>NW_012117332.1:1057554-1097513 GCF_000951035.1 Colobus angolensis palliatus | reverse complement strand
TGGGAGGCAGAGGTTACAGTGAGCCGAGATCGTGCCACTGCACTCCAGCCTGGGCAACAGAGTGATACCCTGTCTCAAAAAAAAAAAAAAGAATAGAAAGAAAAAAAAGTCCATAAGTAACGTGTAAATAGATTAACAGTTCCAGAAAGTGGGCCAGGGAGAGCATGAACAAATGTGTCTCATCAAACTGAGCCTCTGCCCCACTTCAAAGCTTCGCATACAGCTGCAGTGATCCAGGCAGCATGGAATCCGTGTTGGGATTCACACAGATCAGCGGAACAGAATACAAAAGCAAGAAATACACCTTTACATTTCCAGACAATCTTGCCAAAGTAACTGGATGATGAAAGGGTAGCTTTTCAGCAAATGGTGCTGGGACAATTAGATATCCACACGCAACAACAAAAACAACAAAAAACTTATATTCTCACCTCACACGATACACAAAAAACCCCAAAATGGAGCATCAACTTAAATATAAAAGTTAAAACTACAAAACGCCTAGACGAAAACATAGGAGGAAATCTTTGTGAAGTTTAGTTGGACAATGATTACTTAGAGTGACACCAAAAATATAATCAAAAAAGTTTTTGATAATTTGAACTTTATCAAAATTAATAATTTTGATCTTCAAAAGACACTATTAAGAAAATGAAAACACAAGCTACAGACTCGGGGGAGAATTCTGCAAATAATATATCTAATTAAAGGGTGTCTATCTAGAGTATATTAAGAAATACAAGAAAACACCCAATTTTTTTGTTATAAAATTTGCAATGTATAATTGTATATATTAATGGGGCGTAAAGCAATGTTATGATTTATGAATACAATGTGGACTAATTAAGTCAAGCTAATTAACATATCCATCACCTCAAATACTTACCATTTTTTGTAATGAGAACTTTTGAAATTGACTCTAAGCAATTTTTTTTTTTTTGAGATGGAGTCTTATTCTATTGCCCAGGATAGAGTGCAATGGTGCAATCTCAGCTCACTGCAACCTCCACCTCCCAGGTTCAAGCAATTCTCCTGCCTCAGCCTCCCGAGTAGCTGGGATTACAGGCATGCACCACCACGTCCAGCTAAATTTTTTTTGTATTTTTATTAGAGATGGAGTTCCGCCATGTTGGACAGGCTAGTCTGATGACCTCAAATCATCCACCCTCCTCGGTCTCCCAAAGTGCTGGGATTACCGGTGTGAGCCACTGCACCCAGCTGACTCTTAGCAATTTTGAAATGTACACTACACTATAACTATCATTATTAACTATTAACACTATTATTAACTAATATTATTATTAACTATACTCGCCATGCTGTGCAACAGATCTCAAAAGAAACCCTTATTCCTCCTAAGATTTGATATCCTTTGACCATTATTTCCCCATTCCCCTCATAATCCAATTTTTAAAGGGATGAATTATTTCAATCGGCGTTTCACCAGAGAAGAAATGTGAATGGCTAATAAATAAGCCCATGAGAAACACAGCAAGCCCACTGGAATGGCTGTAATCTGAAAAGGAGAGCCACTACCAATGACCCATTCTCTAACACAGAGGAGTCTCAGAAACATTAAGTTAGGGGAGAAAAGCCAGATAGAAAAGACTACATATTGTGTGATTCGATGTATATAAAATGTCCAGAAATGGCAAATCTGCAGAGTCAGAAAGATTCACAAATGCCTGGGACTAGGGTAGAAGAAAGGACTGCAAGCGAGCACAAGAGCAAGTTCTGGAGTGACAGACACATCCTAAAACCGGGCCGCAGCGAGAGCTCCACAACTCTAGACATTTGATTTTAAAAAGTCATTGAATTGTCACTTGTACAGACAGTCCTGGACTTACAGTGGTTCACTTGACAATTTTTTTGACTTGAGGATGGCTCAGAGGCAACACACATTCGGTAGAAATGATATTTTGCACACCCATACAACACTTCTGTTTTTCAGTTTGGGCACAGTATTCAATAAGTTACAGGAGATATTCAACACTTTATAAGAAAATGGGCTATGTGTTGAATGATTTTGCCCAACGATAGGTTAATGTCAGTGTTCTGAGCGTGTTTAAGGTAGGCTGGGCTGAGCTGCGATGTTCGGGAGGTTCGGTATATTGAACACATTTTCAACTTAACAACTTACAATGGATCTATCAGGATATAAACCCATTATAACTGAGGATGGTCCGTAGTGAGTGGATTTTTATGGTGAGTTATACTTCAACAAAGCTGGTTTTTAAAAACAGGAAAAGTGAATGATGAGGAAAAGCTTGTGAGCCGTGAGCGCATGACTAATGAGTCAGCTTCTGTGAACAGTGCACTGTGAAGCGTTAAGCTAGGTATGAATCACAGCAATGATGATGACGGTGCAGGGTGTGGTGTCTGCAGAAAATAAGACAAGAAATGGACTAATTTAATGTGACCTTGACAGCTGAAGGAATTTGGGTTTGATATAAAGGACATAAAAAGCTTTCAAAAAGTTTTAATGGTTGTTAAATGCTACAAAGTTTAAAAAGCCAGTGCCTATTCTGGAAAAGAGAAAGCTATGAAGACAGAAAAAAAGATCAGTGGTTGCCAGGGATCAAGGGGAGGGTGGGATGAATAGGCAGAGCACCAGGGATTTTTCTGGCAGTGAGACTACTCTGCAGGATGCTATGCATCACGAGTGTGTCCAAAGTTACAGATGTCTAACCAGAGTGAACTCCAACACAAACTCTGAACTCTGGGTATGAACAGTGTATCAATGTAGGGTCACCTGACTGTAACAGATGTGCCACTGTCCTGAGGGATGTCTATAGTGAGGGAGGCTGTGCACGTGTGGGAACAGGCAGTGTATGGGAACTTTCTATGCCTGCCATTCGATTTTGTTGTGAACCTAAAACAGCCCTAAAAAAAAAAAAAAAACAAAAACAGGTTTATTTAAAAAATAAAATCTAGGTGGAATAAATACCTAAATCTCAATGTTGTCATCATGTTCCTGAATGGTAGTCACCAGAATTACGTGAGGTCGTTGTCATGTTCTCACTTGCACAAGCAGGCAGTCTTTGTGGTTATTATCTGGGATTAGTCTTCATCAGACGTCCTCACTTACTGCACACAACATCGACCCAGTCCATAAGTGCACAGGGAAATCTCAAGCCTGTAGACTGTCTTGAGAACTCAAGAAGTGTCTAGGCCTACAAGTAGCCCACCATTAAAGCATCTCCCCATATCCCTGCCCAGAATCCCTCCATGCCCCCAGATCAGACCCTTGGTTCTCACGGATAGTGAGCTGGACTGGCCAAAGCCAGAAAAATACAGCCATTAGGGAGCCGCAGTATTGAGACAGCTATCAACAAGGAAAAGTTAAATGACTCTATTTAGCTTGCTTGTTTGTTTGTGAAATTACTGTGTGAAAATGTGCATTCCTGAGAACAGAATTTATGTTTTTCTCTCCCAGCATTCTTATAAAATCTCCACTGCAAGCAGGTCAGCAAGCCTGTGGGGAGGTTTGCATCACAGAGCCCCACGGGGGTCACCCCAAGCCCATTTCTCACCTACCTGTGTGAAGGCCTACTCCAGGTGGTCAGCACAGAGACCCGTTTATGACAGGGCTGGCCTGGGGCAAAGGAAGGAAGCACTTAGAAAGCCCTGTCCTTAGGGTCAGTGGCTGTGCCACACCCGCCAGCCGAGGGGCCCATCAGGAGGGCAGACAGTGCACAGATTCCAAGCTGTCTCCCACCTGGCTGCTGGTTCATGGTTAATCTTCCACTGCAGGCATGGATTTTCATGAAAGGAAAAGCTAAGTTTGTTGTGAGCTAGCCAAAGCATGTTGATGAGCGGCATGCGGTGCTGGAGTTGGCTGTGTGCCTCTGGCCTGGGCTTGCTGAGGAGGTCGTGTGTGTGTTCTAGGAGGGCAGGAGAGAGAGGACAAGGGGCCCAGCACTGAGAAGGGGCCAGGGACTGTGAGGATGATGCCGGTGTTCTGGGATGATGGCAGGCACTCAGGGGCAGCTGAATGACATGTCTGAGGTGGCCAGGTCCTGAGCACTGTCTCTCAGCCCTTGGAGAGGTGACCACACTTTGGCAGCAACAGAATTCGTGTCCACTGAGGGTAAGACTTCAAGTGGTGACCAGAATGGTCTCCCTGGTGCTTTGGGATTCTGTAAGATCCAGTCCCCTTTGCCAAATACTTGGCATACCAATTAGGATGGTTATCCAAACAAAAACATAAAACGTAACATAACAAGTGTGGGTGAAGATGTGGGTACTGGAACACTTGTGCAGTGCCAGTGAGAATGTGAAATGGTGCCACCACTGTGGAAAACAGTATGGCAGTTCCTGAAAAAGTTAAACTTAGAATGACCATACAACCCAGGAGTTCTTCTCCAGATAAATGCACAGAAGGATGGAAAACAAGAACTCGAACAGATACTGGCACACCCATGTCCGTAGCAGCATATTCAACAGATGATGGACAAATGAGTGTGATTAAGCCCCACAAAGGAATGTTACTCCACTGTAAAAAGAAAGGGAATTCTGGCACGTGCCACATGAATGAACCTGGATGGCCTGTGCTCCGTGAAATAAGCCAGTCACAGGTGGACAAATACCGTACGGTTCCACTTAGGTGAGGTACCTAAAGCAGTCAGAGTCATAGAAAGTAGAATGGGTATTGCCAGGGGCCGGGGAAGCAGAGAGTGGGGAGTTAGTGTTAGACGGGTACAGCGTTTCAGTTTGGGAAGATGAAATCGTTCTGGAGATGGATGGTGGTGGTGGCTGCACATCATTATGGATGTACACTTAAAAGTGGTGAAAATGGTAAACTTAATGTTATATTTTACCACAATGTAAGAAATAAAAAATACAAAAATGAAAACACCTTGCTCACAGCCCCACTGACTGAGATGGATTTCCCACCAGCTCAGCAGGGGAAGGGCTGAGTCAGATTTAATTTGATTTGAAAGGAAGAGAGAAGAAGAGCAGCCTTTCCTATCTGAGTTTGCGTGGTCAGGTTCACACCTGTTACAAAGCCAAGGCCCCAGTAGCCATGCCAGACCCTGCACCTTGATATGGTTTGGATTTGGGTCCCCGCCCAGATCTCCTGTCGAACTGTAATCCTCGGTGTTGGGGGAGGGACCCAACGGGAGATGACTGGATCCTGGCAGCCGACTTCCCCTTTACTGTTCTCCTGACCCTGAGTTCTCACCAGATCTGGTTATTTAAAAGTGTGGGCTGGGCACGGTGGCTCATGCCTGTAATCCCAGCACTTTGGGAGGCCGAGTCAGGCAGATCACCTGAGGTCAGGAGTTCAAGACCAGCCTGGCCAAATAGTAAAACTCCATCTTTACTAAAAATACAAAAATTAGCCAGGCGTGGTGGCACTCACCTGTAATCCCAGCTACTCAGGAGGCTGAGGCACGAGAATCACTTGAATCTGGGAGGTGGAGGTTGCAGCGAACCGAGATCACACCACTGTACTCCAGCCTAGGCGACAGAGCCAGACTCTGTCCTGGGGGGGAAAAAAAAGTGTGTGGCACGTCCCCCTTCACTCTCTTCCTACTGCTCCAGCCACGTGGGACATGCTGGCTCCCTGTTCACCTTCTGCCACAATTGAAAGTTTCCTGAGCCCTCCCTAGCAGTGCTTGCTGCAGAGCCTACAGAACCAGGAGCCAATTAAACCTCTTTCTTTATAAATTGCCCAGTCTTGCGTAGTTCTTTACAGCAATGAGAGAATGGACTAATACACACCTTCTTCAGCACTCCCTCGCCCCATACCTGAGCCCCTCTCATCCTTACTCCCCAGGGCTGGGGCTGGGGGGGAGGCAGGCAGGGAGAGAGGATATCTTTTTCATTCATTACATTAGAATAACTTATTTTTGAAGCTGAAAGCTTAATGATTTGTTTTCTAGGTCACCTCAAAATGTCCCCAAGCCATCGCTGGAACTGCCCAATGAAGTCATTCTTCCTCACAAAGTGAATTCTGTTGCTAGGGCTGCCATAACAAAACGCCAAGGCCTGGTTGGCTTAAACAGAATTTCATTTCCCCACAGTCCTCGGGGCTGGAAGCCCAAGGTCCAGGTGTGGGCAGGGCTGGTTTCTCCTGAGGCCTCTCCCCTTCGCCTGCAGATGGCTTCTTCTCCCTGTGTCCCCCCAGGGCCATCCCTTTGTGTCTGTGCCCTCATCTGCTCTTCCAATAAAGACACCAGCCATACTGGGTTAGGGCCCACCCTAACGACCTCATCTAACCTTATTTATTACCTCTTTAAAGGCGCTATCTTCAAATTCAGCCATTCGGAGGTCCTGCGGATTGAAACTTCAAGACAGGAATTTGGAGTGAGGACACAGTTCATTCCATACACAAAGACGGGAGTGGTTTCATCCAGAACCCTGAAAGTCTGTCCCTCTACAGAAACCCAGATCTTATTGTGTCACATCCCACACCCACTAGGTCTTTCTCTGCTCTTTCTCAAGCCTCCTGAACTTGCTCCCATGTTTGGGCATTCAGGGAAGCTTGCAAAGCGTGTCTGGCTGAATATTCTCATTGCTTGATGGACTTCATTGCAATAGAGGGACCTCTTCCAAGCTGATGGCTTATTCAAAGCAAAACTCTAGTTTTCCCAATGAGATTTTTAAGGTCGGGTGTAAGGCTGATCTTATCAAAAGGCTTTGTCAGCACACAGTCTCTGGATTTACATAGGGGCCTCTCGAGAAAGCCACATGGTATCAAGACAAGGCTGGACTGTAGCCTCTCTTTTGGTAACCAGATTGACATATAATACCCTTCTCAGTCTTGTTTTTCAACTTCTATTATATATTCCCCAAGTCCCTGGCTGAATAAATAAATTGAATCAGGGGTGGGGTGTCCAACTTTGAATAACACGGCTCTGGTCTGTGAAACTCTAGATGGCTTTGTCTGGGACCTAGACCGACCAATTGTTCTTGCTTGACAATAATGGTTTGACCCTCACATTAAATGTGTTAGTTTGATAAAGGGCCAAGAAGTGCACGCTCAAGAATCTGAATGACCCCTTTCCTTACCAAGGCCCTGGCATGGCCAGCTATCTGCAGGAGATGGAAAGGGGCCCAGCTTCTATTTTTGTGGTCTCCCCAAGGAGCAAACTTTTTATTTCTACTTTGATGTAGAAATAAAAAGGTATTTCCATACCAGCAATCCTTTGGCATGAGCATTTAGCATGAACATTTTGTATCTGCCCAGGAATTTCCAAACTTTGATGCCATTACGGGTCTGGGAGAGCATGACTGAGGCTAGTGAGCCAGGAGCACAGGCAGGAGCAGCGAGCCCAGCCGCCTCCCGCACCCCCTCCACCCACACTGTCTAGAGTCCACTGCATCAGCCCAGAGGATAAACCGTTTTGCAGCAAAGCCTCATCACTGATAGAACCAGCTCCGCAGACACCCTCGTTCCCAGAGAGGCACTTGACAGGGCAGAGCCTGAAGCAGAGTTTCCAGGAAGACGAGAAGGCTGACTTTCCTAGGAACTGCAGATGGCGGTCCCGCTCACGTGTTTCTGCGAATTAAGGTGGGGCCTTGGGGAAAGAGCAGAAGAGCTCCCCAGGCTGCCTGGTCCGAGGGCGCAGGTTGAGTAAGGGCCGTGTGCATGAGCTCCATGGATCTCAAAAATGCACACTCACCGTGTCCACACTGGGCCCGTCTTAGCCTTCCCCAGCTTGGGGCAGAAAGGGGCAGAGGGTGGCACAGTACAGGAGAGCTGGCAAAGACTGGACAGGGAACTGCAAACCCTGCCCAACCAGGGCCTTCCAGCCAAGTCTCAGTTTCTTTTAGGCTCCACCCTTCCTTAGGATTAGCCTCAGCCCTCACCCACAGGCCAACCAAGGCTAATCCTCTGCCATTTCTAGCTGAGGACCCTGGGCAACATTCACTATATGGTGCTTTACTTTATCTGCAAAATGGAGCTCATTGCCCCTTCCTTGGGTTGTCGGGTGGGTTGTATAAGTGATCAAAGAGCCCAGGGCATGGGATTATGATAACTTTCTGGGACTGCAGGGTCGCCCTTCACACCATCAGCTCATTAGAGAAGAACCAAAGCCTGGCTGTCCCCAGATGGCCTCTGGAGCCAGGCCAGCATGTGGGCCCTCCCTGGTGGTCACACCTCACCATCCAGCACCCAGGGGCTTCTTGTCTCTTCCCACTAACAGAAAGAAATGCTGTGCAGCCACTGGCCTCTGTCTGAGCACAGGAGACACCAAACGGGAGGGTTTGGGCAAAGAGAGAGGGAACTTGGCCCCCTTCCCACACCATGATCCTATCCTCCGGAATGCAGGGAGGGAGGCTGCAGTTCTGCATGTGGCAGCCCTGAAACTAAATGCTCCTTATTTTATGCACATGCAGCCAAAGCTAACAGGACATTCACCCACCAAGGACCAGCCTCTCCATTCTATCCACGAAGGCCAGGACCAGCCTCTCCATTCTATCCACGAAGGCCAGGACCAGCCTCTCCATTCTATCCACGAAGGCCAGGTTTCCCAAAGTCATGCTCAGGGGACCCTACGGAAAAAGTTTCATCTTGAATTGGCTCTAATCTCCCAGGCTGTGAGTTCACTGAGGAGAGAGATTAATTTATTAATTGATATATTCTTTTTTTAGAGATGGGGTCTCACTATGTTGCCCAGGCTAGAGTGCATTGGCTATTCACAGACGATAATGACACGATCATAAGGGACCACGTCCTCAAACTCCTGGGCTCAAGCGATCCTCCCTCCAAGGCCCCCCAAGCAACTGAGACTGCAGGCGCACGCCGCCTCACCCAGCTCTGGACTATTAATTTTTATATTTTTTATATCCATACAGTCAGGCAGCATCTGATGCATAGTAACCAGGCAATAAATGTTGAATCAATAAATGTGAATGACCACACCCATACATAGACACATGCATCAATATCAATCTCAGCTTCTTATTCTCCTAAGCAATGCTGACAGCCTTGACCACTTTCGACAAACTGATTAACATCAAAGCCTTGATTTTCCCATCCATAAAGTGGGGCTAAAATATGCCTAAATCTATGGATTGACTTCAAAATTCAGTCTCCCTCAAAATTTCAAACTAAGGGTCTCACCCCATTCGGGCATCACAAAGTCAATGTAGTGAACTGCGACCAACAATTTTTAAAAATGAGGTAGAAAATAAAAGGGCCTAGCAGAAAATATGAGTGGAAATATCAGAGTCGATCGTGGGGAGGGAAGTGAAGTAGGTCGCTATTTTGTGAAGCTTTTGCTTTGGTTGCGTATATGGGTATGTGCTGGGTTGGAAATGTAAACTGCAGTTTAAAAAAAAAAAAAAAAGGCTTGAAAGTCACAGCCCCTTAGTCGAGTATCCGTGACCAGATCTGAGGATGGGACACGCTTCGCTTTGTGCCGGGCCTCGCTCTGTGGAGCCCGGCTACAGCCTGGGCTGGCAGAAGCGTTTTTCCGGATCTGTGGAGTGGCTGCTGTGTGGCAGCCCCTCTGGGATGTGTTTACTTCTTCACAGTGCAAAGGTTTCACCTAGAAAATAAGCCCTGAGTGAAAAGTCCAGACTCATGCAAGTCTGGCATTTATTATTTGAAGGTAAAGAAACCACAATTAGGCCTAAATTGGTCTCTTCTCAGGGGATGCATAAACACATCCCCCAGAACCTTTTTTAAAACATTGCAGGCAGGGCCTGTAGTTCCCGTGTGAACATCTGGGATCCAAAGGCTTATCTTTGAAGGAGAAAAGTTGAGGCTTGGAATTATGGAATCCTGAGCTCTTGGAGTAAGAAAGGTCCTTTGGGCCAGGCGCAGTGGCTCACGCCTGTAATCCCAGCACTTTGGGAGGCTGAGGCAGGCGGATCACGAGGTCCGGAGATCGAGACCATCCTGGCTAACACAGTGAAACCGTGTCTCTACTAAAATACAAAAAACTAGCCGGGCGTGGTGGCGGGCACCTGTAGTCCCAGCTACTTGGGAGGCTGAGGCAGGAGAATGGTGTGAACCCAGGAGGCGAAGCTTGCAGTGAGCCGAGATTGCACCACTGCACTCCAGCCTGGGCGAGAGTGAGACTCCGTCTCAAAAAAAAAGAAAAAAAGAAAATAAAAGAAAGGTCCTTTGGAGTCGCTGACCAGCCCCATGCACAAGTCCCCTTTGCCAGGTCACTCCCTGAGCTAGGGATTTCTGCTTCCTGCCAGTACAAAACCCTGCTTCTGTCACTTTCAATTACTGATTTAATGTCGCCCAGGCTGGAGTGCAGTAGTGTTTTCATGTCCTGACTCACTGCAGCCTGGGACTCGAGCTTAAGTGATCCTCCCTCCTCAGCCTCCTGAGTAGCCGAGACTACAGGTGCATGTCACCATGCCCGGCTAATTTTTTTTTCCTTGGCAGAGACCGGGTCTCACTCTGTTGCCCAGGCTGGTCTGGAACTCCTGGGCTCAAGCCATTCTCCTGCCTCAGCCCCCCAAGGTGCACGGATGACAGGTCACACCATGCCCACTGAGTTCACACTTTTTGATATAGCTAAGTGATTGTACAAGCCTCTGAGCTCAATCCCACTTGAATCGTCTTGAGAGACTTGATCATAATTCAAGTTCTTTGGCCTGGTGCATTTTTATCATTGGCTATGGTTTCACATAAAACAAAATGAGTCACAAAGTGGAGAGAGCTATTAGATTGGCAGTCCCCAACCTTTTTGGCACCAGGGACCAGTTTTGTAGCAGATGATTTTTCCGCAGATGGTGGGGTAGGAGGTGGTTTTGGGATAAAACCGTTCCACCACAGATGATCAGGCATTTCTTAGATTCTCATAAGGAGTGTGCAGTCTACGTTCCTCACACGCGCAGTTCACAGTAAGGTTCGTGCTCCTGGGAGAATCTAATGCCGCTGCTGATGTGACAGGAGGAGAAGCTCAGGTGGGACTGGTCGATCACCCATCGCTCACCTCCTGCTGTGTGGCCCGATTCCCAACAGGCCAAGACTGGTACTGGTCTGTGACCTGGGGGTTAGGGACCCTTGTGTGACATGTAAGGAAACCAAATACCCATAAAAGGGAGCCTGACCCGTGCCACCCGCATCCAGTGTCAGTCTCCCTGATGAAGACTTGAACTTCCGAGGTCTAAGCAGAGAAGGGCTTCAACAAGAGAGTGTCTCCAGGTGGACAGAGGAGCTGTTGACATGGCCACAGACTATGTGTGTCCTCCTTCCCCACGGGGGCTCTGTGCTGACTTCCGCTGTGGGAACTTCCTCGTGTCTCCATGCCCGTGTCGCTGCTCCATCAGAGCCCCCTTAGGCATGCTCAACACATTTTATCCGTGGACGCCCTGAGCACTCGGGAGCATACTGAAATTTGCAGCAAGAAGGTCACCCCCACTGTCCAAGAATCAAAAAGGAAATAGACTGGAGGCATTGCTTTTGACACCATGGAGTCTTAGACTTCTCAGTCCTGCCTGGGCCCCGGCTCTGGTTCTCTCCAACATGACGCCATCTGCTCAAGCCCTGCTGGAATCCTGTGCTAGAAGAGCACTTCACTTTACAGCCTTAAAGCTTCTATCTGGGCTTCCGGGTTTCCATTCCAGCCTGAACCACTTCTCTGTAACTCACTAGCTGGGTCTACCCTGCAACAAACCTCAGCTCCCTCTCCTACCAGCCAACAGGACCTGGATCTTATCACACGGAGTCCCCCTGGATGACCCAGCACTGTGATCCAGTAGCCTCATTGCTCCATTTCCCACCCCACTCTCACCCTCCACCCGACAGAAGGTGAAAGAGTGCTTTCTCCAGACTTAAAGAGCTGACACCCGAGTTCCTGTGCCCACTCTGATGGGCCCCATTAGGCACTCATTATTTTTCAAAGTAGAGATAAATAAGTAAACACCACAGTGAATAGTCACATCCTCCTTTACTCAGAGACCAAACTCCCAGGCACTCAGGTGTCCCTAGAGACCTGCTCCAGCATCTCCACGTCCCTACCCTCACCAACCTAACAGTCGCTCATTCATTCACCACTGCCACTTGTTCTGGGACTCTCATTTGTCCCCTGTGCTATGCCCCAAGGCTCCAGACATTCTGATGGTGGTGATGAGAATGGTTGTCACCGTTCTCACACGGGAAGCCCCACCTTCTACCTCCAAAAGCGTATCGGGCCCAGGCACATGAGCCACCAGATCCAGAGAGAAGGAGACAGCAGAAGCTGCCCCAAATCCAGTTCTAGTCATTTAACCACAAATGCAGAGTACAATGCATCCCTCCTTCTCAGACCTTCTCAGACCCCACACCCTTGACTTCCCAGGAGATGTCTGACACGCTTAGAAACCATTTGAGTAAGACTTTCCTGGTGTACATCCATTCCTAGAATCTTAGCGCTGGAAACATCTCTGAGATCCTTTGATTTCTCTTATCGTCTTTACAGGGTAGAAGCTAAAGCCCAAAGGATTTGCCCAAAGCCGGTCAACTTGTTACTGAAATGACAGGGGCCGGTACACACCAAATGCCGTGCCCTGCATGATCTCCCCAGGGTGCCACATAGGGCGGTTGGACCGTAAGGTCTTTGCCCTTCTTCCTACTGAGAGGTGGGGACAATTCCCTGCACCTTTAAAGCGGAGTTGGCTTGTGGCTTCCCTGACTAGTAGAATATGCTGGTGGAAATGATGCTGCATCCTACTGTGAGGTCATAAAGAGCCACACAGTTGCTCGTTGGAACCCTCACTCTTAGATCCCTGAGCCACCATATAAGAAGTCCAGCTACCCTGAGGCTGTGGACTGCGGCTGCACTCCGGTCTTTAAGCCCAGCTGTGATCGGGTGTCTCACTTTCTACACCCCACCCTCAGCATCAGATATGTGAGTCTCAGACCACCCAGGCTGGCCAGTCTGCCCACTGAATACCACCAAGTGATGCCAGGTAATTCCACGCAGAGAAGAAGAACTGCCTGGCTGAGCCCTGCCTGAAATCCAGACCCACAAAGCCATGAACTATATATATAAAAGACTGCTCTTTTAAGCCACTAGGTTTTGGAATAATTTGTTGTGCAGCAGTGAAAAGCTAGAACACTGCCTGACCTCTTATACTAGCTTGCTAGGACTGTCATAACAAAACATTGCAGACAGGATGGTTCCACAGAATTTTATTTCTCACCACTCTGGGGCTGGAAGTCCAAGATTTGGGTGTCTATGGGATTGGTTTCTCCTGAGGTTTCTCTCTGGCTTGTAAGTGGTGTCTTCTCCCTGTGTCCTCACATCCCCTCCCCATGTGTGTCTGTATCCTCATCTCCTCTTCTGATAATGACACCAGTCGGGTGGGATTAGGACCCACTCTAAAGATTACATTTTTACTCCTTTACTCCTGTAAAGACCCTGTCTCCAAATAGAGTTACATTCTGAGGTACCAGGGCTTAAAACCTCAACATACAAACTTCAGGGGACGTAATTCAAACCATCGTACCTCCTTAAAGGGAGACTGACCTGTCAGTAACTCACATTCCCCAAGTACCGAGTTCTCACTGCTCTAGCAGGAACACCGACTCACTGCATGTTCTTGCCTAGACACTGGATTATCGTATGTACCAAACTGAAATTGAAATACTGTACAGGGACAAGAATGCAAGTTAGGATGATGTGAACTCTTCTCTCATGCACAATGGAAATACCAGTGCCCACCTCCCATGATCATGAGAATAAGAAGAGCGCCAGGGGTGTGATGACAACCGGCCAAGGAGGCTGGAGTCCTAGGTCACGCCTGTGCATGTCACCCGGGGCCCCTTCTTCAGGGTGCTGGGGGGAGGGCCAAACCTGCCAGAATTTTCAGGCACCAACACAGATGGCTCCCCTGTGAGCCTGGCTCCCGCGGTCAGGCTGTCAGGTGAGGCACGAGTCCCACCTGCTGAAAAGAGGGACAAATAGGACGCTCAGTGTTCCATTAAGGATCTCGCATTTCACTCAGCTCTGCAAGCTCCTGTCATGAATGATATGTGTGATGCTGGGCCAGCCGGGCAGGGTCAGGGTGGGCAGCAGGTGAGCCCAGAGCCAGGCCAGCTTTCCCCTCTGCAGAGCCCAGAGCCAGGCCCCAGCCCCGCCAGCCTGACAGCAAAGTGCTCTTGGCAAGCAGAGGCCGTGTCTGGTTTATGTAGAGCAAGAAAACCACTGGCAAGCAGCTCTCTTGGCCAGGGCTGTGGGACATAGCCCAGGCCTGGATTGCAGGGGTGTCTGGTACAAGCCAGCGGGGGGCTCTGCGGCATCCTGCAGGGAGAGTGCCTGTCCTGGGAGGCGAAGCTCGGTTCGCAGCCACAGAGCTGAATCCTTTATCTGGGAAAGCTCTTCTTCCTCTGTCAGGCCACCTCACAGCATCCTCCTTACCACGTGGTTGTTTTCAATATCCAAGCTTCCCCAGGTGTCCCCTTCGTGTCTGCACTTCAAGTTCTCCTGTGTCTGCGTTGTGCTACCAAATTCTTCAAAAAGGGAACTCACAGGCTCTCCCCTCAGCTCCATCTGCCAGGCCCTGGTCTCAGATCCTGCCGGTCCGAGCTGGGTGCCTGTGAGATTGTGCCTTACTCGCTGTTCCTGCCTCTGAAACCTTCTTATGTGAGATGGGCTGCTCTTCCCGAGGCCGGCAGCCCTGCAGCAACTCAATAGGCACAGGACAGGCATCCTTGGGTGTGACTGGGGGAGTCTGGGTCACAACGTGTGTTTTATCACTGGAGAGAGTCAGAGACGCAGGCCAAGGGACAAATGCACTTAACCCCCTCAAAACCGCTGTCTTTAATGCATGAGGTTATTTTCCTCCACCAGAGACTATCTCGGAAGCAGAAAGTCATTCATGAACAAAGACCCGGGACCAAGCCGACTCATACTACTAGCGGGAAACAGCCGCGCCAGCAGCTCACGCCTGCATCCTCCTCTCCCGCTGCCTCACTGGACCCTTGCAGTTACCTGGGACTTCAGCAGAGCAGAGCAGAGCCTCATCTTACAGAGGTCAAGTGTCCCGCTGCTGCAGGGCCTTCAACCTGGGTGGGACGTGGCCAGGGTGAGGAGAGGGCAGGATGTGGGCACATAGCCCACTACTCTTTCCCAGACATCGGCCATCTGGGGCCAGTGGGTCACACGAGCCTCTCAGCCCACAACACAGCAGCCATGTCTCATGCTCCCTCACCATGCGAGTCCGCCCACCCCAGATGCTCCCTCCAGCCCAAAGCGTTCACAGTACCAACATGATTCAGCTTCAGCGGGAGGCAGGGATTCGGGGCAAACACAGGGATGTGTTCATGGCATGACCCAAGCCACCTGTCCATCACCTGTGCCCACTGTCAGTTTATCAACAGCTCCATATTCACCCATTCATTGCCTACCTACAAAACATAGCTGGCCTACTAAGTGTGCTTCTTTTGCCAGTTGGCAGTGCTCAGCTTTGGCAGTAGAGGGCATTAGAGAAACATTATAGGAGGAAGGGGCTTTCCATGCTGGTTCCAGCGAGTCCTCCTGCCAGGCTCCTGCAGCCGGCAATCCCCAGTGGCCAGGAGCTCCCTTCCAGGCCCCCACCTTGGGTTCAGGCCTTTGGCAAGATGCCTCCTGGTGAACACCTTTCCCCTGATACTAGAGGGGAGATTTCTAGCAAGTTCTGAAGGACGGATTTCCAGAAAGTCCTCCCATACAGTACCAGAGCAGCTTCTCTGCCATTCAGGGAGCCATGACCATGTCTGATTAGGTCTTTCTAACTAGGTCTGGAGCTCAGGTTGGGAAATAGGAGCCCTTTCTTGGGAAATGTATCTCAGCCCAGGGGGGCTGGCCACTCCTTATATATGCTATTTCTTTACTCTTGAGTCTACTTCTAACCAGCCAATCCTTCAGGACCCCAGTCCCGTTATGTTCATAATTCTTTTTGTTGTTGTTGTTTTCTGTTTTGAGATGGAGTCTCGCTTTGTTACCCAGACTGGAGTGCAGTGGCGCAATCTTGGCTCACTGAAGCCTCCACCTCCCGGGTTCCAGTGATTCTCCCGCCTCAGCCTCCCGCTGGGATTACAGGCACCCGCCACCTTGCCTGGCTAATTTTTTTTTTTTTTTTTTTTTTTTTTTTTTTTTATTTTTAGTAGAGATGGGGTTTCACCATGTTGGCCAGGCTGGTCTCAAACTCCTGACCTCTGGTGATCTGCCCGCCTCAGCCTCCCAAAGTGCTGGGATTACAGACATGAGCCACCATGCCCGACTAATAATTCTTTATATTAAACTTTCCCTGTTCACATTTCCCTGTTGGGCCCTGGCTGATGCACTGACCAAGTGACTCCCTTTTTCCCTCTGAAAAGCACTGTGGGTTTCCTAGATTCCAAGAAGGGAGACCAAGTCTTTGACGGAGGCAGAAATCATCCACACTAGGGATGACTGGCTGGGATCGAGGGCAGCTGGAGGACATTCTAGCAGATGTGAGCCACTGCCTTCAAGTTCCAGGGAAGCTGGCTTTGGAAACAGACTTGGCCTTGTTCTGTTGGATTCAGAAGTCAGATAGAGAGAGAGCCAGGAGGCCAAAGCTATGGGGGAGGGGCCAGATTCCAACTCCACAAACGTGAGGCCCTTCTCATCATTCTAGCTGTTTGAGCATGAAACACATGGCTTCAGCCAGGCCTGAGCCTGCTCCAGCACACACGCCTGAGGAGAGAGGTACAGGCTGGACAATTGCCTTCAGAGGATGATATGGAGGGTTTGGGGTACGATGAAGAGGATTTCTAAGAATCAATTATGCTGAGAAATTTTAACAAATAAAACATAAGGCAGAGCATTACAATGATAAAACAATAAGAAAATGCTAAATAGTAACAGTAGACATATCTAACCTAATATCTTGGTCTCCATGTCATTCTAATAATGACACGTATTTGGCCAATGGATTAATAAAGTTGTTATTAAAAGTTTCTCTCCAGTTTTTGCTATCTTGGTATAATATATCTAGCAGGATAAAAATAATCTATCAATAATCACATGGTTATTATGCTGGTGCTCAAAATATACTGAACTGTATGAGTGAAATAATATTTTCAACTAAGGTAAGCATAGTATTGCCAGAATTTATATATTATATAGATCTACAATTTAATTTTCAATTTGTTCATAAAATCTCATTTGCTGTTTTTTATCTTAGGAACTCAAGGGCTGTTTAACTTAGACATTTATGATGTACTAAAGTTATTGTAAGGCTATTTAAACAGTTAAGCATTAAGTGCGCATGAATTTACAGTTCTATAAATGTCCTCTTGAACTATGTAAGATACAGCACTCCTAGAAGCCCAGCTGAGAAACCCAAACCCAGTTTCACACTGCCAAATAATTCCTTTTCAATCAGGAAGCAATGTTTTTATCTTCACAGATTTAAGTTCATGAGCTTGACCAGGACACAGAAAGAGTCTGATTAATCAATCTGGTAACTTAGCAAATATCTATTCCTTGTCTGAGGCCAGGCACTCTGAATACAGCAGTGAGAAAGACAAACACAGCCCCTGCCCTCATGGGGTGAAAACATGATTATTCATCTCATAAGTGATACACAGGCTGAAAGTTAACAGGGGTAACTGGAGCTAAGGCTGGGATGGCGGTGGGGGGCATGTCAGGCACAGCTGCCATGGAGAAAGAACATGTCCTTAAGAACATGAGCCCTCAAGGTTGGAGTGAAAGAGGCGAGGGGGATGTTTGCCGGGGGTGGGGTCGTTGCAGGTGGAGGAAACCTCACATCTCACCATGTGAAAACACAGCCCTTCAGACCTGGCAGCAAGAGGCCAGGGAGGGTGGCGGGGACAGGAATGCAGTGCAGATGCACTTTACTCTTTACTTCCATTTATCTTTATCCTATGTATCTTTATTCCTTATCTGAGCACCCATCAAAGTATGCGCATGTGTGTGTGTGTGTGTGTGTGTATTGGGTCTAGATGTAATTGACACGAGTCAAAAACTGTGAAAAATATGGCTTTCTCCTGAGTGAACTGGGAAACTATCGAAGGTTTTTGAGCCACAATGCTGACCAGATTGCATTTTAAAAGTTCTACCCTGGGGCCGCCTGCAGTGGCTCACACCTGGAATCCCACCATTTTGGGAGGCCCAGGTTGGGGGCATCACCTGATGTCAGGAGTTCAAGACCAGCCTGGCCAACATGGTGAAATCCCATCTCTACCAAAAAAAAAAATTAAAATTAGCCAGGTGTGGTGGTAGGCACCTGTAATCTCAGCTACTCGGGGGGCTGAGGCAGGAGAATTGCTTGAACCTGGGAGGCAGAAGTTGCAGTGAGCCAAAATCATGCCACTGAACTGAAGCCTGGGCGACAGAGCAAGACTATTTCTCAAAAAAAAATGTTCTACCCTGGTGGCAGAGAAGAGAAGGGACTGACGGGGAATGAGACTGGAAGCCAGGGAAGCGGCTGCAGTGGAGAGAGCTGGTGCTGTCCCGCATCTAGGTGGTGCCAGTGAGGGTGAAGGACAAGTGGATAAGTGTGAAAACTATTCAGGAAAGAGAAACACCGAGATTTGGCAGTGAACTGAATATGTGAAGTGAGGTGACAGGAGGAGACCGGAGTCAGACTCCTAGGAAGCTGGCCTGACAATGGCTTGTACACCGGGGCCGCTTTCTACAAAAGGGCATCGTGGGCGGGAAACAGATTTGGGAAATGCCAAGTGTGAAGTCCTGCAAGCTGTCAATCTGGAGATGTTGAGTAAGTCGTTGGATATGTAGTCTGGAGCTTGGAGAGACGGACAGGATTGGAATGAGGTTTACTCAGCAGGTAATTCCCGAGCCGTACCCTTTGCCAGATGCTGCACCTTATGTTCTAGACCTCCACTAGTAAACGAACAGGTGCTAACACTGCCACCTGGAACCTAAAGCAGCTGCCATTTAAATGGATCGGAGGCACAGGGATGGATCCTTACCTAGGGTGAGTGTTTTCAGTATATTGAAATGGGCTGCTACACCCATGATTGAAATATGAGAATACTCAGTAGAAGGAGACTGAGACATGGAAAAAGCAGCAGCATGTTCCATCCTAAGAGCCAAGGAAACAAAGCGTTGCCAAGAGGTCGATGCAAATATCAAACTGAAATGGCAGATGTCGCCCATGTGATGGAGGCACTAACATTTTTCTCTCCTGCTTCCCAGATATGCTCTGAGGATGAGTAAGGGAAGAAATATTAAAGCCCTATAAATTTCAGGATAGAAATTACATATAGAATCGTTTTTGTTATCTTTATTATCATCATTATAACAGGAATGTCAAAGGTCAATGCCAGAAACCACAACTGTAAAAAGTTAAAGCCTGTGTATCACTTATGAGATGAATAATCATGTTTTCACCCCATGAGGGCAGGGGCTGTGTTTGTCTTTCTCACTGCTGTATTCAGAGTGCCTGGCCTCAGACAAGGAATAGATATTTGCTAAGTTACCAGATTGATTAATCAGACTCTTTCTGTGTCCTGGTCAAGCTCATGAATGATGACTTTTCTTTCAGAGATTAGAAACGGAACAGGGGGCTATATGAAAAAATGAAACATGATGAAATTGTAAAAAGAGAAAACAGAAAAATAAATCAGATTCGTATTTCCTGACATTCCCAGTAAACAGTAGCTATTTATTTGTTGATGTGTTTATTTATTTACTATTCGCCATATGAAGACGCGTAGAATATAGTTAGTGCTTTTCTGATATTGAATAGTCTCATAAATCAAAGAACTCCCCTCTCTTGATGGCTAAGTCTCATGAACACAGAGAAGCTATCAGAGAGCTTCACGCCAGAGAAATTAACTCAGAGCTTTGACTCCTGAGATGCTGCACTGCCAGACAGAATCCTACATCTTTAGGATGAAACCTAAGCAGTATAATCCCGTGAGACGAGGTAGAAATGTAAAGTATAATGAATGTCATTGTGGTTATTAATGATCTCTGTGATAACTGGAGGACACTCAGGACAGATGGCAGCTAACTACAACACAGGACCCTGGATTGCATCTTGCAACAGAAAAAAAGGACATTAATAGAAAACCAACTAAGGTCTGTACTTTAGTTAATATTGGACTAATGTTAGTTTCCTGATTTTGACTATTGTAATACAAATGTGTCAGATGCTAACATTAGGGGAAGCTGGATGAAGCATATACCGAACAGGAATTCTCTCTGCTTTACCTCACATCCGTGACATGAGTCTAAGTCTTCAAAATATTTTGATGCTTCAATTGGCGTTGGCTTTTTCTTCAAGTTTTTTTGCACCTCCGCATAGCAAATCACCTCATTTGGACCCACTATACTAGAAGAAGCCTGGACTCCACACACCAGCTGGTAACAAAAAGTGAAACAGTGTCACTGGCTCCTAAAAATCATGCATCTATCTTTTTACATTTTATTGTTTTCAATTTACTGCCTATTACTCCAAGAAATATTTTTGTATACTTGTTTTTAAACATACTCTCTGCACTTAGTCACTTTCTTTGTACCAATCTGCAAATGGTCCAGTTTAGTGTATAAACCATCTCAACTGAGGAAGATTTTGTCAGCGCTCATACCCACACATGTAACACCCATCTCCCTGTGCTACTGATTCGCCTGGCAAAAGCATGTTATCGAAACAATGCATGTGTGCAAAACATTGAAACTGCCTCTTTTTGCGGTGGTATCATAAATAATGAAATCTGACTGTATCATCAGGAAACACTTGCTCTCCCGTCTCAACTCACATTATTATTTGTAAACGCACTAAGTGTTACAAATGGAAGAGTTTGCCAAAATCAGCAAAGTCCATTTAAAGAATAATAATTTAAAAAAAAAAAAAAAAGCCTGGATATTTGGCTCTGAAAAATGTTCTCTGGCCAGATCCTTAAGTCTTTTTTCCTGCTCAGGACTTGCATGAAAACCACAAGAGGACCTGTACTGAAGCCTGTGGGCTAGGAATCCCAGTAGCTGTGGCACCAGATGGACCAGCAGAGACCCTCAGCAACAGGGAAGCCCCTTTATCTAACCTCTTCTAATGTAAACGCATTATGTCAGTGCATAATGCACTTTGACATCTCACTTAGATACAGAAAAATGAATTCCATGGAGGGAAGCATTATCTAGAATAACCTTGATTTAACAAGAATGATTTCATTGAGCAAGCATTGACCCATCCATCTGAAGAACAATGTGCTCAAAGAAACCACTAATCAAGGACTGCTCCAGTCAAAACACTAACGAAGTAAGAAAGCAGCCTGCTGGTTTGGGACTGGGAGAGTGCAGAGCACTAAGACCATGCTGCCTGCCAAGAGGCCGTGCCTCACATTCGAATCCCAGCAGTGTTGCCGGAGGTGGCACTGATGGATCCGCATGTCCAAGCCAGAACTGAAGACACCTCTGGGGAGGATAGCAAGTGACTTGCACGCCGGAACATGTGGTTTTCTTTACAAGGCTTTCCACCTCTGCATTCTCCATTTTCTACTTAGCAGAAAGTGTGCATGCTACATGTTTTACAGGGCATATGGATGGCCTAATCCTGTCCAGTCACCAAAAACATGTAGTTTATTTTTCCCTGCAAGACTGTCTTGAATAGCATGGCATCCCTCCATGTTCAGGCAAAGCACTGAAGAATGAAGCTGGGGGGAGCAAGGAGGCACCAGTGAAGCAAGTGTTGCAAACTGCACGATGGAATTCTGCTTACGCAGAATGGAGAAGCCATTAAAGCTAATAATTCATGCTGGGATCCCTGAAAGGATTCATTTAGTTCTGTTAGCTACATAAAGATAGTCCCTCCAGAGCACAAATGTGTAGCATTTGTTTAAAACAGTATCAGTGAAACTAGATGGTCAGAAATGGAAAAATAGGGCACTGACTTCCTTGTATCCCCTCCCAGACACCCAGACTGGCTGCGTCAGGAAGAACGAGGCTATCTGGCCTCCTTGCCTCAGACTTGGGTGCAGACAGCCCAGAAGGTCCCAGGTGGCACTGGGGCAGCAGGTGGGGGGACATCGGCACGCCCTGGAAGGTGGCCGTCACCTCCTAGCGGCGGAGGGGAGCTCTTTGTCGCTTCCTCAGCCACCCTCAAGATGCAGAAATGAGCCAACAGAACAGAAAGCAGCACAGACAGCCAGGGGAGAGTTTCCTTCTGTCCAGACACAGGCAGGGCACAAACAGGGAACACCTGGTGTCTCCCCCATCGCTTTCCTTTTGCTCGGATTAAAGAAGAAAACTGGAAACCCCGGTTATCTAGGACATAGCAGCTCTGCTAGCAGTGTGCCAGGGCCACATGTGGACAGCATCAGAGTGGTCAGGAGCATGAGATTTGGGGACAGAGAAGGGCATTGGGACAGGGGCATTTGCTTCAATTCCCTCTCCTGCCAGAATCAGAGAATCAGAGCTGGTTTTCTGTTGTTGTTTTCTGGGTTTTTTGTTTTGTTTTGTTTGTGTTTTTTATAATGGAGATGGGATCTTGAGCTTCCAGCACCTTCTTTTTTAATGTACATATCTCCCTCAGTCCCCACCAGCTAAAATTATATAGAATGGAATGGGACTCAAGACCAGTACCCTTGTGTTAGAGGAGGGACCCCTCCATGAGTCCTGTCTCTCAAACCCCAAATCTGACCCATGAACTGGTCCCGTAACTCTATCTTCTACATAGCACTGAAGGCAGCCAGCACTTGCCAGTTCCACCGCTGTGCCCTGGGCTGACCACCTCGCTCTTCTCTCACCTGGGTGCTACACGGGCTTCCTAATTGGTGTCCCTGGGTCCTTCCTTGCACCCTTCATCCTAGTCTCCAAACGGCAGCCAAAGCAATGCTGTTAAAATATGTGTCTGATCACACCAGCCTACTGCTCAGAACTCTCCAAGAGTTATGAGCCAAGCAAAGTCTTACACGGGTGACGAGGCCCTGTGTAACTGGATCCTGTTATTTCTCTGACCTCTCTGGCTATTCTTCTTGCTCACACCACCCCAGCCATTCTGTTCTTGTAACTCCTTGAACTTTCCAGACATGGTCCCACCACAGTGCCTTTGCACCTGCTGCTCCTTCTGCCTATAAGGCTTACATTTCAGGCTGATTTCTCATCTCTTCCCAGTCTTTACTCAAACATGCACCCCACGCCCCCCATTCCCTTTTCCTGGCTTTATTTCATTTATTTATTTATTTTGAGACAGAATCTTGCTCTGTCACCCAGGCTGCAGTGCAGTGGCATGATCTTGGCTCACTGCAACCTCTGTCCTGGCTTTATTCTACTTCATAGTCCCTGTCACCATGTAACAAGCTATTGATTCCACTTATTTACCTTGCTTACTATCTGTTTCCCTCAACCAGGATTTGAGAATAACAAAGACAGGGATCTTTTTGCTTATTTTGTTCCATGGCGTATTCTGAGAGCCCAGAACAGTGTCTGGTACACAGTTAGTGCTCAGCAAATCACTGTTACATTCACCGGTGGGATAAATAAATATTAAATGAATTGCACCAATCAGGCAGGATACAAGAGCACTGAAGAGCAGGCAAGAGATGCTGAGAACCCGCTGGTTCTGCAGGACAAGGCATTTCTCCATTTATTGATTAAGAGTGGGCAGAAGAGGCCAGGCACGGTGGCTCACGCGTGTAGTCCCAGCACTTTGGGAGTCCAAGGTGGACGGATCACTTGAGGTCAGGAGTTCGAGATCAGCCTGACCAACATGGTGAAACCTTGTCTCTACTAAAAATACAAAATTAGTTGGGTTTAGTGGTGTGCACCTGTAATCCCAGCTACTCAGGAGGCTGAGGCAGGAGCATCACTTAAATCCAGGAGGCAGAGGTTACAGTGAGCTGAGATCACGCCATTGCACTCCAGCCTGGGCAACAAGAGTGAAATTCCACTAAAAAAAAAAAAAAAACAAAAACAGAGTAGGCAGAAGCATCCTCCAGCACAGCATTTCTCATCCAGCAGGCTGCCCATTAGAGGGTCCTGAGATCATTGCAATGGGCTGTGACCACCAACATAAAGAAAATTTTAAAAGAAATAGCCAGCCAGTGTGGCATGTGCCTGTAGTCCCCGCTGCTTGGGAGGCTGAGGTGGGAAGGATTACTTGAGCCCAGGAGTTCTGCACTGTAGGGCACGGTGCCCATCGGGTGACACCCATCACGTGTCCGCACTAAGTTCAGCATCAAGAGCCGGGGACCACTAGGCTGCCTAAGAAGGAATGAACCAGCCTGCTTGGGAAACAGAGCAGCTGAAACTCCTGTGCCAATCAGTGGTGGGATCACACCTGTGAATAGCCACGCCTGCCTGGGGAACACAAACCCTGTCTCTTGGAAAATTAAACACTTAAAAGTTAAAAAAAAAAAGAAAAGAAATACATAAATTAATTAAATAAAAATACAATTTTAAAAAATTTAAGGAAATCGAATTTTTAAAATTGGAGTAAATCATATACAGTAAGAATAAGTATTATTTCAAGAAATTCCTGTCTCCAATCCACACACACACATAGGTGTTAGATTGTCGCAGTGTAAAATGTATTGTTATTGTAGTTCTCAGTCAAAAAGGTTTGGAGGCTGGGTGTGGTGGTTCATGCCACCAATCCAAGCACTTTAGGAGGCCTAAGCGGGAGGATTGCTTGAGGCCAGGAGTTCAAGGCCAGCCTAGGGAACATAATGAGACCCCATTTCTAAAAAATAAATTTTTTAAATTAACCAGGCACGGTGTGTGTGCCTGTAGTCTCAGCTACTTGGGAAGCTGAGGCAGGAGGATTGCTTGAGCCCAGGAGGTTGAGGCTATATTGAGCCGTGATTGCACCACTGCACTCCAGCTTAAGCGACAGAGTAAGAATCTGTCTCAAAAAAAAAAAAAAAAGTTCTTTATTCCCTGTGACCAAAAGACTTTAGGAGTTTAAAGTATTTTCTGGTTTGAGTCATGATTACAACTGTTGTTACTGTATGCAACTAATGAAAACAACATAAATGTTATAAATACTGATTTAAAAATTGTGTTACTAAATGCAAGGAAGAAATTTTTATTGGAAATGTATCACTTGTGTGATGAATGTTCTCTCTCTCTCTCTTTTTTTTTTTTTTTTTGAGTTGGGATCTCATGCTGTCACTCAAGCTGGAATGCAGTAGTGTGATCATGGTTCATTGTAGAGCTCCTGGGCTTAAGGGATCCTCCTGCCTCAGTCTCCCAAGTGGCTGGGACTACAGGTCTATGTCACCACACTCACTCTATTTTTTGTAGAGATGGAGTCTTGCTGTGTTGCTCAGGCTGATCTCAAACTCCTGGGCTTAAGTGATCCTCCCAAAGTGCTGGGATTACAGGTGTGAGCTACTGTGTCCAGTTTGAATTTTCTCATTTTAAAATGTAACAGGATAAATATACCACTGCCAGAATGCAACACAGCTCGGAATTAATTCTTTTCCTACTTTTTGTGCTTTGTAGATATAACTTCTGGAAAATTTCATCACAAAATTAAGCTGATGCGAATGGAAAGGGTTTGTTATAGAAATGTCTGTCAATTCTCCCAATTCTTTCCTCATTTTATTCCCCAGATCATCCAGGTCTTCACAGGACTCCTCCCCCAGAATGATGCCTCCTTTGACAACAGTTGGAGATGTCAGAGTTGAGATCATTACTCAGCACCGGATGCAGTGGTGCGTGTCTGTGGTCCCAGCTACTGAGGAGGCAGAGACAGGAGTATTGCTTGAGCCCAGAAGGTTGAGGCTGCAATGAACTTTAGTCTGCACCACTGCACTCCAGCCCAAGTGACAGAGCAAGACACTGTTTCTAAATAATAATAATAAAAATTTAAGCTTGGAAAATCTGTTATAGGTAATATCCCTGGAGTAGCTGAAATACTCCCATTTTAACGGTTTTGTAGAGAGAGATCTTCCACGGCCTTTTTAGTGCTCCCATTGTGTGTGCTTACGTATGGTGAGCTTGTGTTCAACATTTCTCCAGGGCTCTGCTCATTTTTCGTTATTTTTTTCTTTCTGTTCTTCAAGCTGCATAATTTCTACCTATCCTATATATCTACCTTCAAAGTTTGCTGATTCTTTTTATTTGAACAACTCAACATGTTCAAATAACATGCGCCTGTTGAGCATTTCTAGCGATGTTTAAATTTTTGTCATTATGCTTTTCAACTCCAAAATTTCCAGTTGGCTCTTTTTTGTAACTCCTTTCTTTAGTGACAGTCTCTCCATATGTCATTGCTATCAAACCCTTTTAAAATTATTTACATGTGGTTTCCTTAGTCCTCTGAACACATTTACAATCCTACTTTGAGTATGTACCTGCTTGGTCCAACACCTGAGCCCCTCAAAGGCAGTTTCTATTGCCTGTTGCTTTTACTGGGTATCAGCCATGCTTTGTTTCTTTGTAAGCCTAATTTTTTTGTTGAAAACTGGACATTAAATAGTACCTTGTAGTAACTCTGGATACTGACATCCCATTTGGTGGCTTGCTTTTCTTTCTTTTTTTTTTTTTTTTGGTCATTTTGGTTGTTTACTTGATTAGTGACGTGGCTGGGCTGAATCTGTGAAGTTTTGTTTTCCTTACAATGTGATGTCCCGGCTCAGATATTTTCCCCTTGAGTATGTCTTTTACCCCAGCATCCTAGGGTTCACCCTGGGTCTGCATAAATCACTTCTTGGTCAAAGACTGTACTTAAGCTGCTCAGCCAATTAGCTTTTCACCTTTAGCACTATGTCTGTGTGTGGCTGCAGACTGCTTTCCCTGCACAGAGAGTTCACGATTTTGCCCTGCCTTTAGCCAGGGTCTGGTAGCTCAGAGTTTCTCTTTCCTGAAGAGGTATAGCCTTGGGTGTGTGCACAGTCTTCCAAATGACCAGGAATCAGTATGATTTTATTTTTAGACCTGGCTTCCTAGGAGTCAGCCTTGGGTCAGGGTAACTGTTGTTTAGCCAGTGTGTGGTCAGAGGCTGCGTCAAGTCCCTGGAGCCAGAAAGGCTAAAGGCCCCTTAATGATGGGTCTTCTATTGCTAGACCCGGAAGCTCCTTCCTACCAATGAGCTGGAGGAGGGCAATCCAGCCCCTGTATTCTTCGTCCTGGGCAAAACACTCGCCCTACTAATGGAGTCTATGTGACGAGGGAAGCCCCAGTCCTCCAGGCTGAGCCCAACAGGTAGCACTTCCACAGCACCAGCCTGGGGAAGACGGGAGATGCACATGGCCCGCCCCCACTGGTGTGAAGCTGGAGCCTGGACTGGGAGCTGAGGGTAGAAAGAGTCCCCACCACACAGAGCTGATGAAAAGGCTGTGGGGATACAAGCCCTGCTTCAAATGCCATAGATTCTTGCTATTCTGATTGAGATTTCATAGGTTTTCTTGAATGACGGTTTTCCCTTTGCTGTTTGCCCTTAGAACAATTACCACAGGCTTTAAATGGTTGTTGATTTATGTTTTACCTTTTGATTAATTTTCTCCAGTTAAATGGTTGCTCTGCTGAGGAAGGGGGGCTGCCTTTCTCGAAGTCCTGTCCCCTGGGCCTTTTGTACAATCCACGTCAAGGTCTTACTGTGTGAAAGTGGCTTTCGGTGTGGAACTCAAGCCTAATGTGCCGGGGCCAGCCTGCTACCTTTCAGCGGGCACCTGTTCAGTGCGGCACCCCCAAACTCAAATCTCCTAGGCCTGATGCAAAGAGGAACCAGAGGAGAATGAGGAGGAATGGGGCACAGAGCTCTCGCTCAGGGGTGGTAGGGCCCAGTGGTCGAGAATTCAGTCCCAGACAATAAATATTTACGGATGGAGTTCCCCACTTCGGACCGGATGTACTGCCTCTTCTTCCACCAGACATGAGGGCCAAGCGGATGGAGTTTTGTTTCTTCTGTCCTGTGCTGTATCCCCAGAGCCTGGAACAGTGCCTGGTACACAGTAGGGCACCTGCTGACTGGGTGCAGTTCATGGCCACCACCTCTAGCTACCTGTGATTGGAGATAAGACAGTAATGAGGCCAGAATTCTCCAAGAATCCTTTGAGTTTCCTAATCCACGGCTGTGCAGCCTGTGCTGCGTTCTTTACCATAGCCCCAGGAGGGCTCCCACCCGACTCTGTGGCAAGTTGGACGGAGAACCAGAGTTGCGGTCACATGTCAAGTCACAACACGGGCAGAGCTCCTTGAGAAAGCTGCCTCCTCCGCCACAATGCACTCCTGCCTTAGTGCCTCGTGTGTAAGCGGAGAGGCAGGCAGAGGAGATGCTTCTGCCTCCATCCCAGGAGATGGGCTTGAACTGCATGGGTCCACTTAGATGTGGATTTTCTTTCACCTCTGCCACCCCTGAGACAGCAAAGCCAACCCCACCTCTTCCTCCTCCTTCTTGGCCTACTCGATGTGAAGATGAAGAGGATGAACACCTTTGTGATGATCCACTTCACGAACAGTAAATGGGTTTTTCCTTCCTTGTGATTTTCTTAATGCCATTTTCTTTTCTCAAGCTTACTTTAAGAAAACAGTACATCATACACATACAAAATATGTGTTAATAGACTGTGTTATCAGGAAAGCATCTGGATGACAGCAAGCTATTAATAGGGGAATCAAAAGTTATACTCAGATTCTCAACTGTGCAGGGATCAATGCCTCTACTCCCACATTGTTCAAGAGTCACCTGTGTATCCACTTTATTTTTTCATGTTTATTTTTATGTCAATAGTTTTTGGGGAATGGGTGGTTTTGTGTTACATGGATAAATTCTTTAGTGGTGATTTGTAAGATTTCAGTGCACCTGTCACCTGAGCAGTGTCCCTTACCCCCCCAATCCTTCCTTCCAAAATCCCAGAACCCACTGTCATTCTTATGCCTTTTCATCCTCATAGTTTAGCTCCCACTTGTAAGTAAGAACAGATGATATTCTGTCTTCCATTCCTGAGTTACTTCACTTAGCATAATGGCCTCCAGTTCCATCCAAGTTATGCAAAAGACATTATTTCATTCCTTTTTATGGCTGAGTAGTATTCCATGGTGTATATACCACATTTTCTTTATCCACTCGTTGGCTGAAGGGCACTCAGGTTGGTTGCATATCTTTGCAATTGCAAATTGTATATTTACTTTATTTTTATTTTTTAGATTTCATTTCCATATTCCAGAAAACCTACTTGAATACACTTTGAAACAAGAGTCCAACAAAATAGAACAGACTTCAAATGTTGAATATACAAACTATTATAGTTTAAATCTGAACACTGGTACTTTCCCTCATAAACTTCAACTAAAACAAAAAACAAAGTAAGAAAAGAAAGAAAGGAAGAAGGAAGGGAGGGAGGGAAGAAGGGAGGGAGGAAAGAAAAGAAGAAAAGGAAAAGAAAAGAAGGAAAGAAGGAAGGAAGGAGAAAGAAAGAAGAAAGAAAGGAAAGGAAAGGAAATAAAAAGAAAGGAAGGAAAGAAAGCTTGCTCCACTCTATAACAATACTGTGTTAAGTACAAGATTTTAAACATTTTTCATTTAATAAAAAAGCTTTATACAAACAAGCCATTGGCTTATTTCAAGAAAGAAAACCGAAAATTAGTCTAAGGCCTTTGTTTTAAATCAGCTTAAGCTACGTGTGTGTGTGTGTGTGTGTGTGTGTGTCTGTATCTCACACTAGACCTTTTTTTGCTATTCTCTTTCTGAAGTTTTTGGATCCATTCTTCAATTCACATTCTAAATACATATATTAGGACAGTGTTCACATAGCACCAGTTGAGTACTGTGCTAACACAGTAATAATTGCTGGTACGCATATAAAATGCATCAAAAATTGTTATATGTAACAATGAGACCACTGGTCCCAACCCCTCCCCACTGAAACCGAACGCTATATAACCTCTTACAGAATGTTAGTGTTCAAAGTCTTAGTGTGACTTGATATCTTAGTGAGCTGCTTGGTTCCTTTCAATCTTTTTTTTTTAGCGATGGGTTCAGTTGTTTTCCTACTGGAAGAGGCAGTTTTCTGTGAGCATCTCAATAAATAGTTTATTTCCCACTGAAACATGAGATAGGTAATTTATTTCCAGTAAGTTTGCTTGTTTTCTTATATGCATTAAAAATGTTCTAAAGCCTTCTTTGACTTTTCTTGATGACTTCCCTTGCCAATGTTTATGTCAGTACTGCCACTAACAGGCTGAAGTCCATGGTGGAGCTCCTATTTTATTTCTCACATGTCACTAGTCCTTCTGTTTTCATAGTTACAGGAAGGGCAGTAGCTGAAGGCACACTGACCACCACTACGTGGGTCACTTCTTATTTCCATCTGCCAGTTTTTCTTCTACCAACAGCAAAGTTTCCACATCACATTCTTGCTTTTTTGCCACTGCTTCTGATTTAACCTCCGGCCCCTTTATGACTACACTGGTAACTTGAGGAGGAGTCTGTCCAGATGCCTGCTGAGTAGGCACTGATAGTCTCATTACAGGTGTACCATGGGCTATTGAAACAGGGGTAACTGCTCTCCCAGCCAATGGGGCTCCAACAGTGTGAATGCTTCCTGATCCAATCAGATTTGACTTTGTCTGCAGTTGACACTGTGCAAGCTGTGTAGCTGGGATGGTAATAATTTTGGCAGGCTGCATGGTGATTTTGTCTCCGTTTTCAGTAGAAGCTGGCATCACAGCAGGGACTGCCTGAATGGCTGCCTTTGGAGAGGTGGCTGTTGTTGGACTCGTGCTGATTATTAATGGTGCACCTGCATTAAGTGACTGAACTGCCACAGCTGAAATTTTCTGGCCCCAATGATGTCATTACAACAGGTACTTGCATTGCCACACAAACTGTCCTCGGAGCTGCTGTTGCTGATACAGATGCAGTGATAGCAGGAGACCTGGATGAAGCATGGTGACCAGGGGAAGTGATATTCACAAATCTAGCCACACCCTTCTCTGCTCTGGAGCAGTTTCTAGGGGATGAATTTCTTCCACCACGAACAGAGGATGCTGCTTTCAGGAGACTTTCTGCAGACAGAGACACTCGTTCTCATAATTTTTCATCCACAGCTCCTGCTAAATCTTCATTACAGGTTTCACTTTTGTTATCGTCTATGACCACTATGTTTTGGGGCATATCCCTGAACTGACATACAAAGCCTCTGTCCTTCAACCTTTGCAAGAATTCCCCTTTGGTAGTAGTACCTCAAAGCTTGTCCCATGGTTTCATAGTTCATGTCTGGTTTATTCTTATGCTTTCCCCAAAGCTTCGAGACAGCTTTTGAATCCACCAGCTTGAATATGCCTTTTTCTCTCTGAGGCCATTTAATATACAGGGGACAAGTATTTTTATCGTGAAGTAGATATAAAAGAAACTCCCACAAATAGATTATGTTTCCTTTTCCTTCTCTCAGTTTCTTCTTTATACCTAACTCAGGAGACCCACTGGAAACTGGTGATTGCTGGGTCTTTGGTTTACGGCCAACTTTTTTCTTTTTCATTGGTTCACAGCTATCTGGTGATGTAGGAATAGGAGAGGTATCCATTGGTTCAGACTCTTCAGTTGACGCCTCCACTACGGTTTCTGTAATGACATCTGGCCTCACAGCGGCATGGGTAAATTCTGGAGTTGATACACAAGGAGGGACAAACACTTCCACAGGACTTCTCGAATCCTCCAGCAGGTAGGAGATTCCACATGAAGCAGGGTTTCAGCAGCTTCGATTGTCTTCTCTGTACAGTGTACATTACTGCTGTGAACAGATGCTTCCACCCCCGAGATGAGCAGATCCAGCTGGTTCGGGGTCCCTCATGCAGAGAGACCTTGCCATGTCTATCCCGGGGCTGGAGCTGCTGCTTCACACTGACTGACGGCGGCAGGGGAGGAGGTGGGACCCGCAGTCGGAGACACATGCCGTGCGGTCGGTCAACACACACTCACGCACACTCACACACACTCACGCACTGGCACACGGTCTAGTGCCCCAAAGGAAGCTGAGGCCGGCCCGCCTCCCGCCGCAGGGCTGAGGAACCCCACCACCTAACGGCAGGGGCAGGGGGCACAGCTGGCAACGTCTACTTTATTTTTAAAAATCATTGCTGGGGCCTGGAGCAGTGGCTCACGCCTGTGATCCCAACACTTTGGGAGGCCAAGGTGGGCAGATGACCTGAGGTCGGGAGTTCGAGACCAGCCTGGCCAACACGGTGAAACCCCATCTTCACCAAAAATACAAAAATTAGCTGGACGTGGTTGTGTATGCCTGGAATCTCAGCTACTCAGGAGGCTGAGGCAGGAGAATCGCTTCAACCGCAAGGCAGAGGTTGCAGTGAGCTGGGATCATGCCACTGCATTCTGGCCTAGGCAACAGAGCAAGACCGTCTCAAAAAAGAAAAGAAAAAACTCAGGGAATACATTTTGTGCCATATGTATTGGGCGAACTGAGGAAAGGCTCCTTATGTGATAGTTCATTTATGCCTCACCACCACCTCCTAAGATAAGGAATAGCAGACCGTTTTCCTGATGAAGAAATGAGGTTTAGAAAGAACGTAATTTTAAAGTCACATGACCAGCAGGTCGCAGACCCTAAATTGGAACCTGAGTATATCTGGCTTATGTTCTTCCTACTGCATATGCTGTATCTTCCAGGAAGGAAAAAGTATTTACAATGTACTAAAAGGTTGTCATAGTTGGAAAGGACCTTATGGATAATCCAGGCAGAAGTCTCTCCCTTTTTGCATTAAGCTATATAAAGTCAATTACATTAACTGAAAGAAGTTATCCCGTCATGGATCCAAGATGACCCTGGTGGTGCTCGGAACTTGCTTTGCCCGGCAGCAGTTGTATGCCAGTCCCCTCCTTGGCCCCAAGCCCCCCCGGTGATTGCCACATGGCCTCACACTTATCTCATGATCTACACTTGTTACAGATTTTAATAATATAACATCCTTCTATGACAGATGTGCAAAAGCAGGCATCAGAAACCACTGACATTTATTATCACCATCTGTTACTATCACTAGGAAAGTTGGAAGCTGTCGTTTTTAATTCAGATAAATCGGGTCTGAATGGCTGAACCCCCTTTGCTCAAAGCTCTGCTAAAGTGAAGCACGTATTAAATAGTGTTTCTAAATGACCATTGACCTGGCATTTTCCCAACCCAAGATGGTTTTTTGTTATTTATTTTTAATTATGTCACATCTATGAAACAGTTTGCCAAAAGCAAGGCCTTCAGCGACCTCTGAGCACTGAGTTCTGACCACACAGGAGGGAGCTCTGTAACAATTGTGTGTGTTTTCCGTGATCCCAGAGGACTGCCCTTCAGCTCTGCGGAGAAGGCTCCTCTGCGGCACAGGGGCCCACCAGCCTCGAGGCACAGGCGAGACCAGAGCACATCTACATTCAGGTCTGGTGCTCTGGCCAGAAGCAGAGGCTGCCAATCGTACTGAGCCATACTTAATTAAGTAATCGTTTTATGAGGTGGACGGCAATACCCCAGGGGCCAACTCAAGGCCACAGGATTTATTGAGCTCTAACTGCAAACTGACAGTCCCCAGCATGCACACAACAGAGCCTGTATTACGGGAAAGTTAGTGTCACGAGAGAATTCCTTCCAGGGAAAGTGAGGTGCCCATTCTTCATTTGCTACTAGGTTCTCTGCTCCATGAAGCACCAGCACTTCCAACAGGAGCCTGGGTGGACACCCGCAGAAGATGTGCAGAATGAAAGATGGGGAGCAATGACCCGAAAGCATGCTCAGGGCTTGCCTGGTCAAGAGAGGCAGGAAGTGGTGGCTTGTAAAGAGGAAGCACCTTCACAAGCAATAAGCACCAGCAGTGGGATTTCGGTGGGGGAACAACTGAGGACAAGACAGGTCAGGCAGGGGTGTGATCATTAACTATGGTTTCAAGAAGGAGAGGGCCAGAGCCAGTCACCTGTCCCCAAGTGTCACTGTAACTCCACTTCTCCATCAGCCAAATCAGCGCCAGGAAGCGGGAACGAGTGACACAGGCAGCCAGAGGGGCCGCTCACCCCTGGATCTGTGTGTCTAGCTGTTTAGCTGTGGGGAACATTATTGAATGTGGATTTTAAGACACACAAAATACTCTGCCGAAAATCCAAAGAAACACACTCGTAGACTTGCAAGTCTCCAGATTTTAGCCCATACAGGAGTCAGAAAGTTCGTGAGAACCTGGAAGCATCAGCCCTTTTAGATTTTATGCTTCATCTTTTCTGACATCATCCTTGGGTAGCTGTCCCTGCAAGACCACTGGAAGAAAGACTGAAGTTAAAGCAGTTGTTTCCTTGGAATACTTATAAAAATATGAAGGCTTTGTGTGTTGTTTTTAAAAATCTGTAACATTGCAACCTGATTCAAAGCAAACACATAAAAAAAACCACAAGGCTGATAGGTAAGAAAAAGACCTTAATGAGGGATCCTTAGAGATGCTCATGTATTGAAGCAGGTGGGTCAAGGCCAAGACCTTTCGAGGCCCTTGCAGGAGCTGGTTAGTGCTGAGGATAGTGGTCATCCCTTCTAGCTTGCCCAGGGCAGTATCATTTTATCCTGCTGTCCTGGGGTCATCATTAACACCATCCCCTTTCAGATTGAAAGGCATCCTGTAACCACAGAACTAGTTCAAACCAATTCAACCTTGTCGGTAACAAAATGTAATGAAATGTGGGCTGTTTTCAGTGCAACAGACCCCCAGATTGCAAGTCATATAATCTGAGTGTGCCGGATGAACTGAGCAAACTCTATCCATGCTGACCGGAACATAAAAGCCAACCACAGGTGGAACCGAAATATTCAGACTGCAGAACAGAGAGCAAATTAAGAAGCAAGAGGTGCCATGTTTTGTTGCAGTACAGACTTTAGAGCCAAGGGCCCATCATTGCCCCTCTGCATGACCTGGTTGGATCCCACCTCGCTGCATCTTCCTGTCTCCTCCATAGTTACCCTCTGCCTATAAAACCTGCCCCCAGACTTTGGCTGGGGGAGATGGATATGAGTATCCTCTCCAGTCTCTTTGCCAGTCCATTCACAATAAAGCTTTTTCTTTTCTCAAAAGCCCATGCCATAGCATTGGCGTCTATGTGTGTTGGGAAGCAAGCCCATCGCTCAATGACATCCCAGTTTGGACAACAAATTCTGCAGTCATCTGGATCTGGGAATCAGACCTGGAGCCCTGACAGTTTCTCATCCTCCAGGTAAAGCCTCCAGCAATGACCACCAACCTGGTGCCCTCGACTGGCCTTGGTTCCAAAGCAGGCAGTGGTGATTAACAGTCCGAGGCACACCTGAGGCCCGAAGCCATGTCAGCTCCTGTGCTGACCTGAGTAGCTGTGTCTGCCCCATGTGACAGTGGGGTTAGCCATGCAGCCTCCCTGGAGAGGATGGCATCATGGTGATGGGAGGAAGCACTCCCCGCTTTGTGACTTGAAGGTCAAGACAGTGCTCGTTCCCAGCCCAGCTAAGGAGTCCTCTTTAACCTTGTAACAGCCATCAGCCTACTTGGTTGTCATGGAAACACAAACCAAAGATCCCTCTTTCTCATTAGGATCCCATCACACTTCCGGCATCTTAGGGAGAAACTTTGGGAATAGCCAGGCATCATGGTGGTGAGCACCTGCAGTCCCAGCTGACTCAGGAGGCTGAGGCAAGAGGATTGCTTGAGGCCGGGAGACCTAGGCTGCAGTGAGCAATGATTGTGCCACTGCACTCCAGGCTGGGCAACAAAAAGAGACCGTGTGTCTAAAAAGTAAATAAATAACTAATTTAAATTCAAAAACAAACAAAGGAGTTTGTGGCTCTCTTGCATCATAGTCTAGATGAATGTTCTAGTTTGACAGGTGGTTCTGGGCCACGCAGTCATTCAGGGCCCCAGGCAGAGAGCATCTCTGCTATCTTTGGCCCATGACTTCCAGGGTAGCTGTGGCCATTGCCACCGTTGTCAGTATGGAGAGAGCAGAGAGGATGGATGATACACTCCCATTGCTTTATGGGCCCCAGTATGGAAATGGCCCACGTTATAGGAAGAATTTAGCTAAGTTGGCCCAAGTACTACAAAGAGGACTGGGAGAGGTTGTACCTGGCTGGTATCCAGATCCCAGGTAGAATTTATTTTTATGAATGAGGGAAGAGTGGATGTTGGCTTACAACTAGCATTTTCCATCACAAAGGTGATACTTCCTTCCCCTTAGGCTGTTGCAACAAGTAGGTTAGATTAAATGTGCCCAGCACTTACTGATATTCAAGAAATGGGAACTCTTCCTCTTCCTATTTCTAACATGCTCTTGTCTAGTCTTCAGTCTGTAAATACCTTGCCTATGCTGGTCATTTCCAAAATTACATGACTAGCTCTAAATTCTCCCTTGAGCTCTAGCTCTAAATATCCAACTGACCTCTTGTCATACCCACTTGGATATGTAATAAACATATCAAATTTAGTATGTACATATGTTGAAATTTATCAAATCATGCATTTTAAATATGTGTAGTTTATTGTGTGTCAGTTACAGCTCAATGAAATGGTTTTGAAATAACGATAAGGACAAAAAGGAGCACTTGCTTTTCCCTGTGAAAGGCACCGTTCCCCAGTTGCCATCATTTCAGCAAATGGCACCACACAGCTGCCCATTTCAAAACCTGAGATCTCCTCCTTGGGTCCTGTCCCCTCCTTACTCCCACATTCAACCCATGGCAGTCCTGTCTGTGCTGGGTCACAGGCCACCTGCTTCTCCCTACTCACTGCCATGGCCCTGGCCACGGCTGCCAGCATCTGCTCAGTTCCTGCAACAGCTTGCCTGCTGGGACCCTGTCTCCACACTTGCAGCCCTCCAGTCCCATCTGTGTGTGTATATGGTGAGATACAAACAATATCAAATATACTGTCTTAGCCATTTTTAAGAGTACAGATCAGTGGCATGAAGCACATTCGCTTGGTTGTCCAACCATCACCATCATCCATCTCCAGGACTTTTTCATCTCCCCAGACCGAAACTCCGTCCCCATTAAACACCAGCTCACCATTTCCTTCACTCCAGCCCCTGGCCACCACCACTCTACTTACTTTCTCAATGAATTTGACTACTCTGGATACCTCATATGTGTGGGATCATACAGCATTTGTCCTTTGGTGTCTGGTATATTTCAGTGAGCATGACATTCATGCAAGTTGTGGTATGTGTCACATGTCCTTTTTTTTGAAGACTAATATTCCATTGTGTGGATAGACCACATTTTGTTTACTCATTCATCTGTCAATGGACATGGGCTGTTTCCACCTCTAGGCTATCGTGAATAATACCGCTATAAACATAGCAGGTATGTAGCTGTTCGAGCCCCTGCTTTCAGTTCTTTTGAGTATCCTGAGAAGTGGAATTGCTGGATCTTATGGTAGTTCTAGGCTTAACTTTTTGAGGAACCACCATACAGTTTCCCAACCACAGCTACCCCATGTTACATTCCTACTAACACTGCACAAGAGTCCCAGTTACTCCACACCCTCACCAACACTTGCGGTTTTTTGTTTGTTTGTTTGTTTGTTTTATGATAGCCATCCTGATGGGTATGAAATGGGATCTCATTGTGGTTTTGCTGTGCATTTCCCTAATGATTGGTAATGTTGAGCATTTCTTCATATGTTTATTGGCCATCTGTATATCTTCTTTGGAGAAATAGCTATTCAAGTCCTTTGATCATTTTTCAATTGCTTTCTTGCTGAGTTTTAGGTTTATCCTTTAAAGCATAAATCAGATCTAGTCATCTCCCACTTCACCCCCTTATCATGGCTTTCCACTGCATTTAGAATGCAATCCAGTCTCCTTCTCTGGTTACTAGCTACCTCCAAACAACCTCTCAGCACTTCCCTGCTGGCTCCCTGAGCAGCCCCTAGGGCCTCCTTTCTCTTCAGAGGACCAAGCTCTTTCCCAGCTCTCCCTCCCAGCCCTGACCATCACAGTGCAGAGAGGTCTTCTCTGACTGCCTGAGCTATCTGCCTTAGGAAAAGGCTTGACATTGTTCTCAGTGCATCATCTTATTTATCACAACCTTACAATCGTGGTTGCTCTTATCATTTTGCTCTTTCACACCATCTCCCTCTTCACATAGCTCCTCAATGCAGGTGTCTTGCCTGGCTCACTCATGATACCTGATGTCTGCTCACAGCAAGCTGAAATAAGTATGCGTTAAATGAATGAATTAATCTTCTATTCCTCTCCTGTCACTATCAGCACTACTTCTGTTCCTACCATTTCTACTATTTATTGAGAATCTCTGTGTGTCAGGCACTGTGCTGGGCAACTTCACATTCGTTAATACCCTCCAAATCTCTGAAAATCAGGCATGTTGTCCAAACTGGGATCGTCATTTTCAATCTCTAAAAATCAGGCAAAATCTCTGAAAATATGGAATGAGCGTGCCCATTCCATAGATACGTCTCAAGTTATTAAGAAACATGTCCAAGGTGGCAGAGTATAATAGCAGAAAAATCCAAATCTTTCCACCTTCAGAGCTCATAGCTTTTTTTGATGCAGGAGCTCAAAATTGGCTTTCTGCTGTTTCATGCAAACCGACCAAGGAGATAGCAGAGGTCACCTTTAAACTGTCCATTGAGGAAAGCTTTGGAAATAAATGCTTACACCTATGAGGACAGTTTGCCACTCAGCCTCCCTGTGTCCCCCTCCCTTACTCAACTCATCCGACCCTCTTCCTCCCAGCTCAAGCCCTGCCTCCTCCTCCAAGAAACTCACCCAGCCGTGGGCTTCCTCTCAGCCCATAGTGCTTCCTCCCTCCTTGGAGTCCCCTGAACCCGCCAGCCAGCCAGAGCTGCCTGGCTTGTCTCAGCATGGTCCCAATCTGCTGACCAGCCAGCCACAGGGCTTAACCTCAGCCTTCTCACCAGACTACAGACCTGAAAAGAGAAGAAACCCCTCCACATAAAGCCAAGCAAAGACCAGAAAGCGGAAGGAAGGGAGACCAGATTTGCCTGGATGACCTCTCTAACAGACTCGCTGCGCTCAGTTGAAACTTCCTCGCTGGTCTGTGCACACAATGGAATGTTACCCTGCTTTAGGAAGGAAATTGGTCAAAACTCCCGTGCTGATCAGTAGTGGGATTACGCCTGTGAACAGCCACTGTGCTCCAGCTGCGGCAACACAGCAAGACCTCATCTCATAAAAAAGGAAGGGAATCCTGTCACACATCTCAACATGAATGAACCTTGAGGATGTTATGCAAAGTGGAATAAACCAGATACAAGAAGACAGATACTATACCAGTCCACTCCAGGTTCCTAGAGTGCACTGCACACTTAAAAATCGTTAAAAGGGTGATGTTTATGGTATATATTTTATCACACAAAGAATATACGTGTGTGTGTGTGTGTGCATATATATATATATTAAAACGTCCTGAGTGGAGTAGGGCTCAGCTGGCAGAGGTGCACCGCCTTGCTTGGTTTCCACTCCTCTTGAAAGAAGAGGCGCTTGCATCTGCAGGTATTCTTAGCGTCAGCGCTGCATTGCGCCCCCCGGCTGGCCAGCGCGGGATGCGGGTGGGGAAATAGTCACGACAGTCCGGAGTCTCTAATCCTCCCCACCTCCTCCCCAGGCCCATTTCCCTGACGAGGTTTCATTCCACGGTTCCTGGGCATCTCCAGGGGTGTCTAGTTTGAACAAGAAAAGGAATGTTCTGGATGGCTGGTCCTGGGCGCTCACCAGGAATGAAAGTGAACCCCTCTTTTGCACACAGGCTGCTTTGCGTCCAGCCACTCTTGGGCTGCCCTGAAGTGGTGTCCTGGTGGTCCGTGGAGTACACGGGAAAGTCCAGCAGGCAAACATGATCAAAGTCAGGCATTATGTCAGCTGTATAAACCCATTTTCTCTAAAATACTTAATGTTAACTTCTGGAAAAAAACAAAAACAAAAAACCAGAAAAGCTGCTTAAAGCCAGCCAACGTTCTAAGTCTCAGAGAAGCGTGTGGAAACCCCCAGGCTCAGCCGCCCTCTCCCTGCACGTGCCGAGTCCGGGTCTCCCTCCTGTGTGAATACAGGGAAGCGGGAACGAGGTGAGAGGGTCTGGGGCGACCCACCCCAGAGCACCAGAGGGCAGGGTCTGAGCCGCAGAAACCCCCGGCTGTGCCGGG
>NW_012117332.1:1033259-1056230 GCF_000951035.1 Colobus angolensis palliatus | reverse complement strand
AGGACATCAGCGACTTGCACAGGCCCCTTCCTGGGCCTGCCTGAACTGCCGGGGGCAATGGTTGTGGAGAGAACCCAGTGCGTGGGCAGGGAGCAGGCAGCATGCCCCCCTCCCATTCTACTCCAGCATATCACTCTTGTTGCAACACAGCGCGAGTGTTCCCACACTTCGTTTAATATTCACGCGTTATAGAGTGCTTCCTCCAGCTCCTCAGTCTTCAGGACAGCCCGGACTCCAGGACTGGTGGTGAGAAGCAGCAGAAATAACCAGCAACTCTTGGGGACCTCTGGCTCCCTGGCCCAGTTTGCTGGCCCCTGGTTGCTTTAGGGAGTCCTGTGCCTTCTCTGAGCAGCAGGTCCCTCACTGAAAATGAGAGGGTTGGACAAGATGATCCCTGAGAAGCCTTGGAGTGCCAGCTTTCTGAGAACTGGCCTGGCACAACATGCCCCATTTAGTACACATGAAGCCAAAACAGAGGAAGAGAGTCCCAGCAGGAGGAGTCAGCGAGCCAGCCCAGAGCACGCTTCTGAGAAAAGGACGCGGTCGGGGCAAGGGCACTGTGACCTTCCCAAAGGCACAAAGGGCACAGGGCTCCACAACTCCTTGTTTGTTGCTGGTAGAACATCTCGCTCTCCTGGGAGAATACATGAGGAGTGCATAAATATACAGCCCTGCACTGCTTCCTGGGCTCCTGTGTGATTCCAGGGCCTGCTCTCCAGCAGCTGTGACCACCCACCCAGACCCCACTGGCCTGGGGACGGCCATCGAGCCAGTCCCACCTGCGAGCCCTTCAGCCATTCCCTGGCCCCGAGTCCCACCTGTCTGTCCACTTTTCCTGGCAGGCTGGTTAGGGGGTAAAGCAGGTGCGCGGGACACTTCACTTGTACCTTTCCCGTCCACCCCAGTTCAACCCTCCAGGTTACCCTGGGGCAGCAGAGCCACCCCTGCCCAGGGCGCACACTGCCTTCCATTAGGCCACAGTTTCATGAGGCGTTTGCCATTCTCAAGAGGCTGACATGACCATGCCTGATTCCCAGAGTCTTCCTTCTGACCCGGGTCTAGCGGGCTCCCCAGTGCGACACCCCAGGGCCTTTACTAGCTCAGATCTGCCGCTCTGGGCTGTCCTGAGTGAGGAACACCTGAATAAGCCACAACATCAAGGAAAGGACCATGAGGATGGGAGCACCCAGGAGCAAGCCCCTCCCTGGGCCTTGGAAACCCCATGACTCCTATTTTCCATGTTATTTTCTCCATCATGGAATGAATACTTAGAAACTGGAAGCTCGTGACCAGAATGATTCTGTCCTAGAGCCTGAAGGAGTGCATCAGGGCTGGGCCCCCCCATGCAGCATAGTTTTTAAACCAACGATTGATATCTTCATTTACCAACACGATAAAAATGGAATTCATTTTCTTAGAAGCTTTGCCTGTCACTCTGCTCAGAAACAGTCCAAGCAGCCGTTCCAAGTGCGGCCTTCAGTCCATGCCAAACTTAGATCAACTGCAGGCTTGGAGCTTTCTGAGGCGAGAATGGAAGTATGTGTGCTGCAGTGGTGTGTGTGGGTGTGCACTCATGTTTGTAGGTAGCATTTACACACACCCACCCAGGGCATGCACGTGTGTCTCCCTGTGCCAGTATGCTGAGAGCTTCAGGAGGTGGCCGGCACTCCACATGAAGGGGATGGAAAAGCCATCACATTTATTGTCTGTCCTTGTGCAGTATTTAAACTACAACTGCGAATGTGTGCAGATTTTTTAATGTTACTGGACCACTTGGGTTTTTTTTTTGACACCGAGCTGACTCTGAGCCAGACTGCATCTGTCTGCATTGAAAGGGACCATTCTTTCCCTCCCGCTCCCGCCCTGCCCCCTCCACACACACCCTCCTTCATGTGAAACCCGAGCGTTTCCTTTCCCGTAAGGCTGCTTCTAGAAGCCTGTGCTCAGCACAGGGGCCAAGCCCTGCGGCTCAGGCAGGCCCACGTGACTCTTGAACTGCAGACTCAAGTCCCAAGGTGGGAAACCGTTTGTCAACGGCCCCCAGATTTACAACCACGAGGCCAGGCTGGTCTTGGGGTGCAAAGCCATTGTTCAAACCATCAGTCATGCAAGAAGTTCCTGGGATTTTTTATTTTCCCCTCCAAAAAGCTCTCTTCAGCTTTGAAGAAATGCTGTTTCCTCCCCTGGTTACTTCTGCCCTATGAGAATTCTGATCTGGAGATCCAAGCAAAGGGTGGACCACAGAGCACCTTCTCTCTGCGTAAAAGGACACCCCTGGTACTAAGCGTGTCTCAAAGTACCTGAGTGTCTCCCAGTCCGCATCAGTGTAATCTTAAGCTAGCGCGTTCCCCTGGGCAGTGCATCAGGTCTTCCACTTGTTTTCCAATAGACACCACGGGCCATACTTCCTAAAATACATGTTTTTCAATCTTCTACTTTTTTTGAAAAACAATTTTGAATCATTAAAGAAATTTTCGAAAATAGCTTTCTATAACCCACAACACCTCTTTGTGAACCCCGTGATTTTCATTTGTTGAAATTTTCCAATTCTGATCATGGGAATGTCTGTCTTACCAAACTTCAGCTGGACATCCAGTGTTTCCACCTAACATACTATTTAAAGCCGTTAGCAAACTTCAGCTGGACATCCAGTGTTTCCACCTAACATGCTGTTTAAAGTCACTTCCATATTCAATTCAGTCTGCGCAGTTCTAGTTCCAAATGCTGTTTCTGTTCCATTCAGAGAATGTGCTGGGATTTCTTTTGTCATTCCTTTATTGCTGGACATTTAGGTGCAACAAGTGTAGACGGGTTGTTTTCTTCCACCGAATTATTTCCTTCAGATGAATTTCCACAAGCAAGATGATCGGATCCACTGGTATAATCATTTTCAAGACTCGATGTAGTCCAGATTACTTCCCGAAAAGCTTTTAACTACTTACAATGCCAACAAGAGCTAGCATAATTTTCATTTTTTTATTGTGAACTTGCCAGGAATTAAATTAGCTTTTCTTGACTCAGTAGATAAAAATCGATAACCTCAAAAGGTTCATTTTCATTTCTTTAATGACTGGTGAAGGTTTTATTGTTTTGTTTTTGCTCCCCGCCCAACTCCCCCACACTCCCACCCCCGCCAAACTCTGTGCATGTTTAAATGTAGCCTACGGCTACACCTTCATCCTTCCTCTCTCAACTCCTACTGCAAAGCAAAAGATGCAGATGCGGGTTGCCGTGAAAGGGATCTGGGATCATCAGAATGACCTGTAGGTTAACCTCCAACCTTCCCGTACAAATTACAATGGAGACCCCCCAGCTCTGAGAACATGGGAGATTGAGCCAGGAGATGGAGTGGGGGTGTGCGAAGAAGTCATTGGCAGGGAGAGTGATGGTTGTAGCATATTTCTTCCCTTTTCTGGGTGATAGTGGGTTTTCTGTGCTGACACCTGCTTTATCCTGGGCCTACTGCCTTCCATGGACTCTCACATCCTGGAGGCTTAGTTTCCCTTCCTAACCCCAGGGACCCAGCACTTAAGCTCACTCTATACAGCTGTTTTGCATTCGAAGAGTAGTACTTACAATACATGCTCTCCACTTTCTCTCCAGTAGTGGTGTTGGCTTTGCAAAGTCTTTCTTCCTTGTGAAAGGGAGCTTCAGGGCCATGGGCCAAAGCCTCCAGGGGCCCCACTTTGGGAATCTAATGGAAAGCAGGCATACATCCTATATCAGCCACTGCAGCCACCAGGGACTCTGCAGGGATGTTCCATGTTACCCTGGTGAAGACAGTGATGCCTAGTCAACGCCTTGGGACGGCTCTTCTTGAGGCCCGCCAGGACTGATGTTATCTTTTGAGGAAGTTAAGGGACAGCTTTGGATGATGAGAAAGAGCAACCTGGTGAGAAATTAGGGGCAGGGCATCTGCCATGTTTCCCGGATGTTGAGGCATCTAAGGAGTTTTCTACTTATGAGGACCTTAATTCCAACATTCAGGACTCTTTATTCTTATATTAAACAGCCCTTCCCAGAAAAGCTTATCTACTGTCCTAGACAGATGGTTTCCCTGTAAACCATCAAACGTGGTCCCTTGGACGATCACACTCCTGAGCTTCTTGGGGTTCCTATGCTGTGCTGTGTTTTTCCCTCTAGAGTGGCAGGTATTGCCCACATGACATGTGTCTGCTTGTGTATCTGTCTCTCCCATTAGATTGTCAAGTCCGGGAAATGAGAGCATCTCCCACGTCTCCTATTCCCAGCTCATGGCAAGCCGTGGGAGTGTTGAGTGAATGAATGGCTTTGGGCATGAAGCCAAAGGCTAATCTGATTAAGCCCATCCAATTTAAGCTGCCTTGCATGCTTCTAATCACTTGCTTCTTGTCAACTTTTTAACCTACATAGCTAAAAGTCACACAGCCCAAAGCACCTACTTCAACTCCCTCTAGCTTCCTGATAGATAACATCTCTGACAGTGGGTCACTATAGTAACAGTCACTTAAAGTTGTTTTTTAGGAACTATGAGGCAGGTCCTGTCCAGTTTAAACCAGTTGAGACCAACAACCTTTCAACTAGCCCTGCATGAATGCCTGAGAGGTGACCTTTTGAGATCACAGGGCCAAAAACTGTCCCATCAGGTCATGCCAACACCACCATTTTCTGAACATGCAGCCTATGAAGAGCCATGAAGAGCCATGAAGCCTTACTATGCATGTGCAGATGGTCGATTACCTCGCTTCTCTTCACCCTCAGTTACCTTTCCCCATGCCTCAGATCACCCTGCTTCTTTATGCCGTACGTATCTCTAACCTGACTTTTGGGGAGAAAGATTTGAGACCTGTTCTCCCGCCTCCTTGTTTGGTGGCCTCACAGATCAACCCCTTCTTCTTGGCAAAGCCCATTGTCACAGTGATTGGCTTAGTACACGCAGGCAGAACGAGCCTGGTTTGCTATCAGGTAGACAGACCTAATACTACCCTCCTTGAATAAGTGGATGACTGCAGAGCTGGGATGGAAATCGAGGCACAGAGAAGGTAACAGCACCAAGATCTGTTCTAACCATCCCCCCCAAACAGCTCCCCTGCCCAGAATCCCATGTGGCCAAGGGCCCGTGTGAACCCATGCAGGGCCCATATGAATAAAACCCTTGACATCAGCTTCTTGGGAACCAGCCTGCCACCTCCTGAACCAACCAGCTACCAGTTAAGCATTAGTCCCCAAAGCAGGAAGCCGGGGCACTTGCTGCATTCTTGGTGGAAGCTTATCAGTCCCTGCAGGGTAATCGGCCATCCCAGGTGGCCTCCTGGGAGCAGCAATCGGCGACACTCTGATAATAAAATTACTGGCCCTGATTGCAACAAACTTCCTTGAAGATCCTGGGCCAGTCTTTCTATCTGGGTATAGTGAGAAATAATCAGTTTCATCTGGGTTTGGTTCTTTTAAAACTCCCCCTTTGAAATATTCAGATCATTATCTGTGCTGAGTGCCTTGCTTCAGCTTTTTACAATTTGTGTTAGAGACCACGATGTGTTCACCAAACCCCAGAGAGCTTTTTAAAGAAATTTTATGCATATATAGTATAGGCAGGTACATAGCTTCTATTTTTTTTTTTTTTTTTTGCATATGATAGGACAATATTACTTTCTTTTCACTTATTACTATCACTTATTACTTATTATTCACTTTTCACTTATTGCTAATATTATTACAATATTACTGTCTTTTCACTTAGCACCTTGTCTTGCGGTCCAGTCTCTATCAGTCTGGTTCTTTTTAATGGCTGTGTAGTATCCCATGTGGATTTACCATAATCTGTTTAACCTGCCACCCACTGAGGGGCATTTAAGTTGTTCTCAGACTTCTATTATGAGTAATGTTGCACATTCTTGGGAAATTATATCTGCAAAATGTAGTCCTAAAGTGGTATTGCTAGGTCAAAGGGCATATGCATTTTTATTATGGGTAGGAATTATCCAATTGTCCTGCACAGATATTGACGCCAGTTCTCACTTCAGTTGACCATGTGTGAATGTGCCTGTCTCTCCTTGTGCTCATAATATTTTATCACCTGTTTAATCTTTGTTAATCTGATAAATGAAAAAAACTCATTGAAGTTTTAATTTGTATTTCTTTTCTTTTTTTTTTTTTTTTTCTTTTTTTTTTGAGATGGAGTCTCACTCTGTCACCCATGCTGGGGTGCAATGGCACGATCTCCGCTCACTGCAACCTCTGCCTCCCTGGTGTTCAAGCGATTCTCCTGCCTCACCCTCCCGAGTAGCTTGGACTACTGGTGCGTGCCACCACACCCGGCTAATTTTTTGTGTTTTTAGTAGAGATGCGGTTTCACTGTGTTAGCCAGGGTGGTCTCGATCTCCTGACTTCATGATCAACCCACCTGGTCGTCTCAAAGTGCTGGGACTACAGGCGTGAGCCACCGCACCTGGCTGAGTTGTATTTTTTATATTATGAGGTCGAGCATCTTTTGCTAGGCTTTAGAGGCATTGGTTCTGCTTGTCTTTCAACTCTCACTTCACCCTCTTCGCCCATGTTTCCACTGGGTTCTTTCCTTACTAATTTGTAAGAACTCTACACATCAAGAGCATTAGACCCCTGTGCAGTCCAAGTTGAAGCATTTCTTTCCCCTTTGACTGAGGTATTTGGGGAACTTTGCTGTTTTGTTTTCTGCCATGTGGAAGGTTTTTTCTTTTACATACAGTCATCCCTCTACAGGTTCCACATCTGCAGATTCAACCAACCACAAATGGAAAATATTTGGAAAAGAAACGATTAAAAATAACAACAGCAATAAAAAAATACAAATAAAAAATTATACAGTATAACAGCTCTTTACATGGCATTCACATTGTATTAGCTATCATAAGTAACCCAGAGATGATTTAAAGTATACAGGAAGATGTACGTAAGTTATAAGTATACACTATATCATTTTATATCAGTGACTTGAACATCTGCAGATTTTGGTATCTGTGGGGGTCCTGAACCCAATTCCCCAGATACTGAGGGTGAACTGTATTTGTTTTCTTTTAGTCTTTTTGCATTTTTGTCATACTTTTAGCATGTATACTAAATTCTAATATGTATTTGAATGTTCTTGAATTTTATAAACTGTTCCATTGAGCTTTCGCTCCACATCAGAAACTCAGTGTTTATTATTATAGTTTAATATGTGTCTAATATCTGGCACAGATAGTCCCCTTCCCCTATTATTCCTTTTTTTCTAGAACTTTCCTGCCTCTACTTGCTTATTTATCCTCCCATAAGAGCCTTGGCATTAACTTCTACATCCAAAAATATTATATCGAAATATTTAACCTATAGAAAATCAACCTGTTAATGATATCGAGTGTTATACAATAACATGGTATGTGGGGTTTTTTTTCTTTTTGTTCTGGGGAGTTTTGGTTTATTTGTTTGTTTGGTTGGTAGGTTGGTTGGTTGGTTGGTTTTGGTTTGGTTTTGGTTTATTATTGTTGTTGTTTGTTCTTGACTAAAGTCCTAAGGTAATCACTGCAGGGTATAAATTTTGATTCAAGCCAACTTGCTAAACTATGTTACTGTTTGTAAGTCCCTGGAAACCCCAAGAAAATCTGCTGGAATAAAATAACTACTGTGGAAGCTTCAAATGATGATAGTTTACCTTCTCCTTTTAAAGTTTTGTATATCTTATTTCTTCTAGTGTGTTATATTGACTGATCTCTAGAACAGTGTTACATGATATTTGTGAAAGTGTATGTTCTTGTCTTACTCCTTTCTTTAATGTCAATGATTCAAGTGTTTCTGCATTTTTAAGTATGATATTCTTTGCGATTAAAATATGCTTTTATATCACACTAAGGACATATTTACTATTATTTTAAGATACTTTATGCAGAATAAATAACACTAATGGATTAATGAAGCTAAACATGAACCAAAAAATGGCTGCTAACATTGCAAACAAAGAGTCAACCAGGCGTTAAGTATCTCCTGAGAGAAAAGCACACACAACCTAAAAAGTAATTTTTCACGAAAATATCAAAGTTGGATCTCACCAAGCCTCTAGATCTAACTACCAACTTATGGAAATGCAGAGGACAGAAGAACAGTCTATTTAGTACCCTACACGCAGACAGCATGCTGCAAAACACAGACTCTGGGAAACTCTACAGGACACACAGCCCAGGTCTTTCAACAAATATGTTCCAAGTGGGGAAAACCAAAAGATGGAGGGAGATCCCTTTAGGTTGAAGGAAACTTAAAACACATCAACCAACTGCCTTACTGGGGTCCTGACTCAAATCAACATGATGTAAAAAAAGTATCCACGAGACAATCAGAACTTTGATCACTTTCTGGATATTTGATGACATTAAGAAAGTATTGTTCATTATTTTTGGTGTGATAATGTCGTTATGGTTGTTTTATAAAATCTTCATCTTGAAGAGATATGTACTAAATTACTGATGGATGAAATGATATGCTGTCTAGGATTTGGTTCGGAAGAGTATACGGGGAATCATGGAGGGGAGAATAGAGTAATGAGATTGGCCACAGTGTGAGCTGTGCGGTGGGTGCGTGGCAGTTTAGTTGCTATTCTGTCTACTTTTGTATTTGTTTGAAATTCTCCATTACACAAAGTTAAAAAAAAAAATAACACATTTTGAAAAATGTCTTTTTGGAATCTGTGGAATAACTCAATTATTTTTCTCTTGTATTCTATTAATATGTTGAACGTGATTAATATATTTCCCACTTTGAGCCAATCCTGACTTCCTGGAAACAAAGTCACTGAATCATGGTCCATTATTCTCCTAATGAGCCGCTAGGTTCTCTTTGCTGCTGTTTTGATAAGGATTTTGAATCATTATTCTTAAATGAGATTAATGAAGACTTTCATTTCAAAGTAGATCCAAGGATTGATGTCTGCATAAGAAGATGCCATGAAGTCCTCACAATAGTAATAATTACAACAATAAATATTGATTCCTGCCCCTTATACTGAACACTGTATATCTTAGCTCATCCTGCCTCTCATCTTACAGACTCCAAGTGTGCTGGGGCAGGAAGCGGAAGGCAGAGCAGCACACATCAGTGGGACACACGCCTCTGCATGTGTCATTCCTGAAGTCAGACGCACAAAAGCTGCCAAATACCGTGAATGCTTTCCTAGTCTCGGCGTTGCACAGCCAAACACCCTCCAGTTCCAATGAGAGGTCATTGCTCAGAGAATGACCTAAATCAGGATAGAAGTTGTTCCTTGACAGTTTTTCCTGGGCCAATATCCTGCTTACTTCACCGATGATGCCATCTTAGGAAAGTTGGAAATAGTCCATTTGAATATCTTGAGACTCCTTGAACAATGAAATATACTTGGAAATTAAAGTTTCATGTCCTGGCACAGCGGTTGTCTCTCATGAAAATGGTATCAGATGTTTTACGGATTTAACTTACATTAATACAGTCGGCCCTTCTTATCTGTGGTTCTGCATCCACAGATCCAACCAACCACAGATCAAATTATTTTAAAAAAAGAAAAAAATACAAGCCAGTCATGGTGGCTCACCTCTGTAATCCCAGCACTTTGAGAGGCCAAAGCGGGGAGATGACTTGAGCCCAGTTCAAGACTAGCCTGGGCAACACGGTGAAACCCCATTTCTACAAAAAAAAAAAAAGTTAGCCAAGCATAGTGGTGGATGCTTGTAGTCCCAGCTATTGGATTCTTGAGGTGGGAGGATCACTTGAGCCTGGGAGGCAGAGATTGCAGTGAGCTGAGATCATGCCATTGCAGTTCAGCGACAGTTCTGTCCTCAGCGACAGAGTGAGACCTCATCTCAAAAAAGAAATTTAAAAAACAACAATACAACAATAAAAAATACAAATAACAACAGTACAGTATAACAACTATTAACATGTTATTTTCACTGTATTTGGTCTTAAAAGTAGTCTAGAGATAATTTAAAGTATGCAGGAGAATGTGCTTAGGTTATATGCAAATCTTACATTTCGGGACTTGAGCACCCTAGGATTTTGGTATCCTCTGGGGTCTTGGAACCAGTTCTCCAGATATTAAGGAATGCCTGTAATGACCATGGCGGGGGCAGGATTCAAAAGCAGCCAGGCACGGGGATCTGTTAACTTCCTCCCTCTCAGGTGCAGCTTTCACTTCACAGAAGCCAACAGCCAGGCTGTCTCTGTAGACCTCTCTGACATTCCCCGGCAGCCGCTGGGGGACTTGCCCTGAACACAGCGATCCTCTGGGCCCCCACTCCCAAATCATGGCTGGTGCTTCCAAAATGCGCCTGTCTTAGCTGGATGTATCTCCATGTGCAGAAACAGCACACATACCCTAATGTTGTTTTGAAACTGCACAATAGGTAGGCACCAGGACATCTGACATTTCTCTGGCTGTGCTCATAGACATAAACAGTTGGCTAAAGAGCAACCACGTCTTCAGAGACTTTGTTTTCAGAGAGACCTACTCCCTCTCCAGCCTTGACAAACCCCACAAGTGCAAACCATAAGGAAGGGGGCCTGCAGGCTTATTTCCTCTGTCTGCTTTTATTACCCAGTGTGGACTCTGCTCCCCAAAGACACCTCAGATCGACTGTGGTGGCTACTGTTTCAGAAACAGTGACATGATGATCAAGGGCCCAAACCACTGTTATAACCACAAGAGTGCCCAAACTTTCAAGAACAGGGGAAACCGACCTATGTAAAGCCACTTACACACCCCACTGAAAAATAGACACACCAAGGTATTACAGATACTGCCAAAGAAATAACCCCTTTTTAAAGAACAGCTTTCAGTGGTCTGGAAGAAATGAACGTTTGCTTAAAAAAGGAAACAATTTGGCTCTCCTCTCAGTACCAACTGTGCCCTTTATAAAAATAAGAGACCTCAAAATTGTCCTAAGCCCATTCCTCTGGGTTGCTGAGGCAGGATTCCAGGCACTTGGGTGGCCAGCATTGTATAAAACCGAGGGAAGCAAACCAAGGGAAATTGTGGGAGGAAGTGCTTCCTACAGACTAGGGAGGATTATTTGGGAACATTATTAGGAGTTATGTGGTGATAATAGGTTGCACTGAAACCAGGCCACAGGAGCTCACATATCCCTCTGAAGACGCACATGAACTTTCAGTATGAAACGAGTAGTATTTTTAGATCTATTTTACAGTAGAAGTAATGGATTTTCCCATTGTCTGCAAGGCACAGAGTAGGTCTGGTAGTTATTTGTTTTATGTGATTCATCTGCAGGTAGCTACTAGACTGTTTATTTGACCAAAATCTATTTTGAGGGCTAATGGATCCAAACAGGCCACGAATTAGGCTCCAAATAGCTGGTTGATCACTGCCATGCTTTGTTTTGTTTGTTAACGTACATGTTTGGTGGTCGTGGCTTTGAGAAATTAACTCACTTATGTCTACTTAATAATAGAGCAAGAATTTTTAAACCAAAAATAATAGACCTTAGTGATGGCAATTTACAAAATAAATGAATAGATGAAGACTGAAGAAAAGGAGTGAGGGCTCGGAACACACCCTGGCTCCCCACCTCACTCCAGCCCCTGCCCCAGGCTGCTGTCTCCCTTGTGTGCAGACCTGACCTCATTACACCCTCAGTCCCCGGAGGGCAGAAGGTGCTGGAGTATAGACGTCGCCAGATGAAGCACACAGCAAGGCTCAGCAGATGTGAATCGTGGACTCATTTCCTAAGATGAGTTTCCCTTTGTTGGTCAAACACTTGGCTGGGTTGGTCTCAGAGCCTCCGTGGCCCATGTCCATCTCATACTCATCAATAATCTGGCCTGAAAGAAGTATCTCCCCAAACAAGGTGGGCTTAAAAACATCCTTTCCCAAATGTACTGGATCAAGGGAATGTCTTCCTTTTTCTGATAGGAATGGCTAATTTCCTTACAGCTGGTGTTGTGAGGAACATGCCTCGGCAAGTGCTGTGCTCAGCTGTGTTCCAGCCTCAAATCCCCCTGCGGGCACTGGTTCTGCTGGGTCCCTCTGCTGGCTCCCCAGTCCCCTCACCCACAGCCACTGGCTGAGCTTTGCTGGAATGCTCTTTCACATGCGTGAACCAGGTTTGGAGATGCTGAGGGTGAAGAAAGATGGAGAAAGGATGCTTACATTACAACTATGACGATACATGTATGTAGGCATCAAGGCAGACCTGGGGAAGTTCTGTGCTGATATATTTAACTCTGTCCTTGTCATTTCAGGGTCTCCGGATTAAATGGTTGTAAGAGCCCAGGTCTCAGAGCCAGGGAGCTGGAAGGCCTGTGGTTCCTCTTCCAGAGCAGGCAGCTGGACTTGAACAAAGACAAGGAGCGCAGAATGTTCTTCCTTATGTGAGAACGAGAGAGTCCCAGGGAGCTCCCTGTGCCTCGGCTGGCTGGCTGATGTCCGACACAACAGAAAGATCGCCAGAAAAGCGATCTGATGGGCCAACAGAGAGAGCAGGCCTACTTTCAATGTTAGGGTTTCGATGTTGAAACCATATGTCTTAAAGGCTCGCACATTCACAGAGCATCCAGCGATGTGTGTACACACACGGGGTGATCTCCCAAGGCACTTCCATCCACTCACTCGGCGGCTGCCACAGAGGAAGAGGTGAGAGCACTTCCATGGCTGGCATATTGCAGTAGAAATCATGACTGGATATCAAGGCCAGGGTCATCGCCAGCTCTTTTTACTACTATGTGACCCAAAAGACTCCACTGAACCCAAGTTCAGCCTGCACAGTGCTAAACTCTCCAGATGTTCCCAAGTATGAAGATTTAAACCATGTTGACACAGTGTGCTTTCAATATCCAGATGTTTTGCTGTATTGAAAAGATCCTGTTGAAAATATAACTTATAACTTGTTTTCATGGTTTCAGGTACTACCTACTGAGGACCTACTAAGTTCTGCAAACTGTACTAGGTGCTTTAAGCATTATTTCTAATCTTTACAACCACCTTTTTTTTCTTTCTTTTTGAGATGAAGTCTCACTCTGTCATCCAAGCTGGAGTGCAGTGGCATGATCTCGGCTCACTGCAACCTCCACCTACTGGGTTCAAGTGATTCTCCTGCCTCAGACTTCTGAGTAGCTGGGACTACAGGCGTGTGCCACCACACCCGGCTAATTTTTGTATTTTTAGTAGAGATGGGGTTTCAGCCACGATGCCCAGCCACAATCACCTTTCAAGGCAAATATGATTACCCCCTGTTTAGCCGTCCTTTTCCTTGTCTTGCTGACAAGGAGAGCACCCACAATTTTGTGGGAACAAAACTAAAATCAGAAGGTCCTGTTGCCTCTGGTGGAGTCCAAGCACTGGCAAGAGCAGGAGTGGGAACACAGGTCTGCCCAACTCCAACATCCACTCTGCCTTCCTCTCTCTGAACCTGTTTCTTCACCAAACCACGGCAATAATGCCATCTTCGTGAAGTTGTGAAGAAAATAAAATAATGTATGTGTGCACGGACTAGGAGGCCACAAACTCAAGGCCTCTTTAGTCAATTTAGCAACAATGTGCATAACTCAGCCAGTGCAGTGCTTTGGAAAATGTGTCCATCGAAATCAACAGGCAGGGCTGTGGCCACCCGTGAAGCACAAGTGCGCCCTCCCCAGTGTCCCGCCGACTCACTAATAGACCTTCCCTGATTGGCCCGTAAAATTACGTGTGTTAGGCCAGGCGCAGTGGCTCACACCTGTAACCCCAGCACTTTTGGGAGGCCAAGGTGGACGGATCACCTGAGGTCAGGAGTTTCAGACCAGCCTGGCCAACATGGTGAAACCCGTCTCTACTAAAAATACAAAAAGTAGCTGGGTGTGGTGGTGCACACCTGTGATCCCAGCTACTCGGGAGGCTGAGGCAGGAGAATTGCTTGAACCCGGAGGTGGAGGTTGCAGTGAGCCAAGGCTGCACCACTGCAGTCCAGCCTGGGCAACAGAGCGAGACTCCGTCTCAAAAAAAAAAAAGTTTGTTGTCAACCCTCCCCACCTGCCCCTGGGTATACAGAGCACAAGGATGAAGTCGACAGCAGGCACTCTGTGCTCCCGGATCCCAGGGAAGTGAGAAACACAGGCTGACAAAGATGGCGAGAAGAAAACCCTTCCCTGATCCTCCATGTCCACAGTGCTCTTTTCCCACGAACAAGCCAGAGATCACCACCCCACATAAGAAAGCCATCTCTTTTTTCATCTGCATTCGTATTGTGGTAAAATACACGTAACATCAAATGTGCCCACTTAGCCATTTTTAAGTGCACAGTTCAGTGGCATTACTGCACTCACATGTTTTGCAGCCATCACTACCATCCGTCTCCAGCACCTTCTCATCTTCCCAAACTGAAACTCTGCACCCACTAAACACTGACTCCCAACTCCCCTTGCCCCAGCCCCTGGAAAGCCCTGTTGTACTTTTTGTCCAAAAGAGTGACATCTTCCCCACCCTTCCCAAACACGGAGAGTCTTAGTTAACAATTAAACAGGCGCGAGGACACCCCGTCTGCCCCTGTCCTATATCAATTCTATGAAGGGTGAGGCTGTTTTGAGAAACTGAGCATTTCAGCCTGTGTTGGAATATTCTGTACTCAGATAAATGATACAGTGGAGTGATACGTTTTGGAAATAACTTTACCTCATACATTCTTCAACTACTGTTGGAGAATGCATTACCCTGGAGGAAGACTCGTGGGAGCCCAACTCCCAGGATAGGGCAGGACTGTGAATAGAAAGCCTGAGCACAGAGAAGCCTGAAGTGTGAGCAGAGGAGGGAGCTGGGGGCAGGAGCCTCTCCATCCCATGGGATCCAATCTATCTTTCATCATAGGGTGAAAATTCGCTATTTCTGGATCCCTTGTGAAATAATCAGAATCACTCAACTACTTGAGTAGCAATTAGAAAACATGCTGAGATTGCTTACAGTAGATTAGCAATATTACAAAGAAACAGAGGACCTGGGTGGGCACGGTGGTTCATGCCTGGAATCCCAGCATTTTGGAAGGCCAAGGCCACCACACCCAGCTAATTTTTTTTTTTTTTTTCCTGTAGAGATGGGGGTCTCACTATGTTGCCCAGACTGGTCTTGAACTCCTGGTCTTAAGCAATCCTCCCACCTCAGCCTCCCAAAGTGCCAGACATGGTGGCACTCCTGTAGTTCCAGTTACTCGGGAGGCTAAAGTGAGAAGATTGCTTGAGCCCAGGATGTGTAGGCCGCAGAGAGCCTTGATCACACCAGTACACTTCAGCCTAGGTGACAGAGTAAGGCCTTGTCTAGAAAGAAAAAAAAAAGAAAGGAAGAAAAAGGAAGGAAGGGAGGGAGGGAAGGAAAGAAGGAAGGAAGGAAGGAAGGGAGGGAGGGAGGGAGGGAGGGAGGGAGGCCTGGTCTTCCAAGGCCATGTGTTCTATGGAGCAATAATTTCATGAAATGCTCAGGGAGAAAACACTCAGATGATTTGGGAAGACATTGTTTGTGGAGAATCACAAAACACTTTAGCACATTAAAGGCTTGTGAAAATTACTTTAAGATTTGTCACTAGAATTGACTTTTCAGATTGCACCATTGACAGCTACTGACAGCCCATGAAACTAGGTATTGTCAGAACATACTCTGGAAACACCAGCCTGCTTCTGTAAATTAAATGATAAATTTTAGAATTTAGAGCCAAGGTACCATTTTCTCTGTGGATAATTGAGTATGCGTTAAGATTTCTGAATATATAACTGAGCTCAATAGTCATCTCATAGATAATAGATGAAAAAAAACAACAACAACATAACAGAAGCTGTTAGTTGCCTCGTAACATCCTTTCTTCTCTTCTTCTTTAGTCACGGAACCCTGATTTTATTTGGGGGTGGCAACTTGGCCAACTAAAAACTACATCTCCAATCTCCTTTACAGCTAAATATTGCCAATAACTATATTCTGGCCAATGAGACAGTACTGGTGGGGCTTTGGGGAGGGTTTCTTAATGAGAGCTAATTCAGTTGGGTAGTGACGCCATTTTGCCCTTTCATGGCTCCTTTTTTCTTCCGTCTGGAATGCAGATGTGATGGCAGGAGCTCCATCAACTATTTTGGACCATGAGGTTACCCTGACAATGGAAGCTATGCACTAAGGATGTGGGATCGGAAAGGCAGAAGGAGCCTGGGTCTCTGCTGACATTTTGAAGCTGCCATACCAGCTCAGGAATGCCTACATTTAGACCTGATAACAAAATAAGCACTTGTGTGTTTAAGTCACCACAACTGGGGGTTTTCTTTTATATGTAATGAAGCCAAATCTTAACTAAAGAAAAGACAGTCACTACCTGAGAGAGTTTATTGATACCCCTGGCTCAGGAGATCTGGCCAGCTTTCCAATAAACTTCCATCTTCCCAGCTGTTGTTCCAAGTGAAACATGATCTATTACCTGATAACAAACAGCAAAATTTCCTCTCTGTCTAGGGATTCCTCCTCACCCAGAATCTTAGCCTGTGGCCCTTTCTCCTTTCTACAGGAGAGGAGTTATGTTTTCCTTGCCAGATTCCTTACAGTGTTATACACGTGGGTTTGCACCAATCTTTGCTTTCATGATATGAATTTCTCTGTAAATCTCATTCTCATTTTCTTGCCTGCTCGGCCTTTTGGATGGAGACTCTCGCCACAAGGTCGCCAAGTCACTCAGCTGTGATCTTTTCTCCAGGTTCCTACCCTTTTTTCTCCATCTGTCAGGAATCAAGTTTCAATAAGAGGAAGTTTATTTTTGATACAGTAAATTGATGTAAGAAGGGAAGCAAAGCTATTTTGATTAGAATATGTTTGATTAAATACCTTTTCCAGCTGTGTGACCCCAACTCAAGAGCTCCTTATTTAATTCCTTCTATGTGCAAACAAAATGAAGCGAGGCCCACCTTAGAAACAAAAAGTTTTCTCACAATGAAAATGTCGGATTCTTCTTCCTCTCAGAAATAATGTCATCTCAGGAAAAGTTCATGATAAGTTTGCTTTCTTCTTTTAAGGTAACTTTTGTATGCGATGATAAGTAAAATATGAGTTGAATTTTGTGAAAATATCATGATTCAGTCACTTGCTTTGGTCTTTAAAATAAGGATGGATGAATAAATAGAGAGATAGATGAATTGATGTGTGTGTGGATAGGTGAATGGAAGGATGGGTAAATAGATGAAAAACTGATGGGTGGGTGGAAGAGTGGATGGATGAGTGGATTGGTGGGTGGGTGGATGGATGGATGGATGAGTAGATGGGTGAATGGATGGATGGGTGGATGGGTGGGTGGGTGGATGGATGGATGAGTGGATGGGTGGGTGGATGGATGGATGAGTGGATGGGTGGATGGATGGGTGGGCGGGTGGATGGATGGATGGATGGATAGATGGATGAGTAGATGGGTGAATGGGTGGATGGGTGGATGGGTGGGTAGATGAATGGGTGGATGGATGGATGGATGGGTGGAAGGGTGAGAGGATGGATGAGAGAAGGAGAGGAAAAGAGTAAGCGAGAGAGAGAGAAATAGAGAAACTATTAGAATCATCAGATGATTGAGAGAAAATGTAGTTCATTTCCCTTTATTTACTGATGAGGAAGCAGAAGCCCAGGGAGACTAAGTCCATGGTTCCCCCAGTGAGACCTAAAATCGAAGGTTGCTGCCTCCCAGTCCAGAGGTCTAATATTGCTATTTTGTCTCAGTCCTAATGGAATTAGCCAGTTCAAACTAATTTATTCTGCAATAGGAGCCAACGGCCAAATCTCCATGGTTCAAAACAACAATGGTTGACTTCTTGCCTACACTACATGTCCACAGCTGTTCTGCAGAATGGTGCTCTGCTCACCTCAGCCAGTCAGAGACTTGGGCTGACAGAGTTTCACCATCTGAGGTCATGGCCATCTCCCCAGACAGTCTTCAAGTTCACTGCTGTGGGTAGAGAGAACATAGAAGTCTCCCAGCAGTTCTTCCATGCCTCCACCCAAAAGTGACCTGTGTCCCTGCCACTCCCATCTCATTAGCCAAAGCAAGTCTCTGGGAGGTTGGAGAAATGTAATCCTCCCTTATGTCCAAGAAGGGGAGAATAAAAATATTAGGGAGCTTGAGAAATGTCTTCCACACCAGCCCTGCCTGCAGTCACTATTTAATAACCCACAGGGCAGCTTTGGGAATGGTCTACACCTCCCATGTTTTACATTACGAGGGTAGGGAGAGACAAAAACAAGGCTCACTGCAACACCTTTCTCAAAATAACATAGAATTGACCTCTGACAGAAGCTTGGAAAAATCCCAACCCAAAGCCACAGGAAACCCTGGACATCCTTAGTTCTGGCTCTTTGTCATCAAATCGGCGAATACTGAGAGTCAGATATTAAGACCTTAAGCACAAAATACAATGGCCATGAAAAAAAACTCTTTTTTTAGAGCATGCCATATCACTAAGCTAGATGGTTCTAGAGAATGTTAGACCTGCAAAGAACCATCTCCTCTCTTATCTCTTTTAACAGCCCCCATATAGCTGACTGATAGATACTATTATCATCAGTTACATATGGCAAAACCGATACTCAGAGGATTAACAAGAGTGGACCAAATGCATTAGTCACAATAACCTGGGTTACCTATGGCAACAAACAATCCTAAAATCCCAGTGCCTCAGCATACGTGTGTGCTCTTACTCACATGGTATCCAATATGGGTTGCATGGAATCCTGCTCTACAGCCCCATTTGGGACCTAGGATGGAGGCTCTGCCATCTTATAGCCACAGCATCAAAGCACATGGCCTTCTCATCTGGGAGGTTGGGGGACACGCGTCTCCTCCATCTCACGGTGGGAGAAAAGGAGGCGACCAACGATCAAAGTGCTTTACCCACACACAGCACAAGTCATCTCCACTCACTGCCTGTTGCGCAGAGTTGGCCGTGTGACTGTCCCCCAGCAGGGGCTGGGAAGTACACTTCTCTGTGTGGGCAGGGCAGGAGAGAGGCTGGCAACATCCACCAAGCCAGGGAAGGCAGCACAGAGCTGGGTCCAGAGCCCAAGCATATTAGTCTGTTCTCACACTGCTATAAAGAAATACCTGAGACTGGGTGATTTATAAAGAAAGGAATTTGATTGGCTCACAGTTCTCCAGACTATACAAGAAGCATGGTGCCAACATCTGCTTGGCTCCTGGAGAGTCCTCAGGAAGCTTACAGACATGGTGGAAGGCAAACGGGGAGCAGACATCTCACATGGCCAGAGCAGGAGGAAGAAGGAGGGGGGAAATGCCACACACTGTTAAATAACCAGACCTCACGGGAACTCACTCACTATACAGTACCAAATGCTAAACCACGAGAAATCAACCCTATGATCCAATCACCGCCCCCCAGACCCCACCTCCAACACTGGGGATTACAATTGAACTTGAGATTTGGGTGGGGACACAGCCAAACCATGTCACCAAGTTCTCTGGATTTCCTTCCCATGTTCCTATTCTGTGGCCAAGTAAATGGCTCAAGCAAAAATCCAACTAGGCTCTAATCCAAGGACCCTGGGCTGGTCACTTACCTACCTGGGACAACGTTTGCTCATTTGTAAACAGGAATAATAAAAGCTACCCCAAGGCCTATTGTGACGATTACATGAGATAATGAATGTTAAGCACTTACTATAGTACCTTTGCACATAATCGGCCCTCATTAAATTCTTGTTGCTGTTCGATTGTAGTTTTAAAGCCACCGTGGCTTTTGATGTCATGAGCAGCCTCGGCTAGGTGATCAAAACATCCGCCTCTTCCCTGCAGATCTCAGACATTGTCAAAATCACCCTCCGATGACCCAGCTTTACTTCTGGCACCACCCTGGGACTGACAATTTGTCACTCAGACACAAAGAAAAACCTTCTCATGGACCCTCCAAGGAATCTAGGTTCTTATTATGAACCCTCATTTTATCCGTTAATTCAGTATATATTTATTAAGCACCTCTTCTGCATGTATTCCCTACACTGGGAAAAAAAAATTTAGATAAAACAAACATAAATCAACTCATGGCATTTATGGTCTTTGTTTTTAATTTTTTATCTTATTTTATTTTTAATTAATTAATTTTTGTTTTTTTTTTAGAGACCAAGTCTCACGCTGTGGCCCAGGCTGGAGTGCAATGGCGTGATCTCGGCTCACTGCAACCTCCACCTCCCAGGTTCAAGCAATTCTCCTGCCTCAGCTTCCCGAATAGCTGGGATTACAGGCGCCCGCCACCACACCTGGCTAATTTTTGTTTTTTTTTTAGACAAAGTCTTGCTGTGTTGCCCAGGCTGGAGTGCAATGGCGTGATCTCGGCTCACTGCAACCTCCACCTCCCAGGTTCAAGCAATTCTCCTGCCTCAGCTTCCCGAATAGCTGGGATTACAGGCATGCACCCAGTTAATTTTGTATTTTTAGTAGAGATGGGATTTCACACGTTGGTCAGGTTGGTCTCAAACTCCTGATTTAAAAAATTTAAAAAAAAAATAATTTGGTAGAGATGGGTCTTGCTTGTTGCCCAGGCTTGTCTCAAACTCCTGGACTCAAGCGATCTGCCCACCTCAGCCTCCCAAAGTGTTGGGATTACAGGTGTGAGCCACTGTGCCTGGCCCACTTAAGAGTCTTTGAAGAATCGCAAAATTACCTCGCAGAGTCTTTGGAAATAAGTAGGCATAGAACTCACCCCTTGCGAGTGAAGTGGAATGGCAAACACTGCTGTCATATTCTGTACCCACACAGAGCACCGCTTCAGGCACACTTGGTCCACGTGATCTCTGTAGGTAAACCCTGCACGCTGAGTCCTGTGGTGGCCCCTGGCCCCTGCCTCCCTCCCGGGATTGCACGCTCTCACAGCCACAGCAAACTCAGCCAGTGTTCACTCTTCTTCTAGCCCATCCTACTTACCACAGTCACTTAACTCCGAAAAATCCTGGCGCCTTCTCACTGCCTGCCAGGTTGTACTCCACTGGCAGGGTGGATGGTGTGCCCGCCTTTACACGTGGCTGGGAATCTAAACCCCACCTGGCTCAGGGCCGTGGTGGGGTGTCTGATGCAGTGGCCGCAGCAACAGCTTCCCAAGTCGTCAGAGAAGAACCTTAAGCCTCCTCGCTACACAGGACTCCAGGAGTCCCTTAGGAAGCTCAGGCCAGAGCCTGTTTGTTCACCTTCCCCGTGATTCCATGAGCCATTTAATATCCTGAAATAAATCCCTTTCTGCTCTGCTCTGTAATTGAACCCTAACCAACACCGAGACTGGTATCAGGAGGGGTCGTAGGACTGAGTCTTAGGAATCAAAGTCTCAGCTCCCTTGGCTAGGTGGTTTTCAAACTCCTGGGCCCAAATGTATACACATAACTTTAGAGAAATGAATTTCCAGATCCTCGCCTCCTTTATACACTCTCGCCTCAGGGCAAGAGTTCAAAAGCACACACTTTATAAAAGAAAGCACTAGCCCTCAGCCTTCCCAAACTTACTCCACGAGGGTTTAGAAACCCTCAAATGCCAAACACAGGGACAGCCTGTCCTGATAACCACGCAAGGCCCTTTCCAGCTTTCCCCGCCTCATGGTACTTTCTGCTAAGGAAGGGGCCTGGCTTTCGGCCCACGTTGGGATGTTCGGAATTCAGGTATATGATAGTGAGCTGGCGAGTAATGACAAGTGCTGAATAATGACCTCATCTCTGATATCTCTATCTACTGTCAAAGGAAGCATCGTTCTGCAGAAGGAGTCCTGTGGGGACCTGGGTAAGGAATGCTCGGTGATTTGGGGAAGAAAAAGAGGAAAGAATTGGGAGAATTAACGGACATTTCTATAACAAACGTTTTCCATTCCCATCAGCTTAATTTTGTGATCAGGCTTTCCAGCGGTTATACCTATGAAGCACAAAAAGTAGGAAAAGAATCCAGGCAGAACCGTCTGGCAGTGGTAGATTCTGACAGTGCTAGATTCAGTCGTACATTTTTAAAATACGAAAATTCCAGCTGGGCGTAGTAGCTTACACCTGTAATCCCAGCACTTTGGGAGCATCGCCTGAGCCCAGGAGTTTGAGACCAGCCTGGGCAACATAGGGAGACAACATCTCTACAAAAAAACTTAAAAACTTACCCAGACATGGTGGCACGCACCTGTAGTCCCAGATACTCAGGAGATTACGGTGAGAGGATCGCTCGAGCCCAGGAGTTTGAGGCTGCCGTGAGCTGAGATTATAGTACTGCACTCCAGGCTGGACAGCAAAGTGAGATCCTGGGTGGGGGGGGAGGGGGAGAGAGAGAATTTTAAAAACTTATCATGTGAGACATTTCCAATAAAATTTCACTCTTTGAATTAACACGACTGTTTTAGCAATGTTTATAACATTTATGTTGTTTTCATTAGTTGCATGATAACAACCATTGTAATCATGACTTGACCCAGAAAATACTTTAAATTCCTAAAGTCTTTTGGTCACAGGAAATAAAGAACACTTTACGATTTCGATTCACATACATTTTTGGCTGCAGAAAAGGGTGATTAATAAATGTTTCAAGCATAAGTATAGGATGAACTTTGAAAAAATTATACTAACTGAAGGAAGCCAGTCTCAAAGGACAGCATACTGCATGATTCCATTTACATATAAATGCTTGGAGTGAGCAATTCTATAGAGACAGAAAGTAGATTAATGGTGACCCAGAACTGGGTGAGGTTGAGGGAGATGGAACAATTGCCAGGGTGATGATAGCTGAGGGGTGTAGGGCTTCTTTTGAAATAAAAATGTTCTAAAATATATTGTGGTCAGGAGTTCAAGACCAGCCTGGGAAACAAAGTGAGACTCTCTATCTCTACAAAAGAAACAAAAAAGCAATTAGCTGGGTGTGGTGGCCCACGTCTGTAACCCCAGCTTCTCAGGAGGCTGAGGTGGGAGGATAGCTTAAGCCCAGGAGTTCAAAGCTGCAGTGAGCTTTGATTTCACTACTGTACTTCAGCCAGAGCAACAAAGTGAGATCGATCCTGTCT
>NW_012117332.1:1031634-1032514 GCF_000951035.1 Colobus angolensis palliatus | reverse complement strand
AAAAAAATGTGAAGACCACTAAGTTATCTGACTTGCCTGGGCTTGAGGCACAGAAGGTCTCATTCACATCAGAAGGGGACCCGGAGCAAGATGTCCGAACAGGAACAGCTCCAGTCTCCAGCTCCCAGCGCGAGCGACACAGAAGACCGGTGATCTCCGCATTTTCAACGGAGGTACCGGGTTCATCTCACTCGGGAGTGCCGGACAATCGGTGCTGGTCAGCTGTGGCAGCCCAACCAGCGAGAGCTGAAGCAGGGCCAGGCATCACCTCACCTGGGAAGCACAAGGGGGAAGGGAATCCCTTTTCCTAGCCAAGGGGAACTGAGACACACAACACCTGGAAAATCAAGTAACTCCCACCCTAATACTGTGCTTTACCAAGGGTCTTAGCAATATATCCCACACCTGGCCGGGAGGGTCCCACACCAACGGAGCCTCCCTCATTGCTAGTACAGCAGTCTGAGATCTAACTGCAAGGCGGCAGCGAGGCTGGGGGAGGGGCGCCCGCTATTGCTGAGGCTTAAGTAGGTAAACAAAGCCTCCGGGAAGCTCAAACTGGGTGGAGCTCACAGCAGCTCAAGGAGGCCTGCCTGTCTCTGTAGACTCCACCTCTGGGGACAGACACAGCTAAACAAAAAGCAGCAGAAACGTCTGCAGATGCAAATGACCCTGTCTGACAGCTTTGAAGAAAGCAGTGGATCTCCCAGCATGGAGGTTGAGATCTGAGAACGGACAGACTGCCTGCTCAAGTGGGTCCCTGACCCCTGGGTAGCCTAAATGGGAGACATCCCCCACTAGGTGCAGACCGACACCCCACACCTCACACGGTAGGGTACATGCCTGAGACGAAGCTTCCAGAGCAAGAATCAGACAGGAACAC
>NW_012117332.1:1027409-1030429 GCF_000951035.1 Colobus angolensis palliatus | reverse complement strand
TATGCACCCAATACAGGAGCACCCAGATTCATAAAGCAAGTCCTTAGACTTACAAAGAGACTTAGACTCCCATACAATAATAATGGGAGACTTTAACACCCCACTGTCAACATTAGACAGATCAACGAGACAGGAAGTTAACAAGGATATCCAGGAATTGAACTCAGCTCTGCACCAAGCGGACCTAATAGACATCTACTGAACTCTCCCCCCCAATCAACAGAATATACATTCTTCTCAGCCCCACATCGCACTTATTCCAAAATTGACCACCTAATTGGAAGTAAAGCACTCCTCAGCAAATGTAAAAGAACAGAAATTATAACAAACTGTCTTTCAGACCACAGTGCAATCAAACTAGAACTCAGGACTAAGAAACACATCAGAAAGGGGGACCCTGGTGCTCTGTAGCAAAAGGTGACACAACAGCTGCTTGAACTCTGCTTTCAGAGTTGGGGTTATAGGAGTCAAGTGATAAGTGGAGTTTTGGCTCATGTGCTTCTCATGAGCCAAAGTTTATAGACTTCTCATAAGTCTATAAACTTATCCTGTAGCATTTCCTGGGTTTCTGAATGCAGAGCATTCTCTATGCAGAAACACCCCAGCTACAGCATTCCCACACTCATCCCTGGCCCAGGAAGTAAGGACTATTTAGGTAAGAAGGATCAAGTGGAAAACCCTGGAACTGCTTCTTCCTAACAAGAGTTATCAAAAGCAACATCACATCCCTGAATGAACTGCCAAAGACTTGAAAGATGTAGAGATGGCTGGGCATGGTGGCTCATGCCTGTCCTCCCTGTTTCCCTTAACATTTTATATTGGATGTGTTTTATGTAAGATGTGACTTTATAATTAGGTCTACAGGTTATAAGACATCAAGGTAGGATTATGACTGAACTCGAATGAACACCAGGACAGAATCTAGAACATAGAACCTCCGTGAGAACAGGATGCAGTGGCTCACGGCACTTCCCCCTTTGGGGAAGAAAGTGAGTTCCATTTTTTACGGCATGGGGAATCATTGCCATTTGGAAGTTTACATATGAGAAGAGGGGAGTGTATGGGAGTTGAGTAACCAGGCAGAGGACTGTGATGTGCACTGAGGATTGAGTCACCAGCAACCATGCATCATCCTAGCATGCCTTCATGTATTATAGGAGCTGGGACGCTAGAGTTTTTACTTTATTTCCCCATCTCCCTTGCATCTAGGGTTCTACAGTGATTTAGATTCCACTATTCAGCAGAATTAGTGCAAGATTAGGAAGATATGTTTCTAATATTCTGCTGACAAGCACCATTGTGCAGGTACCCGGTTTCTCTCTGAAAGCGTGAGAAGAGGTCTCAGTGTCTAGTTACTGGCTTTGTGGAGTATGACAGCACTGCCCAGGGAACTATTTACTAGTGTGGGTTATACCAGGGGTGTTACAGTTGTGGAGCTGGCAGCACTAGCAGTAGCTTTCTACTTGGGGGAGTTTCTTGATGATATCAATTGCCTGTCATGGTGGTTTCCGACCCCAGCAGGTGGCATGGTTCTGGAGCTAGCAGCTGTGGCCACCATTTCCCTGCGCCACTGGTGTCTGCTGAATTCGAGGAGGGGCATTAGTTTCTTTAGTTCTTCAGGGTGGCTTTGGGTCATGTTCTTAAAAGATCAGTCTGGAATCTGATCCTTCAGTCTTCCCAAAGAGTCTGTAAACCACTTAATATCCTGCCGCAAATCCCTTTCTGCTTAAACTAACTAGATTGAATTCCGTTCTCTGCAGGCCAGCCTGGGCAATAGACCGCAGAACCCTCTGCGCTGTTCCTCTCCCCATGGATTCTTTTTTTTCCTAAACCAAGTCACTACACGTGGATCTAGAATATATTATTTATTCTTCTGAGCCAAACCACAGGCTTTCCCTTTTAAAAAATCTACTTGAGATTTACCCTCCGCGAAGCCATTTCAGATGAGGTCAAAAACGCTTCTCACTTCCTCGGCAACTGTGACACAGACGCTTTAGGAACGGCTTATTGGGGGTTCTAAGACCACTAATCGGTTTCAGAACCGAAGTCCCTGTGCCTCCCTTGGGAAGCACTTTTCACATAAAGTAAAAAGCACTGTGACCTTAGCAGGGCAGACGAGGCCTTAAACACTGCAGTTTAAGGCTGGGATGGCAAAAGATGCGATCACTTATTTCTCTAGTCTTTCCAGCTCTCTCTCTTCTGCTTCCTTCTCTCTCCTGTTCTCAGGACACCCGGCCATTGCCTCTGAGGCTGGATGGTGGCTGAGCACGCCCGCAAGGACATTTGTTCAGGGAAGGACGCCCGAATCTGTCAACAAAGCATCCCTACCTGCAGGAGGCCTGGAGCCCAGTGCAGCCCCCCAGGCCTGCCCGGGTCCCCAACACGCAGGTGCTCCAGCGACACCACCCCCTGAAGGTGGGCCTTGGCCCTGCGCCCTGCGCTCCTGCGGGCGTTGACTCCACATCGCGGCTGCGCACTTTCCACTTGGCCCCCACCCTGGCAGATCCAGACACAAACACAAACGCACTGACGGCTTACAAGAAACACCTACCTCCCTTCCTTCCTTCCTTCCTTCCTCCCTCCCTCCCTTCCTCCCTTCCTTCCTCTCTCTCTCTCCCTCTCTCTCTCTTTCCTTCTTTCCTTCCTTCCTTCCCTCCTTCCTTCCTTCCTTCCTTTTCTTTCTCTTTCTTTCTTTCTCTCTCTCTCTCTCTTTTTCTTTCTTTCTTTCTTCCTAATTATACTTTAAGTTCTAGGGTACATAGGCACAACGTGCAGGTTTGTTACATATATGTACATGTGCCCTGTTGGTGCGCTGCACCCATTCACTCGTATCTACATTGGGTATATCTCCTAACGCTATCCCTCCGCCCTCTGCCCACCCCAGCATAGGCCCCAGTGTGGGATACTCCCCTTCCTGTGTCCAGGTGTTCTCATTGTTCAGTTCCCACCCATGAGTGAGAACATGCGGTGTTTGGTTTTTTGTCATACTGAATGGGCAAAAATTGGAAGCATTCCCTTTG
>NW_012117332.1:976417-1026354 GCF_000951035.1 Colobus angolensis palliatus | reverse complement strand
CAGAATGGGAGACAATTTTTGCAATCTACTCATCTGACAAAGGGCTAATATCCAGAATCTACAAAGAACTTAAACAAATTTACAAGAAAAAAACAACCCCATCAAAAAGTGGGCAAAGGATATGAACAGACACTTCTCAAAAAGGGACATTTATGCAGCCAACAGACATAAGAAAAAATGCTCGTCATCACTGGCCATCAGAGAAATGCAAATCAAAACCACAATGAGATACCATCTCACACCAGGTAGAATGGCGATCATTAAAAAATCAGGAAACAACAGGTGCTGGAGAGGATGTGGAGAAACAGGAACACTTTTACACTGTTGGTGGGACTGTAAACTAGTTCAACCATTGTGGAAGACAGCATGGGGATTCCTCAAGGATCTAGAACTAGAAACACCATTTGACCCAGCCATCCTATTACTGGGTATATACCCAAAGGATTATAAATCATGCTGTTATAAAGACACATGCACATGTATGTTTTTTGCGGCACTATTCACAATGGCAAAGACTTGGAACCAACCCAAATGCCCATCAATGATAGACTGGATTAAGAAAAGGTGGCATATATATACCATGAAATACTATGCAGCCATAAAAAAGGATGAGTTCATGTCCTTTGTAGGGACATGGATGAAGCTGGAAACCATCATTCTCAAGAAAGATTTTTCAAAGGAAAACTAAATGAGGAGTGGTCATTCTAATAAATATAACGTGCAATGGTTCAACTACGTGAGAAATCATTAGAAAATGCAGAAAATGTGTTTCCCTTTATCTGCCATTCCCATTCCAATTCACTGCTTTTTAAAAACCCATTTATGCCCTTCTCAGAAGGCTCCTACATTAGCAATATCGTCCAACTTCGACAGCAGTGTCAACCACTTTAGAAAATGAAAAGAGATAATAATTGGCAATTAACAACATCATCTACATTTTAATACATTTTACAAAACTAAAATAAAAATGCAAGGCAACCTAGTTGGTCAACTGTCATTTGTGTCATTTCCAAAATGACACCAAAGTCTATGTGTCATTTCCAAAACTCAATATTCTTTGAATAATAAAACCAATGCTTTCTCTAACAACTTATATGACATGCCCCAAATCAACATTTAAGATGTGGAACTAAAACATAATCTGAAGAGATTCCTTAATGGGAAGGTTGGCAACCTTGCCAAGGACATAGACTTGTTCTTCTTCTGACTTCAACTGGTCTTTCCTTTAATGAATGGATTGCATTACACACCTTTTTGTTATGTTTTGCATTCACGTATGCATAAAATGCTTGTTTCACTAGGAATCAACCAGATATTAAAAGAATGTTAACATATTCTGGTGATAAATGATAAAAGCTGCATTTGTAGACATGCTCAGCATACTTATTATTGGCCACTGGGTCAATGTTGAGAACACCCAAAAGAAGTCCCTACCTACATGGCAAAGCTGATGGAGCCTACAAACCAGGAACATCGTAAGTACTAACCATCCTGAAGTATATTCTCTCTTACAAGACATTGGAAAAACAAACAATGGGTATCTAGAACGACAATAACTTCCTACTCCTCCTGCAATTGTATCTTTTTTTAAAGAAAAGACAAATGCTGAGAACCATTGGAAAGGCACACAAAATTGTATGCAAAGGTCACATTCAGCCAGAAGAGGTGCTCCCAATTATGTTTACTTAAAGGCAGAGGTCCAGACACATTTTTGGTATCCTCCTTTAAAAAAAAGTTGCAGTCCTTAAAATTTGGTAAGCTTCTGTGACTAAAAGTATCTTTACTGCTACCCAAAATACGTACATATGTGCATGTTTAAAATCCCTTCTTTTCATCATTTTCAGAGACACTATTTCAATTTCCTGCCCTGAAACATGTGGAATTTCATTTTAAACAAAAATCTCCTTTCAGGGACTTGCAGGCTCGGTGTGGCTGATTGGTGCTGGAGGCTACTCAGGACCCAGTTTCTCACCTTGCTACACGTGAGCTCAGATGTAGCAAGTGCCATGCAGAGTGGGCTCTTAATCTTCAACTCAGACGATAGCCAGAAGCCTGGGCCATGTCTTCCACATTCTCAATAGCTGCCACATGGTACCTGTACTATCTTTTTTTTTTTTTTTTTTTTAAGGCAGGGTCTCACCCTGTTGCCCAGGCCAGAGTGCGGTGGCATCAATCACAGCTCTCTGCAGCCTCAACCTCCTAATCTCAAGCTATCCTCTTGCCTTGGCCTCCCAAAGTCCTGGAATTACAGGCGTGAGCCACCACACCCAGCCCATATCATCGTTAAAATACACACAGGGATTAATATACACACAGGGATCCCAGAAACGAACAAGAGCTAGTACATGTAGAGCATATTCTATGTGCCAGGGATGTATTAGTACATGGAATCTCTCACAGCTTTCTGGAAGTAGGGACTGAAATTGCCTCCATTTTCCACCTGAGTACACTGAGGCTTATAGATGACAGTTACTGGGTCCAAGGTAAATGAGCCCCGGGGTCCAACCCGGCACCATTATGCTTAGCATTATATTGTTTTCTTTTTATAACCGCCTTTAATTAACTAATCAGGCACATTATTCTTCCCTTAGACCTGTATGTAGTCAACAGTCTGTAAATGTGAAATAAGGATGATGGTTGCAAAGCCAAATAACACCAATGTGCTCAGATAAAAGAGTTTTTAAAATTTAGTTCATACTGAAGACCTTTCTACAGTGAGTTATTTCCAGAGTTTTACAATTAACTTATAAATTTAGACTACAGGCCAGGTGCGGTGGCTCATGCCTGTAATCCCAGCACTTTGGGAGGCCGAGGTGGGCGAATCACTTGGGGTCAGGAGTTCAAGACCAGCCTGGTCAACATGGGAAACGCTATATCTACTAAAAATACAAAAATTAGCCAGGCATGATGGTGGGTGCCTATAATCCCAGCTACCCAGGAGGCTGAGGCAGGAGAATCACTGGAACCCACGAGGCAGAGGTTGCAGTGAGCCGAGATCACACCACTACACTCCAGCCTGGGCGACAGAGCAAGACTCTGTCTTTAAAACAAAACAAAACAAACAAACAAACAAACAAAATTAAAATAAATAAATAAATAAATAAAATTTTGACTATATTTCAACTTAACTCATAATCAAAACATTTCAGCATTTACTTAACTATGTCAGGTTAAATTAAGTCTAAATGGATCATGACGTCTTTGTGCTTCCCCTGAAAATGAAAAGCGAGGGCTACATAATTTTCACACGTGAAAGATTCAAGCTTTACAATGCCGTACAACAAAAAGATTTCCCATTCCAAGACAGTGCTCCCAAGGAAATTAAGCTCTCTTTTCTCCACCATGATAGTTTACTAAAACAAGCAAACAAACAAATAAACTAAACTTTGAAAAGAATAATAAGTTTAAAAGAGCAGGAGAACGCATGAGTTCACGCTTTTATGTAATTGACATGCCACAAAGGGGGTTCAGGCAGCGGCAAGACAGTTAGGCCAGATAGTCTTTGCTGCCTCTGTTTGGGGGGTTTGGACCTGTGTTCCCTCCCAAATCTCGTGTTGAAATGTAATCCTCATTGTTGGAGCTGGGGCCTGAATCACAGGAGAGGATATCTCATGAATGGTTTGGCACCATCCCTTTGGTGCTATTCTTGTGATGGTGAGTGAGTTCTCTTGAGATCTGGTAGTTTAAAAGTGTGTGTGGCACCTCCCCGCTCCTGCTCCCACCATATGAGACATCTACTCCGTCTTTACCTTCCACCATGATTGGAAGCTTCCTGAGGCCTTCCCAGAAGTAGATACCTATGTATCTTCCTCTACAGCCTGCAGAACCATGAGCCAATTAAACCTCTTTTCTTTATTTATATCAATGCAAGAACAGCCTGATATACCTCTCCATTTTTCTAGCTTTTTATTGAAATATATATATTTGAGATAGAGTCTTGCTTTGTTGCATAGGCTGAAGTGCAGTGATATGATCTCGGCTCACCACAACCTCCACCTCCCAGGTTCAAGCAGTTCTCCTGCCTCTGCCTCCCTAGTAGCTGGAATTACAGGTGCACACCACCACACCCAGCTAATTTTTGTGTTTTTAGTAGAGATGGGGTTTCACCATGTTGCCCAGGCTGGTTTCAAACTCCTGACCTCAGGTGATCTGCCCATCTGGGCCTCCCAAAGTGCTGGGATTACAGGTGTGAGCCACCATGCCCAGCTGAAAAATATATAAAAAGTAGAGAGAATATTGTAATAATTCCTCCCATAGCCTTCACACAATTCAACAGTTATCAATACATTGTCATGTATTATTTATATATATAGCTTTATCTAATTCTTCCCTCCCTCAATTACCTTGAAGTAAAACAAGACACATCATTTCATACAAAATATTTCAGTAGGTATTTCTAAAATATAATGACTCTTTAAAAAAAAAGCACAACTATATTATAATTATCACACCTAAAACAAATAACAGCAATTTTTTAACATCATAAAATTTCCTGTCAGTGTTTAAATCAATCATTTCATCATTTCTTTTTATGTTCTGTTCAAATCAGGCCAAAAGTCCATGCATTATAGTTGATTGATATGTTTCTTAGCACATTTTAAATCTATAGTTTCTCTCTCTCTTTCTTTTTCCTTGTAATGCATTTGTTGAAGAAGTCAGGTCATTTGTACTATAGTATTTTCTATGATCCGAATTTGCTGATTGTATGCTGGTGATGTCATTTAAAAGTCCCCTGTACTTCATGTAAGCTGATAATTATATATAGGTCCTTGATAAGGTTCACTGTAACCTCTTCTGAGGTTGTTCAGCTTTACGATTTGCCCCCTCCCCTTGAAAAGGTGCCTCAGTTATGCCATTTCTAACTACTATGAATAAGGATGTCTTTTTTCTGTGAAATTCCTTAGTAGGGAAGATACACAAAGTCTTGCATGGTCTAATGGAAAGAGCACAAAATTTACAGCCTAACAAATTTCTGTGGAAGACCCACTGCCTATAAACTATGTGATCTTGGGCAAGCTATTCACACCATAACTATTTCATTTATAAACTAGGAACAATAATGATTGACTTCTGAAGTTGTTGTAAGGAGTAGCAAGAGAAGCACATATAAAGCATCAATCACATCATAATTTTTTATATGAAGTGCAGAAATCTATTTCTTGCAATTCTGGAAGCTGGAAAGTCCTAAGTCATGAGGCCGGCATCTGGCAAGGGCCTTCTTGCTGTGTTGTCCCATGGAGTGGAAGATGGAAAGGAAAGAGAGTGTGTGTGTGCATGAGAAAGGGAAGAAAGAAATGAAAATATGAAACTTTTCATTCATTTAACCATGAAATCGTGATGGGCATAGAACTCAAACATCACTAGGACCCAATTATTAAAGCTATTACTCACATGATATCAACATTCATGAGTGCAGAACCCTCATGACTCAATGACCTCTTAAAAGTCCCGCTGTTGCATTGAAGATTTAGTTTCCAACACATGAACTTTGGGGAACACATTCAAACCATAGTACCTACCATATCTTGCTGTAACTTAACCTAAGTTCTCAGTTTGCATGTTCATGTGCATACATCATCTTTTTATCCACACAGTAATGCTCTTCCTGCATCTATATTGCTACTTTCCTTTCCCACACAAAATTTGGGAACTATATTTTAAAAATCACCACAGACGGGAAGATTGTTTCCTGAAAACAGTCTTTTCTCAAATGACATCCCCAGAATTGGGACCATTTTGACCCTAACAAGCCTGCCCCTGACTTGAAAGGCGTGCCTTCTGAGTGCAGTGCTTGTCCTGGAAGCTGGTCTTGTCCTGGGAGAGACACGTCAGTAGGTAGAGCCTCAGGTGGGCAGGATGGCAAGTTGTAAGACAGAAGGCAGGAGAGGGCTTGGGGCAGGCATGGGATGGGATTCAGGCATGAGCAGCTCAAGAGCTGGGACAGATGGAGTCAAGGCACGAAGGGCTTGCTGGAAATTGGGAGCCAGGCATTGGATGAAAAGTCAGGGCTGAGGGTTTTGGTAGCTGGGTTGAATCCAGAAGGTGAGGGCCTGGAACCAAGACAGCTAAGCTCAATGCTGTATTGAGAGCCCAGGCAATGTAATATCTCAGGACCCAGGAGAGAGACCTTCTGGGGACCTTGCATGAGACTGTAAAGCCAGACTGTCTGGGTTTAAATCTTGGCTCTTCCCCTTATAGTTGAGTACCTGGGAGCAAGTTATTTCACTTCTCTGTGCCTCAGTTTCCCCATCTATAAATTGGATGACTATAATAGTACGTTCCCCATGGGGCTGTTTAAGTGGGTGAAAACAGGTGAAGTTCTTAGAAGTGGTAGTTGGCCTATAGTGCTATCAGATTCAGCTATTTTCCTTTAGAAGTTAACCATTAGACCACTTTGCACATGGAGGATTCTTCACAGTGCCCTGTCACAGGCCCTGAGCAGCCTCTGATGCTGCTGGAAGGGGAGCTTATCTTATCTCCAATCCAGGGGAGTCTTGGCCTTGGTTAGCAAGATACATTTTTAATAATGGGTGTTATTACCGTAACACTATGGAGATATCAACAATGGCTCTATTCTCTTCCCGGGGTGTTCCTCTCCAACCTGTCCTCCTAACTCCATGCGGTTTTCAACATTTCAGTCAACCATTACCTCTTCCAGGAGGTCCTCCCAAGCCCCCAGGCTAAGCTGCCAGCAGCTGCCCTGTATTTTGTGTTATCAGCATTTATCTAACCACTCTTAGTTTGCCTGTTTCTTTTCCTCACTAAAATGTGAGTTATTATACTCACAGATAATGCGTCTGTGTTTTTTATTTAAATGCTGTTTTCATGTCAAAATATTTCATGCAGAAAAAATTATATAACTGACGCTTAAGTACCCACCACCAAAATTAAGCAAAATTCGATAGTCTATTTGGCTTCATCTTTCTTCTTAATAAAAAAAAATAATGTTACCAACCAGATAAAGTCTCACCTCCACACTTCCCTCATGCTTTCCTTTTCAGAGGAAATGCCCATCTTACAGTATGATTTTGTAATTTATTTCACACATACAAATTCCTGATCAAGATGTACCATTGCATGTACTGGATCTTTAAGGTCTACGTAAATGGCATCAGGCTGTGTGGATACTTTTGCTGCTTGCTTTTACTTGCTTTTTTTTAAAAACTGATGTTTTTGAGGTTTACTCATGGTGTAACATGTACCTTTTTTCATGATTTTAATAGCTGTATTATATTCTTTTCTATGAATAAATTACCATTTATTTAGCCATTTTCCTACTCAAGGAAAGTTGAATTGGTTCCTTTTGCTGCTTCAAACAGTGCTCCAATGGACAACTGCGAGGATCCATCTTTGTGTACACAAGTCTGTGAGCTACCACTTGTCAGTGTTTCTCTGAGGGAAGAGATGACTCCACATTCCTTATTCCCAACACAGTGCCTGAAATAGCAAATGACCAGCCAATGTTTGTTGAAGGAAGAAATGAAAATATGAAACTTTTCATTCATTTAAGCATGAAAGACTGATGGGCATAAAACTAAAACATCGCTAGGGCCCAGTTATTAAAGATATAATTATAGCTATGCAGGAGCATTTACAAATGTGAATGGGCTGCTATTTCTTGGCTTAAGCCACAGAAATTCCTGTTCAAATGAATTATGGGGGAAATGAAGATATAATGCCAGAGAAAAGCGGTCACTCCCTGGGTTGACTTTAGCTATGTATCCAGTTCAGTTCTGAAGACAGAGCTTCAATTGTTATTGCAGATGAAACTGAAGGGCCAAGTCAACCACAGGGCTCTGATTTATGGCACTATGAGTTGCAAAGGGATCTAATACCTTGCATCACAATGAGGCCTTATTCACTTTCATGTGAATGATCAGGAGCTGGATCAGGCATAAAAAGATACACTTTTCCTTAAGAGGCTACTTGGGGCATATGATGCCACATGTTGGAACAACATTGAGATCACTGAACTGCTTAAACAAAACATTATTCAGCTTCTGATGCTGCTTTAGAAACTAAATTATAAAACCTCATAAACTTTGTTGTTTTCCAACTTTCCCAGGTGAGAATCTCCCACATGCAAAGATAATGTCAAAAATCCATCCATCTCAAATCATGGAAATACCTGTGCTTTCCTTAACTAAATCATTAGCAATAGAGATGAGATGATACTTATACCAATTAGATCCACTCCATAAAGCTAAGCAGAGAATTAGCCTTCCCATAAGTCATACGAAGGTGAATAGCGCATGGGAAGGTAGATGCCTGAACTTTCCTCTTAAGAGGAAAGAAGCAAGGGATGAATCCTGAGAAGACAATCAACTGTGTCAACTACAGTCCACCCCTTTAACTTCCTGATCCATACTCCTCTCACTCGTGCCTACATGAAATGTACGCAATGTAACTCCAATTCTCTGTGTAATGTACAGTCTTCTTCATCAAGTAGTTTCTCATGTTCGGACAAACCCAATTAAAAACCAAAAAATTTGATTATAATATAGTAGGTTAGGAAAGAGCAGCATTTTTGTTGCAGTTTGAAAAGCTAAATTGTAATGATCATGTTTTTAAAGGCACTGGAGAGATGCAAAAGCAACAAGAATTAGATGAATTAAATTTCAAATAAGAAAGAAGCCCTTTCAAGGTAATCCAAGGATCACTGGCCATTTTTTTTTTTTCCCAGGAGCATTTCCCAACTCCGGCCCCCAAAAGAGGTACTAGGCTGGGGTAAGGAGATGCCATCAGAGCTTTTGGCAGTTGCATCAAACCAGCCCAAAGAATTGGAAGTGAGAGAGGGCCAAATGCAAGGCTGGCTTTCCTCATTTGTCACTGGCTGAATGCAGGGGTGGTGTAGAAGACTAGGGAGTTTGGCCAGAAAGATAGGATAAAATCTTCCACAGTCTCACAGTGCTGTGAAGATAATGTCCTGCTAGAGAGAAGGAGCCTGGAACAGGAAACAATAGGTCTTCACTACAACATGTTTATCAAATTTTGAAGCTACATCTAGCAGCAGGGGGAAAGAAAAACTAAGCTAAAACTTCGGAATGGCAAAACTTCTAAGGCTGAAGAGAGAAAGAATAGCTAGGCTCAATTCAAAGCCTAAAAGGACCACACCCAAGAAATAGGAATTAACCAGAGCTGAACCAAGTTTTACTAAAACTGCAAACTAGTCCCAACCCAGCTCAGATCCCCTTTTCATTTAAATAATTATAGGATGCTACACAGAAGAAAATGCAGATCATTCCTGATGAAAAAAAAAATCATATGGAGCCAGTGTAGTTCTTTTATGTGTGAGCATACAGCAACAAAGAGACAGGAAGGGATGATCAAAAATCAAGACAGAAACGAACAACAGAGGCAAACTGACCAAAAATCCAAGGTTTGGAACTAGAAGCGAAGGATATTCAAACAGGTAATATTATATTAAAGAAAGTAGAGGAAAAGATGAACAGAAATCAACAGAAAGTAGAGGGAAAGATGAATGGAAATCAACAGAGGATTAGAATCTATACAAAACAATCAAGTCAACGTGCTAAAATTGAAAAACAAACTATCTGAAATTAAGAATCTTAATTTCTTAATTTCAGGTGGGTATCATAAAAGGCTGGGAACAAAAGAAGTCCAGTTGGAGATAAATAGAAAATATATACACTAAAGCACAGAGAGGAAAAGGAAGGTATGTAGAGGACATAATTTGAAAACACAATATATATGTAACCAAAGTCCCAGAAGAGGAAGAGCAAAAGATCAGAGAAGCAGCAATACATGGGGCAGAAGAAATAACGGCCAAGAATATTCCAAAATTTATGAGAAGACATCAACGCACAGATTTTAAAATCTCAAAAACCCAAAGCAACATAAATCACAGAAACCATGTCTACCATCCTATAATCAAACTACAGAAAAACCTGAGAAAAATGACAGTCACAGGAAGAAAAGATACATTACCTTCAAAGGAGCAGCAATAAAACTGACAGCCAACTTTTCAACAGAAACTGGAAACAGAAAGACAATAGAACAACATCTTTACAGCGCTGAAGGAAACTGCCAACCTTGAATTTTACACCCAGTAAAATGTTATTTGCAAATTAAGGTGAAATATGGTTGGACAAGATGGCTCATGCCCTGGAATCTCAGCACTTTGGGAGGCTGAGGCAGGAGGATCGCTTGAGGCCAGGAGTTTGAGACCAGCCTGGGCAATACACCATCTCTCCAAAAATAGTCCCAACTACTCAAGAGGCTGAGGTGGAAGATCATTTGAGTCCAGGCATTCAAGGCTACAGCAAACTATCATCCCACTACTGCACTGCAGCCTGGGTGACATGAGCAAGACCCTGACTCAAGAAAAATTAATTAATTAATTAAAAGTGAAATAAAGACACTTTGCTGACAAACAAAAGCTGAGAGAATTGATCATCAGGACACTGGCACTACAAAAAAATGCTAAAGGAAGTTCTTGGGTTGAAGAAAAATTGTCATAGACAGAAACATAAAACTACAGCAGAGAACTGAAGAGCACTGGAAAGGATAAGAACTATCTGCTCAAGGCCAGCTTTGAAGGAATGGATCCTGGTGCATCAGACATAAGCTTTGTAATAAGTTTTGAATTCAGGAAGTGTGGGTCCTTCAATTTTGATCTTCTTTTTCAAGAATGCTTTGGTTATCCTGGATCCTTTGAATTTCTATATGAATTTGAGAACTAGTTTGTCAATTTCTACAAACAAATCAGCTGGGATTAGAATACAAATTGCTTTGAGTTGGTAGGTCAGTTTGGGAGGAGGTATTACCATTTTAAAATATTAAATCTTCTGATCCATAAACACAGGATGTCATTCCATTTATTCAAGTCTTTTTCAACAATATTTTGTAATTTCAATATATATATTTTTTTATTTTGTAAGTTTATTCCTAAGCATTTCATTCTTTTGTAGCTATTTAGATTTCAGAAAGTGTGAGTCCCAGCCTGAAATGGTGGCTCACACCTGTAATCCCAGCACTTTGGGAGGCCGAGGCAAGTGCATCACCTGAGGTCAGGAGTTTGAGACCAGCCTGGCCAACATTTCTACTAAAAATACAAAAAATTTCTACTAAAAATACAAAAAATTAGCCGGGTGTGGTGACTTACGCCTGTAATCCCAGCACTTTAAGAAGCCGAGACGGGCAGATCACCTGAGGTCGGGAGTTCGAGACCAGCCTGACCAACACGAAGAAACCCCATCTCTACTAAAAATACAAAATTAGCCTGGAGGGGTGGCACATGCCTGTAATCCCAGCTACTCGGAAGGCTGAGGCAGGAGAATCACTTGAACCCGGGAGGTGGAGGTTGCAGTGAGCCAAGGTTGTGCCATTACACTCCAGCCTGGGCGATAAGAGCAAGATTCCATCTCAAAAAAAAAAAAGAAAAGAAAGAAAGAAAAGAAAGTGTGAGTCCTTCTAGTTTGTTCTTCTTTGTAACTGGAATTGTTTCTTTTCTTTTCTTGCTCCTTATTTTTAAGTACCAGTTGTATGTTTTTAGATTTGAGGTTACCATGAGGCTTGCAAATAATATCTTATAATCCATTATTTTAAACTGATGACAACACTGATTGCATAAACCAACAAGTAAAAGGAAAACTAATAAAAACTCTATACTCCAACTTTGTCTCCCTACTTTTTACCTTTTTCTTTTCTTGAGACAGTATCTTACTCTGTTGCCCTGGCTGGAGTGCAGACAGTCACAGCTCACTGCAGCTTTGACTTCCTGGGCTCAAGTGATTCTCCCACCTCAGCCTTCCGAGTAGCTGAGACTACAGGCACACATCACCACACCCAGCTAAATTTTTTTGTAATTTTTTGTAGAAACAGGGTTTCACCATGTTGCCCAGGCTAGTCTTGAACTCAAGTGATTTGCCTGCTTTGGCCTCCCAAAGTGCTGGGATTACAGACGTAAGCCACCACACCCAGTCTTTTTAACTTTTTGTTGTTTTTATTTATATCTTATTGTATTATGTGTTGAAAAGTTGATGTAGTTATTTTTTCTGATCAATTTATATTATCATCTTTCTACTTAAAATATGAGTAATTTACACACCACAATTACAGTTTTATAAGATTCTGTGTTTTTCTGTGTGCTTACTATTATTAGTGAGTTCTGAACCTTCAGATGATATCTTATTGCTCATCAATGTTATTTTCTTTCAGATTGAAGAACTCCCTTTGGCATGATTTATAGGACAGATCTGGTATTGAGATCCCTCAGCTTTTGTTTGCCTGGGAAAGCCTTTACTTCCCTTTCATGTCTGAAAAATATTTTCACCAGATATACTATTCTAGGGTAAATTTTTTTCCTTAGGCACTTTAAATACGTCACGCCACTCTCTCCTGGCCCGTAAGGTTTCCACTGAAAAGTCTGCTGCCAGACGTATTGGAGCTCCATTGTATGCTGTTTGTTTCTTTTCTCTTGTTGCTTTTTGGAAACTTTCTTTATCCTTTACCTTCAGGAGTTGAATTATTAGATGCCTTGAGGTCATCTTCTTCAGGTTAAATCTGCTAGGTGGTCTAGAACTTTCTTGTACTTGGATATTAATATCTTTCTCTAGGCTTGGAAAGTTCTCTGTTATTATCACTTTGAATAAACTTTCTGCTCCTCTCTCTCTCTCTCTCTCTCTGCCACCTCTTTAAGGCCAATAACACTCAGATTTGCCCTTTTAAGGCTATTTTCTTTTTTTTTTCCTTTCTTTTATGATGTCTTTGGTGGTTTTCATGTTTTTGATGGTTTTGGTATCTGGGTAATACTGACCTCAAAGAAAAACTTGGTAACTGTTCCCTTCTATTCTTTTCCTTTTTTAAAAAATAATTTCTATTAACTCTATTTTAAATGTTTGGAGAATTAAAAAGTGAAGCCTTTTGGGCCTAGGCCATTTTTGTGGGAAGTTTTCAAATTGCTAATTCAACGTCTTCATTTTCACAGGTCTATTTAGGTTATCTATTTCTTCTTGATTCAGTTTTAGTAGTTTGAGTTTCCTGGAAATATGTTCATTTCATCTAAGTTTTTTTGAATTTATTAGCATATAAATGTTTGTAGTATTCCCTTCTAATCCTTCTTATTTCTGTAAGGTCAATAGAATTGTCATCTTTTTTATTCCTGATTTTAGTAATTTGAGTTTTCTCTCTTTTTCTTGGTCAGTCTAGCTAATTGTCGATTTTGATGATCTTTTCACTTTCTCTTTTGTTTTTCTTCTGCTTCATTAATAGCCACCCTAATCTCTATTACTTTCTTCCTTTTGCTTGTTTTAGATTGAATTTGCTCTCCTTTTTTCAGTGTCTTAAGATGGAAAACCAGGCTAGTGATGTAAAATCTTCTTTTTTAACTTCTTTAGTAACAGCTATTAAATACCCTCTAGACACTGCTTTAGCTGCTTCCCATAAGTTTCAACATCCTATGTCTTCATTTTCACTCACCTGTAAGTGTTTTGTAATTTCTCCTGTGATTTCTTTATTGATATATTGGTTACATAGGGATGTGTTTTTAATTTCCACATATTTGTAAATTTCCCAAATTTTCTGTTATTGAGTTCTAGTTTCATTCTATTGTAGTCAGAGAACATACTTTATAGGATTTTAATTTTTTAAAAAATCTGTTGAGGCTTGTTTTATGAACTGGCATATTGGTCTCTTATGGCAAATGTTCCATGTGCATTCGAGAAGAATGTGTATCCTGCTGTTCGGTGAAATGTGTATTTCATAGACCTAGTTGATGTATGGGGTTGCTCAAGTCTTCTACTTCCTTGCTTCTTCTACTTCCTTCTGCTTTGTTGTTCTAGCCATTATTGAAAGTGGGATATTGAAGTCTCCGACTGTTATTGTTGAATTGTCTATTTTTCCTTTCACTTCTGTTTTTGCTTCATGTTTTTAGGAGGCTCTATTATTAGGTACATATGTGTTTATAATTATTACATTTTTCTGATAAATTTTATCAGTTTAAATGTTTGTCTTTGCCTGTAGTAATTTCTTTTTGTTTTACAGTCTTTCTGACATTAGCAGAGCTGCCACTTCATTCTTATGGTTACGTTCGCATGATGAATGTTTTTCCATCTTTTTACTTTTTACCTATTTGTATTGTTGGTTCTAAAGTGTGTCTCCTACACACAGCATAAAGTTAGATCTTATTTTTTTATTCAGTCTGAAAATATCAGCCTTTTAGTTGGATTGTTTAATCGATTCACATTTAATGTTATTTTTTAAAGTTGGACTTATGTCTGTCATTTTGCTTTTGGTTTTCTACATATCTCATGTCTTTTTTGTTCATCTATTCCTCCTTTACTGCTTCTTTTGCATTAAGTAAATATTTTCTTGTGTAATATTTTAATTGCTTTAATAATTTTTCACTGTATTTTTGAGTCATTTTCTTAGTGGCTTTTATATGGTTTATCACATACACCTCAACTTAGAATCTACTTCAGATTTATATCAACTTAATTTCAATAAGATATAGAAGTGTTGCTTCTACATAGCTCTATACCTTTTTATCCTTATGTTATTTATGTTATTATATATATATATAAAACAATAATTGCACATATACATATATATAACAAACCCAATGGTACAGTTATACTTATTGCATTACATAATTTTATGTCTTTTAAAGAAGAGAAGGAGAACAAGTTTATAATCATGAAGTTTGTTATATTAACCTTATTATTTACCATTATAGCTCTCTTCATTTGTTGTTGTACATTCCAGTTGCCATCTGGTGTCATTGTCTCACACAAATATAGCTTTGTTCACATTCACTTCATTGGTACTGTTCTTGTCAAATATATTACATTTCTATATGTTTTGGCTCAACAATACAATTAAATATATATTGTTTTATACCACTGCTTTTGAAATAGGTTAAGAGAAGAATAAATATTCATTTATTTTATAATTACATCCATGTCTTTTATAATTACATACTTATATTTACTGATGCCCTTTTTTTATGTAAACTCAAAATTCCATCTGGGGTCACTTGTCAACCCGAAAATTTTCCCTTGAGCATTCTTGTGAGGTAGGTCTTCCAGCAATAAACTCTCTTAGTTTTTGTTTATCTGGTAATATTTTTATTATACCCTCTTTTATGAAAGATTTTTTTTCTGGATATAAGATTCTTGGTTGAATTTTTTCTTTTAGCACTTTAAATATGGAATCCCATTGCCTTCTGGATGCCACTGTTTCTGATGAGAAGTCAACTGTTAATGTTTTGGGGGTTTAACATTTTTAATATGATGCATCTGGGCATGGATATGTTTGCATTAATCCTACTTGGAGTTTGTTGGGGTCCTTGGATATGTATATTAATTTTTTATCAAATTTGATACATTTCAGCCATTATTTCTTCAAATATTTTTTCTGCTCTTTCCTTTCCCTCTTCTTGTATAATCATCATGTATATCTGTACACGTTATGGTGTCCCACATTTCTTTGAGGTTTTGTTCATTTTTCTTCATTTTGTTGTCTGTTTTTTATTTCACAATCTTTATTAATATATCTTCATGTTTGCTGATTCTTTTTTTCTGGCAGTTCAAACCTACTGTTGAACTCCTCTCGTGAATTTTCTACTTTGGTTATTATACTTTTCAACTCCAGAATTTCCATTTGAATATTTTTAATCATTTCTGTCTCTTTATTGATATTCTCTATTCAATGAGACAGCATCATCATCTCTTACTTCCTTAAGCATGATTTCCTTTAGTTTTTTGGATATATTCGTGATGGTTATCTTTGTTAAGTCTTGTGTTTGGGCCCTCTGACAGTTTGTGTTATCTGCTTTTACCTCCCCGGTATGAGTCTCCCTGTCATGTTTATTTGTATACCTCATATTTTTTTGTTGAAAATTGGACGTTTTAGATAATATACTATAGCCACTCAGAGTACTGATTTTCCCTGAAGCCCTGGTGTCTGAAGATTGTTGTTCTTTGTTGTTTATCTGTTTAGTAATTTGGCTGGTCCATTTGAGTGAAGTCTACTTTTCCTGCAGTGTCAAGGCACTGATGGTACTCCTTAGAAAGCACAGCCTGGAGCATGTGCATAGTCACCACAGGACGACAGTGATTTTAGCAGGGTTCTCTTTCACTGTTTGTTTACTTGATCTCTCTGTACACTGTCCATGCCTCTTGATATCTTACTCAGCTGGTAGATTCTACCAATTGCCTGCTGGTTGCTCTGTTGTTTGTGATAGTGCCCTGGTGCATAAATTGCTCCACCGTCTCAGTCAATCAAGTTCAAGCCCCTTTGCAAGGATAGTTTTTGAGCTAACTTTGAGATTTTGCTTTTGTTTTTGAGCCTCAAGAAGGCCCTTCTTAGATGTCTCTTTCCATGGTTCTTTTTTATAAGCTAGCTGACCCACAGTTTCACTTGTTGCTCTCATAGAGCTTCCAGCCTCCTCTTCACTGCTTACCACCAGAATGTCTGTTGTTTTGGAGAGCTCCCTTAGGCGTGAACTTCCCCCACATTCTGTTCTAAATAAAGTCAGTTCATTTACGGAGAGCTTCAGAGTTCTCTGTTCTTAAGGCCCACTTCCTGCCTGGCAAAAATCTCTCCCCACTGCTTATTTCTCTCTGAGCAACACCCCATCTTTATGAGCAGCATACTGGGCAGGGAAAGTAGCCTCTCTGATCTTTTTGCCTTGCCTCTCCCAGCATGGAACTTCTACCCAATGAGTGAGCTGGGCAAAAGCAACTGGGGCCACAGTATTCTTAGCCTGCCACATCTGGGGTAGAGCTTCCACTCTATGAATAAGAGCTGTATGGAGGAAGGGAGCCCCTGACCTCAGCCACACTCATATAGAATTTAACCTATTCAACACAGAACTTGGAAAGATGTGAAATGCTGGTGGCCTGCCCCTCCTGGATAGGTACTGTAGCCCCTGACTGAGAGCTGGTGGGAGAGGAAGCCCCATGTCTTGGGCACACACACCTGCTATCATGATGAGCCGGTGGGGAGAGCAGGTTGTGGCTTAAGTGCCACAGACCCTTGCTCTTCTTACAGAGATTTAGTAGAGTTTCTTGAAAAAATTATTTGTTAATTCATTTAATGCTCTTAAGACAACATCCAGAAGTTTTAAATGGTTGAACTTTTACAACATAATTTTAATTAGCTATGGTTGTTCTGCTAGGAAACATGTCCATGGAGCGCCTCACCCCACCATTCCAGAAGTGAGTTCATCATATGTGCTTATTTAAGCATAATCATGCTTAGGGGAGAATGTTCAAGAAATTGTGAACAGAAGGATGGAGGAGGAGATAAAATTACTTTCATTTAATACCAATCTGTATTGGAATATGTTTTTTCCTTTTAAAAATAATAAAATAAGCAATTTCAAAGCAGATCATAAAATATCATGCAGATTCTGCCTTGTCTGGTGAAGACTTGCTGAAGGAATCCTCAGCTATCTGGTGAGATGTCTGACTATCCTGAGCCCACCATGCTATAAGGAAGCCCAAGCCACATGGAGAAGCCCAGCTAAGCCAAGCCATCAAGTCATCTCAGCCCACATGCCAGCCCCAGACATTTAAATCATCCCCAGCTGTTCAGCTAAGGACCAGACGTTGTGCAACAGATACAAGCTGTTCTTGCCATGTCCCAGCCAAAATCTGACCCACATAACCTATCAGACAAAGAGAATGGCTGTTTCAGGCCCTGCAGTTTGGGGTGGTTTATTACACAGCAAAAGATAACCGGAACTGAGTGTAACATTCAGAATGTGTTCCAGTGATACTTCTGTTCTCAGATTTGCTTCCTTCCCTTAGAGCTCCTGATCAGCAGGTGGAAATTAAAAGAGCATTGTGAGATGCCGGAGAGATCCAGAACCACTTGCCATCAATGCTGGGGAATCCTAGCCAGTAAGCTCGCAGGAGTTAGAGCAGGTTTTTCAGTTACAGCAGTTACAGCCTCTGGCCAGGCCCCTCAATTCTGTACAGATGTCAGTTACTATAGTTGTAGATGCTAAAAAAGGAAGGGATACAGTGAGGTAGGGGGCTGAAGTGTTGCATAAGGTAGCGTTTACTTGGTTGCATTCACCACAGTCCAGAGATCTGGTGCCTTCTCTTATTCAAGGTGATCAGTATTGAGGCCAAATCACAATAGGGAAGTTGTTTCGTGGGCAAAGAATCAAAGCAAGGGGTATTCATAAAAATGCAAATGTTTAACGGGGATTAGATTCAAATAGGCTGGCAGATCCAGCTGCACAAAGAGGCACAGGTGAGCAGAGCAGGAGCAGGCATCCGTGGGCTGCCCTTTCTCATGGTCTGCTTTCTGACTGAGGATCATCTGCACATGCGTTCATAGCTTTCCCTGGGCTCACAGGGACTTCCCATCACCGACTGTCATGGGGAATGCAGGTACAGTACTGCCAGATCCTCTGACTTTTGGAACAGAGCTAGAAATCCAGACTTCGATTTAAATATTCCTGATTTTTAAAATAATGATTCAGAATGTTTGGAAACACTATGTGGATCCAATAAAACACATTTGCAGAATGAATCCAACCTGTGAGCTGCCAGGTTGCAACCTCTGGGTGAAAAGTTGGGTCTCCTTATCGTGTGTGGGCATGGCCAGGCCTGCTCACAGAAGGCCCCTAGCAGGCATCAGAGGGAAACTCCTAGGCCCAGAGAAAGGGAGGCCGCCCAGCAATCACTCCGCATAAACCTCAGCGCCCCTCGCGTCAGGCTTGGGGGACATGGCTCACCGAGGAGAAGCGTTGCCTTCTATGGTTGTCTCTGCTGTTTCTGGGGCTGATGTGGCTGGAAATATAAAAGGCAGTGAGCACACAGTTCAGCATTCCTCCACACTGGCAGTCGACCCACGCCGTGCAGCCTGCCAAGAGCAGGGAGCTTGGGCACAGAGCTGAGAAACTCACAGGGACGAGAGGAGCCACAGCTGCCATCCACACCCCATCTCTTTGCGCTGCTGTTTCCTACTTCAAGGGCAAACAACTTAAAGCAAGATTGCACCAACTAGGCCCAGTTCTTGCCCATCTGCAATCCTGGGCCAGACTTTACGGCCTGGAACAGGAACAGGCGACTTTGAATAATCCTCACTCAGCGATTTCTCTCCCACCCCAGGTTTCCCAGCGTGCACGATTGCCCCCAAGGCATCCACTCAGCTGAATGAGCTCCAGGCCTTGCACCCACAATGGGCCCCATCTGGACCAGCAGCCTTGGCAAACGACCCCGGCTGTATCCTTTCCCCATGTAATGACCTGATGGCCACAGCTCTGAGTTTCCAGAACAGTTTAAATTATGAATGAGGAGTTCCTTTATCAGATCATGATCAGATTTTCTGGCTCTGAAAATTTCTTCGATGGCCCTAGAAGGGAAGTTCCCAAGGGGAAAAGGCAAGGTCCCTGACCCAACCTTTGTCAACTCTGTGTCCCTGAGCTCCACGCTAACCCTCCAGGAGTCTCAGCTTTCTCATCTGTGAAAAAAAATACAGCAGAGCCTTCCCAGCCTTTCTCTGAATGTCTTCTGAGTGTCTGGAGAACGCAGGGAGGCCTGCCTTGTGTTTGCTCACTAGGTCTCTCCTTCCCGCACCTCGAAGTGTTAATCACCGTCCCAGCTAGCAACTCAATAAACCTGAGCTCCCTTCCTCCTAATCCCCTGCCCAGACTTCGTCTCCACACAACCCCTCCTCCACCACCCAACAAGGACAGAGCTCTGTTAAGGTCCTGGGCTTGCCCTGTGGTGTCAGGGCCATGACCACCCACCCACACAGGAGCCTGGAGCCTTCCCCCCGCGCCTGCCCTGGCTGGGCCTCCTCTGTAGGTGTGGGTAGGCCTGGGAACCCTGGCCCTGAACAGCCTCAGAGGGCTTCGGTGCCGGAGTGAGCTGGGACCATAAAACTCACAAGCTCTAAGTTCCCAGGCTCTTTGTCAGCCCGCGGAGCCCTGTCACCTCACAGCTAATGCAGGCAGTGGCCAGTGATCCCCCGGGAGCAGTTTAAAAGCACAAGTCTGGTTTTTAGAAAAAGCAGCTGAGGTTTTTGTAAGCAGCTGACAGTTCCACCACAGCTTCAAGCTGTAAGCAGCAAAGTGAAAGAGGGGAAGGAGCGTCCTGAGTGGCGTTCTCATAGGAGAGATCACGTCCACCTGGGAAGCAGGGAGAATTGGGCAATGATCCTGCTCTACCAGGAAGAGAGCCAAAACCCCCACTGCCCCACAGCCTCCCCACGCCGGAGGCCAGCCCCACTCCGGCCTCAGCCCAGGCATAACACTGACTCCCCCACGGGCCACAGAGGCTGTGGTCTCAGGGCTTCAGACTGCATTTGCTCCTGTTCACAAAGAAAAGGATTCCAGTAACACCAGAAGTTCTCTCTCCAAAACTGGCAGACCCGGAAGCCCTATTTTGAAATGTTTCTTCACACCCAGACCTCAGCCAAAGCAGGAAAGACGGCACTCAGTGGGGATGAAAGGCTGGCCTTGTTCTGATGGGAAAGCAGCACTGTGGCTCCCCACAATCCGAAAATGCAGTTTTGATGATTAAAGTGCACATTTCAACAGGCTTTGTGACAGACACTCCTGGCGGCAAGGTCTGGGAAAAGGAGGCTGCCAGTAAACCGCCTGCCAGCCTTGTTTTCTCTGAACTTCTGGCCCCAGTGGGAAAGGAAATTAAAACTTCATTTTTAATTTTTAGTTATGACCCATTGTGCTGCAGGGTCACGGCCGGGGGTTTAGAAAACCCAGCCTCGAAAGGGGTCTGAAACACTGTCGTTGAGGTCAGTTCACAAGCCCAGAAGCACCCGAGGCACAGCCTGGGGGGGCAGAATGTTTGCACAGGACAGAGACCTCTACAGAGATCCCCTAAACATCCCTGAGGCCGGGAATTCACTTACATTTGCAATTGACCTAATGGTGCCTACAGGACTTTCTCACTTGTACCCACACCCCCACTTGATGGAGTTTGGCTCTCAAATTCTGCCATGCTCTTTCAGTACGTATTTCTTAGAGGTCAGTTTATGAAATAACATGCAGAACAACTAGTCCTGGCAATAAATGAAAGAGGAGGAGTTGCAAAAAAACACAGCTAGGGCCCAGACTCCACCACTGCTCAATGGAGAACCTAACTTAACGGGTACGTTAACTCCCAGTAATTTAAGACAAAGCTCTTTAGGAAAGACCAGCTAGTGTCTCTTCTTGACATCAGGGAGGGAGTCTAGAAAATACTAGTGACCATGGGAAAGCAAACAGACCCAAAATGGCCGTGTTTTTCCTTCAGGGCATTTGTTTGTTCTTTTGGAAGAGGTGAGTTCGTTCCCACCCTTGCGGAGACATCACACCGACACAAGTCTCGGTTTCCTGCTCCTCTCTGTGGATTGGAAAATGAGGCTTCGTGAGGCCCGCCGTCCCGTGTGGCATCATCTGTGGATCTGAGAGCGTCTGCCCCGAGGTCGGCTGTCCCACTCCCACTCAGTACAGCCGCCACGCCAGGCTGCTGGGACCGTCTGAGCTTCAGAACTCCGTTCTGGAGTGAATGGAACATACTTAGCACCCTTGGAGCCGAGCAACTGAGATGCACCATCTTCAACAGACTTCAGGGCCCCATCAGAAACTGCTGTCAAATGATTCTTAGTTATGTGTAACAAATACACAGAGAGCGAACGGAAAAGGGACCAGCCAGGGGGCCCCCAGCCCAGACAGCCTCCACACCCCACCTCAGATGTACCACCTCCCACCACCACTTTGACCTGAATGCCCCCTCACTCGGCCATTCCTTCTGGCTGCAGCCCCTCCGGCTTCTGCTAGCAAACATCCCCTAGCCGGCTGAGGGACACTCATCCTCCTCCCGGGACACTGGCTGCCAAGATCTCCCCCTGCCTGCAGCCGGGAACCTGAATTGGGAGAGGTGAGACATTAGCATCCCCTGGTCCATTTCAGGCTTCAGGAGCCCCGCCAGCCGCAGGCCAACTTCGGAAGACATGTGTGGTGTGGAGACAAAGCCGAGCCCCGGCTGGTCATCCCCAACCATTGGGGCAGCTGTGCCCGCCAGCCTGCCTGCCCCTGCCATGCCTGCCACACTCCTAGCTGCCCAGGCTGGAAAGCATCCAGGACAGGTCAGAAGTCCCAAATGAAGATGAATATCTGAAAATGGGCACTGAAAGGGAGCGGAATATGCGGGCACAAAACTGCATGTAGCTGTCAGAGCATTTGAAAACAACAGCGGCCTCAAAGCTCAGTGTTACATTTTCACGTTGTGATCATCAAAGGGTAAGAAACAACTGTACCAAGAAGGACGAAGAGAACCTTGGATGCCATCTGTGTCAAGCTGTCCCTGGAAAGAAGGAACAGTGAGTCCTGAGGGCAAAGGCGGGAATAAACACCGCGCACCACCGTCAGCCGGAGCCCCGCGCTCCTCCGTGATGTTCCACTTTTGGAAAGGAAGCTGGCACTTGGGTACAGAACAACCTGCCTTCGAATGCCAGTGGCTGGATTTGTTTTTACATTTACATTTTATTATTTTGTGTAGAAAATCCTGCTTTTGAACACCTCAAAAATGAAACTGCAAGGAAAAGCCAGTGAGGCGCAGGGAGGGGTGAGAGGGACTGTGCAGCACCCGGCGCTCTCGGGAAGAAGGCCTGCTGCTCTGCTTTCTGCATTTCTTTGCTGGAATTTATTGCTTATCCAAGCACAACTGATAATTGAGTGGGCTACTCCACCAGCTCTCCAAAAACAATAATGCCACATGTCCAAAATTCCACGGTTGCAAGAACCTTGTAGCCAACAAATTATAAAGAGTCCCTCTATGGTAACCATCTCATACCAAATAAATCCTCCCGTTGTCGCAGACTGGCCCCGGTTCTTTCCATTTCTTACGTGGGCTTTGAACAGGCCATAAATTCATTGATGAATTAGTCAGATTTTGACCACAGTCCTTTCCACAAAGGCTAGGCTGGGTATGATGAATTTAAGCCTAGTGGCCATGCACAGGAAAAATCGTACAAATTCCCTCCTCATAAATTGAGGATGAGGCATTGTGGGGAAACGCCCAGTGAGTTCTCGCTTACATCCAGATTTATTGATCATTTATTAGCTGTTTGAACAAATGGTCCGGAAAACATCCTGCACGTGTTCTGGTCCAGTGCACCAGCAGCTAACCACGACTGTGGTCAGGTCACATCTGTCCCCTCTGATGCTCAGATGACCTGGCTCTAAAATTACTCTAAAATAGACTTCTGGCCTGAGACTCCATGATCTTACCTTATAATTTACAAGAGGCAGGAAAAAAAAATCAGGTAATATCTTGTAAGAAATGAGCAAGACTGAAGAGGAAATGATGATGGGAATAGCAGACGGCCCTGTCTCCCCTAATGGGAGGGAAAAGGGATCCCTCTGGATTCTGAAATCAGAGTTCATCCTTTCTGATTTCTAGAGAGATTCTGCAGCCTGAGTTTAGCACCCCAGTAGGCAAAGAGATCTGGGCTGAGATGCACACCATTCCCCAGGCTGAAAAGAGACCATGGATGGGACCTTTCTTTACCTGGGAAGAACACACTTATCACCACATCAAAACTCTCCAAAAGCAGAGAGGCCACATTGTTATTAGTTCATGTCTGCTCCTGCAGCAGATATAGAGAAACAGTGGGAAGATGCCGGGGGAAAGCGAGGTTCCAGGAACGGTCTGGGTGTATCAGTGAACAGCAGAGTCATTACAAATACATAATGTAATGTAGTCACAAAAAGGAACTTTTTTAAAAAGACATGATACACACTGGCTGCATACAAAGAGGCAAACACTGCAGGCTGGGGTGAGAGAACAAGACGTTCTTTATTCTGCAGATCCCAACCTTAGTTCAGCCCCGAAAGAAGACCGCAGACAGTTTGGAGCACCCCAAGTTCAGAGGAACATTGAGACACTGGAAACCTTCCAGAAAGGAGCCACAAAGCTGAGTTGCAGGCTGCGAGGGCTGAGCAGTGGAGAGAGGGTCAACAGCATTAAACGCGGAGTAACTGCTGTGGCTGTAAGTCAGCCGGGGCAACGACGACCTAAAAATAATCCCAGGGCCTCCCCGATGAAGAAGGTTTCCATTCTGCCCAGGATGGAGACCTGGGCAGCTGCAGACCACACCCAGGCTCATGGCCAAGGAGCCCATGATGTATTTATAAACTTGCAGCTTCCAGGGCCCGTGGTTGCTGGCTTGTCTGTGCTAGGAATAGCAAGGTCAACTGTCAGGGACATTGTCCCACAGGGGGTGACAAGCTCCAAAAGAAGCAGCCCCCAGGGACAGGGGAACGAGCCCAGGTTAGTGTCAGGTGTGTTCGCCCCTCATTTCACCCCTCCTCACATCCAGCCCTTTCCCTCCCTTTCCTGTACGCCCCTTCCTCCCCACTCCTCCTTGCAAGGACCTTTCTGTCACACCAGCCTCCCCAGTCCAGGAGGACAACGAGACGATGAACTGGTTTCCCTGAAGGTGCGAGTAGCTCTGAAAATTCACCTCCGAGGCGGAAGCACCTGTGCAGATGGAGGCGCCAGTGGACCAGGTGGCTGGGGACGGTCCTGGGCCACTGTTCTCCCCCGTGTGAGCTCCTCGCTCAGCCTGGAGCCACCGCAGCATCAGGGACAGAGACCAAGGTCTGCTCTCTGCTAGAACGAGCCGTCTATCCTCCCCTTCCTGCAACCATCCCAAGTCTATCCTTCCCTGAAACACACAACCGCTTGCTCTAAGTTTAAAAAAAAAAAAAAGTGAGAGTTACCTGCTGTTTTCTAGCTTTGAAATCAATGGTCTGAGAACAAGCAGCTTTCCGGTCCACTAACAGGATTGTTACGTGGAGCAGCTTAGGGATGCTTTACTTCTGACCCAGCTGGGAAACACTCTTATGAGTCTATTTTAAAAATAATAATAATAATAAAATAATAGTAATAATAATACTGCATTGGCTAAAAACAACCAAGGTCCAAGTTTATATGAAGTGATAAAATCAACACAGAGAAAACTCCATGAGCCAGCACACCTGGAGGAGAGGTGTGCCTTGACGTCGTGGATGACTTACCTGGGAGCCCAGCTTGCAGGGTGGCCGGGAAGCACCCCGTGCTTTGCTAGTGGAACTGAGGGCCTCAAAGGGAGCCTCATGCCTAGGAAAGTCAGAACTCTGAGATCAGAATTTTCAGAACCTGTGTCTACTTTTCTGCCTTACAAGCCTTTAGAAGCACAAGAATTCTCTTATAATTCAGGTTTGGTCAGGAGCACAGGTCCATCCCACGGTGGTCTCCCACCGTGGAAGGGCACAGGAAGGGACGTAAGCTGACCCGAGCCATGAGTGGGCTGAGGAGGGAAAGCAGTACAGCCGGCTGCGCGGCAAGCTGGGGCATGCGAGTGTGGGTTTCAGCAACACTTCCAGCTGCCTCGGTTAACCCCGCATCCTCCTGCCTTCCTGCAGCCCCTGGCCCTCCTTCTTCCACCTGAGCCTTTGTCTTGCAGGCTTTGGGATGGTGGGGATCCTCTACACCAGGGTCTCCTGCTCCCCCTTGTACTAAAGCAGCAGCTGGGCATTGTCAGAAAGGCTGCAGGAGGGAGTCAGGCCTGGGGTGGGTGAGGGCTACTGTCCTATGAGACCAGGAGAGCACATGAAGGACCCCTGAGCCCAGAGAGGACTTGGCTTGCCTAGAGGTACCCAGGATGCCTGGGGAGGTGAGGCTTGGAGAGCTCATGGACTGAGTCCCAAAGACCCCAGCAGAGACAGTGGGCAGAAAGCCTCCTGGGCCGTCTCTGTGGGGCTGGTTCACCCATGCAACAGCCACAGGGTGGGGAGGGGCTGGCCACAGTGAGGGGGTGCACTGACTTGAGAGCCCAATGCTGGGAGGCTGGCTCCGGGGACATCACTGCCCCCTCACGTGCTCTCCTTGTGCCGCCGTCCCAGCAGCGCCCCATCTCACCAACTCCCACCTTCATGTGTGGCTGCCCACCTAGAGCCATGCCTGAAGCCACTGTCCTTGACCACAAAGCTTCTGGCTGATGGGAAGAATGACAGCACTTGGGGCCCCACACTGGAAGCGGGACCGTCCAGAGAGGGAGACTGGGCACAGGGAACGGGAGCTGGGACACACTTTAGTCAAGGTGTGCAAGGGAGGAATCGTCACCATGTGGAGTCACTACTCGGGGAGGACGTGGGCCACATGGAGCTCAGTGACACTACTCCGGGAGTGCCCATCATTGCTAATGTCCACGACAGTGTCCCTGCTTGTGACCCAATAATTTCACATCCAGGGACACACTTCATAGAAATGCTTGCACAGGCACAACAGCGTCGAACATGAGGGCTGCACAGAGCCTGTTCACAGCGTCCCCAAACTGCAAGCAACCCAGACACTTAGCAGATACAAATGAGTAGAAAATGAACAAAGGAGCATTATAAGCAATGAAAACAGTGAACCACAGAGATGCACACAAGGCAGGCTCCACCTCACAAGCCTGAGGTTTAGAAGAGAATCAATCAAGACCCTAAGTTGGCCAGGCGTGGCAGCTCACGCCTGTAATCCCAATACTTCGGGAGGCCTAGGCAGGTGGATCACCTGAGGTCAGGAGTTTGAGCCAATCTCCCCAACGTGGTGAAACCCCATCTCTACTAAATACAAACAAATTAGCCTGATGTGGTGGCACATGTCTGTAATTTCAGCTACTTGGGAGGCTGAGGCAGGAGAATTGCTTGAATCCAGGAGGCAGAGGTTTTAGTGAGCTGAGATTGCACCACCGCACTCCAGCCTGGGCAATAAGAGCAAAACTCCGTCTCAAAAAAAAAAAAAAAAAAGACCCAGGCAATATGACGCCACTCCCAGAAAACTCTAAGACAGGCACAAGAAAGACCACTACCCTGCACAGTTTAGGGGTTACCCTTAGGCAGCAAAGCAAACATCTACAGAGAAGGCAGACAAAGATGCGATTGGGAATGGCCCACGGCAGCCGCCTTCCTGGGGTGGGACACAGTTCTAGGGGATTTGTAAGGTCCCAGTTCCTGTATCTTGGGTGGTTTCACCTAGCCGTTCATACACAGGAAAAACATAAGAAGAAATGTGTAGACCTTTAGGATGAAACTTCAAAATGCTCCTGAAGAACACAGGGTAGAGCTGTGTGGATGGAAGGACAGACCTTACTCACCTCTTGTTAGGAAGACTCAGCATTAAAGGGCATCAATGGCCAGGCGCGGTGGCTCACACCTGTAAGCCCAGCACTCTGGGAGGCCAAGTCAGGTGGATCACCTGAGATCAGGAGTTTGACACTAGCCTGGCCAACATAGCAAAACCCCGTCTCTACTAAAAAATACAAATTAAGCCAGGTGTAATAGGCACCTGTAATCCCAGCTACTTGGGAGGCTGAGGCAGGAAAATCGCTTGAATCCGGGAGGCAGAGGTTGCAGTGAGCCGAGATCACAACACTGCACTCCAGCCTGGGCGACAGAGTGAGACTCCATCTCAAAAAAAAAAAAAAAAAAAAAAAGCATCAATTATCTCTAAGGTCACTTATATATAAACATCATCTCCATTTTTAAAAACAGGATTTTTCTGGAACTAGACATGTAGTTTTAAAGTTAATACAGAGAAAAAAAGGGAGGAGCAAGAAAATTCTGAAAAGAAAGAAAAATGAAGAAGGACCAGCCCTCAGAGGTATTAAAACATATTCTAAAGGTGTTAATTAAATAATTAAAACTGAAATGCAGACCTGTGGAAAGAAGCAGGTCAAATGAATATGTGAAACCAATATATGACCAAGACTACATCTTAGCTTTTGGTGGCAGTAAAGACGGACTTTCAAATAAAGGAGGCGGGTGCCATCAGGCAGCCATATGGGAAAAAGTAAATAGACCCACCCTTCCTAGAACGTGCCAGAGTAACTTCAAATGTATCCCAGATCTAAACATAAGAAAATGGAAGCACAGAAAGCAGCAGAAAAATTCAAGGGCAGATATCTACCTTTAAAGCCCTGAAGAGGGAGATCTTTTTAACTGTAATACAAAACTTCAGTAGCCATTTAAAAAAAAAATTGAGAGATATTGGTTAATCTAAACATATAAAAATCAAAAACTTCTATGTGGAAAACACCATAGATAGTATGGATGTGAGATGATATTAAGGAATTATTGTAAATTCTCTTGGATGTGATAATGGTATGATGAGTGTATAATAAAATGTTTTTATTTTTAGAAGGTACACACAGAAGTCCTTGGTGTCTAGATGCACACACACACACACACATGCCCACACATGAGCACACACACGTGCACACACACAGAGATAAGGCAGAAGTGGTACCCGACGTCAATTCAAATTGTTGAATTTAGGAGGTGGACATACAGCTGATCATTGTACTATTCTTTCCACTATTTATTTATGCATAAGAGAAAGCTGGAAAATACACCATCAACAAAGTCAAAAGACAAATGACAAACTGGGGAAGAAATGTCTGTAACTCATATTGTAGACAAGGGTTAATCTTCCTAATACATAAAGAACTGCTATAAATCAGGAAGAAAAAGTCTAATAACCCAATAGAAAGGCGGACAAAGGAAGAAATAGTTCACAGGAAAAGAAATAGAATGTATGAAAAGAACTCAAAGGAAATTCCAATTCAACTACACTGAGATAACGTTTCTCACTTATCAGACTGGTAAAATCCAAAAATTAGTCGGCACATTAGGCTGGTAAGGCTGTGAGGAAACAAGCCATCTCCTCATGGCTGGAAGGAGGGCAGGGAGGTCAGATGCTGATGAAGAGGGATTTTCTGTCTATCAGAACTATCAGTGCCTGGCCCCATGACCTAGCAATCTGACTTTGGAGATTTACCCTGTGGATGCTCTCACTTCCGTACTTAATGACACATGGCCAAGGCGCTCTGTTGAATCGGTGTTTGTTATGGTCAAGACTGGCAACAGTACAAGTAACCATCTATAGGGGCCGTGTTAAATCAACTGAGGCCTCTCCACCGCATAGAATACCAGGCAATTCTAAAAGGGGAGGCCCTATATACAAAGGGGAGACCAGCAGGATGCCACGTTAAGTGACAAAAGCAAGGTTTTATTGGTCATGAAAGAATGAAAAATAAGAATTTTCAAAATTATGAATATTGTTCCACAAGGGATGCACGTACTCCCACCTCCCCTCCCACAAAAGTAATTTAAGTTATCTTTGCCTAGTCGTTATATTTGGCGGTGGGATCTGGACCTGAATGGGAAAAAGGTTTCTCAATGTCTATCTTCATATGCCTTTTTTCTATTTAAATCGTGCTCATGGTTTGCTATTCAAACAATAAAATTTGATTTAAAATAAAAACAGAGAACTGTCAGAGAAACTCAAGGCTTTCTTTTGATTTTTGAATAAAGTTTCTTAAATGCTGGTAATACTTATTTTGAAGATTATTCTATGAGTTGTCAGGTCAAAACCTTTATTCCCAACATGTTACATAACCTTGGTCGTCTCTTATTGCGCAAAATAACGAGCCAATGTTTTACCGGGTGAGTTTAGTGCTTATGGGGAGCTCACTGTACCAGTTCAGAGCATGAAAACGCTCTCTTCGGTGGCAAGGAACAGGGGCTTTCCTCTGCGTGTCCCACCGGCCCTCCCACACTGCTTTGCTTGTGGAGACATTGCCCGGCTTCCCCCAGGGGCTCCTGGAGCTCTGTCTCGGTAAGTTCATACAATCGCCTTTCCAGATAACTCATAAACAAATACGGAGGTAAGAAGATCAACAGCGCAGAGTGTTGGCTGTGGTTCAACAGAGAGGGAATAAGCGTTGCTCCACTGGGTCTTGTCCAAAAAACCAACTCAAAGCACCTCTCCTCCCCTCTGAGCCACCCCAGTGCCGGAAGGCCACATGTACAGACTCCATTCGTTCTAGTTCTTTTCGTAAGAGAGAAGAACCGAGGTGTTTCACGTGCCTGGAACATGGGCAGGAAATGCCAGGACCCACATGAAACCCACCGCCCTCCCCCAGAAGCTCCTGGCTTTAGCACGGAATACTCTGCAGAACATAGCTGCCGTGAAGACGATGGCCCTGAACTGCCACACTCCTCAGTGAGGTGATGGGGTAGGGACCAAGGCTCGGGCAATCCAGCCAAGTATCCCTCCACCCTCCCCACATTCTGACACCCTACTGGGGGCTTGCGTGCAGGTGAAATTTGGTTAAAAGAAACAGTCGGGAAGAGACTAAAACACTCACTGAAAAGCTCCTGCAGCCAGGAGGAAAGTGTCTGTAGAAGGAGGTGGTGCGTTTCCTCGGCCACCGGGGGTTCCCTGGCTAGCTCGAGGAGAAAGGACCTTTCACGGATGCAAACGTAACTCTGCCAACCCGGTAGGAGACCACGGCCACTGCTCAGTGCCCACAGAGCAGGGCCTCTTGCGCAGCCAATGGAGCCATTCTCTGCATCCTCAGTCCCCACCCGGAGGACAGGTTGGGCACCAGCTCCCTGGAGGGTCAGCGCAGCCTCTGAATTCCCCATGAGCACCCTGTTGTTCCAGCCAGATGCTCCCTGGAACAAGCCAAGCCAACCTCAACATTTTATTTTCTTCTTCAATTCATCCTCTTAAATTCTTTGACCTTTTCCATTCTGTGACTTTTGGCTTTTTCTGTTTTCCTTTTGTGAAATGAAAGAACAAGGCAATAAAATATTTCAATATGGAAAATTAGTGACTTCAGTTCTTCCCAAATCAGGTAATGTTAGGGTCCAGTTATTTTTCAGAGCCCTTGTGAAGAGAGTTTCAGGTTGCAAAAAGGTCTATGAAATAAAAAACTATTAGTTATGATTGTTGCTCTCCCAGGACCAGACGTCTGACTGACTAGAAGTCACTTCATTCATCAAGCCAGCACTTTTTCCTCCAGAAAATTGGAGACCGTAATTGCTACTGACTATAGCTATTGACAAGTGGCATCCCCTGAACTGATTGTGGAAGGCGTGGAGGAAACGGAGGACGACACGGAGGCGGGCTGGTGCTTACCTCCATGGCGGGGCTCTAGCCACAGTGTCTTCTTCCTTCCTCCTGTTTTCAAGGGTGACTATTTCCTACCAATATAAAAATGCAGGTCCAGGGGGTGCCCCTCTTCCCCTCTTTGAGTGAATGTGCCCAGGACTCAGCCTTCACTGCTGTTTGCATTCAGGTTCACACTCCTGCTTTTCTTTTTTCTTTTTTTTTTTTAGAGACAGGGTCTTACTGTGTGGTCCAGGCTGGAGTTAAGTGGTGTGATCTCTGCTCACTGCAGTCTCCAATTCCCAGGCTCAAGCCATCCTCCCACCTCAGCCTCCCAAGTAGCTGGGACTACAGGTGTCCACCATCACACCTGGCTAATTTTTTTTCTAATTTTTTGTAGAGACGGGTCTCCCTTTGTTGCCCAGGCTGGTCTCTAACACCTGTCCTCAAATGATCTTCTTGCCTCGGCCCTGCAAAGTGCTGGGATTGCAGGCGTGAGCCACCGCACCCAGGCCACACTCCTGCTTTTGAAACAGCAGGCAAATGAGTGCATCTGTTTGTTGCTGAGAAAGAGCAGAGGATGATCTGAGGAGTCTGTCTACTCCTCCAGCCTCCCTTTCCCACAGGACCAGGTGCAAGAGCCTGCAGTACCCCCAAGGGAAAAATGACCTCGTGGTTCAGGTTTGCATGGGCTAGACCAAGAGTGTAGGCCCTGTGTGTGTGTGCGTGTGTCCATGTGTGGTATGTGCATCTCTGTGTGTGGTATATTGAATGTATTGGGTGTATGAGAGTGTGCGTGAGGGTGTGTCGGGTGTGTGTGCATATGAGTATGTGGTGTTTGAGAGTATGGTTGTGAGTGTGCAAGTGTGTAAGTTGTGTGCATGTGTATTGGGTGTGTGTGTCTGCATATGTGTGTGGGTTGGGTGTGTGTGTGTGTATTCAAGTATTGGGGTGTGTGTGTATGTGTGTGAGAGAGAAGATCTTTCAGGTGACTGAGCTAAGTTCTGAATTACCAGAGAACCGATGCCAACGAATTCAGATGAAGAATTTCTTTTTTCATTGATTCAAGAAAGGCTTAATAGCTCTGGCAGAAACTCTCCAGAAAAATTTACCTTTGGGCAGACATGGCCCAGCACCAGACAAGAAAGCTTTCAGCCTCAAAGAATTTGGCAGAAAGTTATGAGCAAGTGAATAAAGAAGCTGGAAATGAGACTCCATAGATCACTGCAGCAAACTTGTTTGCTCCTGTTAACAGCAGGCAGCGCCGGTTCTAGTCTGGACTTAGGCACAATTCCCCAGGCAGTGAGACTTGGCTCACCTGGCTTGGCAGCTGCAAGATTACATCCCATGAAGGCTTTTGTGCGCTTAAGTGACCTTTATGGAAATATCATATGCTGTCGACATCACAGGAAAACCCATAGACTTATCCTAAAGTGATCTCCGTGCAGAACCTTGCCTGCTCCGAATCAATCCCATGGTAACCCTTCCTGCGGAATACAGACCCGCATCGAAGAGTAAGTTTGTCCTAAGTTCACGGTAAGAGTTTGTCATGTTCCCGAACTTCTGCCGATCCAAAATGTGGAAATTCACGTGAAAGTAAGGACATTTTCCAAAGAATATGTGGTCCCAAACTATTTGTGCCTGAATTATCAAGATAATGCATGCTAATACCCGGACTTCCTTGATTTATCTAATGACTCAACTCCAGGCTCCACTTCAGTCACGTGTCCTTAGTTCTCCAAACGAGCAAAATAAACAAGTCTAAAAATTAAAAGTACGAAAGTGACTGTTTGTCTACTCTGTTTTGCTGAGTAGTTAATTGTTATTTCTTACTTGAGTCATCATCATCATTAATTTTTTGTTTGTATTTGTTTTTTGCAACAAGGTCTTGCTCTGTTGCCCAGGCTGCAATGCAGTGGTGCAATCCCGGCTCACTGCGACCTCCGCCTCCTGGGTTCAAGCAATTCTCCTGCCTCAGCCTCCTGAGTAGCTGGGATTACAGGCGTACACCACTATGCCTGGTTAATTTTTGTATTTTCAGTACAGATGGGGTTTCACCATGTTGGCCAGGCTGGTGTGGAACTCCTGATCTCAAGTGATCCGCCTGCCTGGGCCTCCCAAAGTGCTGGAATCATAGGCGTGAGCCACAACACCCAGCTCATCATTAATTGTTAACAAACATTTATCAAGCGTGTGTTCTGGGCCAGGTACTGAGAAGACAAAGATGAATAAGAAACAGATGTTGCCTAGCATTATAATTACAATGGGCAGTGAAGGCTATTTTCATTCACTCCTACCACAAGGCCAACACTGGACAAGGTGCTTTGCAATTTCATTTATTCCCCAACAATTACTGTCAATTCCATTCAAAAAAATCTTTGTACAAAACATTGCCAGCAATATGGGAGTTAGTGTTCAGAGCAAACCTGCAGCCTTCAAGCAGTGTTTGGTACAGAGTGGGTGTTTGAGAAATGGTAGCTGTCATTGTTACTGTTTACTTCTTTCAACTGGGACAGAAATTACATCTCACTGACTGTCTCCTAGTACTTAGCATGGTGCCTGGCACATAAAAGGCCCTTAACTACAATGCCATCATGTTTTCCTCTTGGACAGAGATGACTGATGTGAAGTCTCAAATTGCACAAAGTGAAAGAGGAACATTGAGAATTCACGACCCTCTTGATTGACTGACTCCCCTTCCAAAAGCCCATGTTGGGGCAATCTTTTAAACACACTATTATGAGCTGGTGGCTGGGTGTATGACACTGTCCACACAAGAAATGTGAAGAGGGAAGGAAAAGCCACAGCATTTCAACAATAGTCATTACAAGTCTGGGATTGGCCGGCAGTGAACTTCTGCCGAGGCACTCCTGAAATCTTTGTATTTGGTAACTGAGGTGGAGATGATTATCCACGTACCCAGAAAACCAAGATCAAAGGGAAGTCGCTATGAGTTTCTTTCTTCTCTTGGCAACTCCAGGTCTCATTCACCTTTGCACTGCCCACACCAGGCAGTGTCTGCTCCTCATCATCAGTGGTTAATAAATGCTTCTTACACAATCAGACATGAGAGAGGAGCGTGTCCATTTCAGTGCCTGAAAACCAGGCAATGATCCCCTAATATCTACTCAAAGAGAAAAGAGAGCAGCCATCATTTCACTTACGCAAGACAACAGGAGGGAGTCTTTAATTTTATTGTGGCCACCACCCCGCCTGCCCTCCATCCATGGGGGAAGCAACACCCAAAACCAAGCACTGGGGCAGCACCTCAGCTTTGGACACTCCCTGTGTATTCTGTGCACCATCCATCCAGTCCTTATCAGACTGCTTCCCAAAATGAGCCGAGAGAACATGAATCCAGGAGATCATTCCATGGTCAACTCTGTGAGACACATTCCATACCCTGTGATTTCAAAAGGTGCATTAGCTGCTGAAGGCTCTGAAAAGGTCTGCAGCAGGAAACAATTCCATGTGGCTCATAATTCCCAAGTTTATACAATTGCGTAACCCGTGTTGCTGGTTCTCTATGGCACTCAGCTTAGGGAAGGGTGCACTATGGGGGCGGCTTCATAATCTAACTTAGGAAAAAGCTGATAAACCTCCCTTTTCATGAAAAATGTGAAAAGGCCACATGAAAGAGATCCTTTACATGAAGTATTTTTCCCTAATACAGCCCACAAGGGCAAAAACACCATCCCTAAGTGAAATTATTCTCTCCTCCAACATGTTGAACACGCTCATATTCCTACTTCAACGATGATGAAATGGTGCTCTTTAGGACATCCCAGAACTCTATTATTGTTGACAGGTAAACGAGGCTTAACACCAGGTCCTTCTGCACACCCAGAGGTGCAGACGGTGTCTGGAGGGTGATTTCCTTGGTGGATGTAGAAAGACAAGCTGGAAGGACAAGCTTGAAAGACTTCAAGGGGCAAGAAAAGTAAAGAGTTATTTCCCAAGTCACGTCTTCCCCAACAAAACACTGTATAAATTGAATTAATTTTGTTAATGGTTTGACATTGGATAAGACCCAAAACTCACTTCCTAGGAGTTAACCATTATTCACAATCAACAGATCTTAAAAATGCACATTGGCTGCATCAGTATACGGTCAGCCCTCGTGACTCACAGATTCCATATGTGTAAATTCTTCTCCCAACTAAAATTTATTGTAACCCCCAGATCAACCCTGGTGCTGCTTCCCCAGTTATTCGTGGACATGTGCAGAGCGGCAAAATGTTGGAGTTTCCTGACGTGCACGATCCTGGCTGACCACGCCACGCTCCAGCTCATGCGGTAAACACGTGTCCTTTCCATAGCCAATTGACTGCCCCATTTTCACACTTGTGTTGGTGGTTTCAAGTCCAGGACGGCCCCAATCATGTGCTGAGTTATGCAGTGTTTCTGAGCACAGAAGGCGAGAAGCCAGACGTGTCAGTGAAACTCCATTCAGGCACAAGTGCTGGTGGCGTTACTCTGAGTTTGATGTTAATGAATCAAAAACATATATTAAATACAGTGACTTTAAACAGTAACACACATAAAACAAAGTGTAGGTCAGACATGGTGGTTCACGCCTATAATCTCAGCATTTTGGGAGGCCGAGGCAGGAGGATTGCTTGAGCCTAGGAGTTTGAGACCAGCCTGGGCAATATAGTGAACCATCATCTCTATGAAAAAAAAAAAAAATTATTAGCCAGGCATGTGGTGTGCACCTGTAGTCCCAGCTACTCAGGAGTCTGAGGTGGGAGGATCACCTGAGCTTGGGAGGTGGAGGCTGTAGTGAGCCATGACAGTACCACTGCACTACAATCTGGGCAACATAGCGAGCCCCTATCTCAAGAAAAAACAAACAAAAAACTAACAAACAAAAACAAAGTGCAGTGATCAGTTGACAAAAATGTGACCAGAGGCTTGCAGGAACCCAGCCCTGTACTTCTCCTAAGAGCAACGGCTCGTTATGTGCTAATTCTGTGTTTGTGGCAACTTTGTATAACATAACTACCGAGATCATGAGAATTAGGTATTGTAATCTGGATAGCAATGAAAAAAGTTTCTGTCAAGAAAATGTCTTACGGAAGTTGAACAGGATGATTTCAAGAAGGTGAACAGACTATGGATGAGTCTGGGGGATGCGAGATGCCAAACCTTGGGAAGAAAACAGAAGCCATTATCCGGCTGCCAGGCATTCTTCCTCTGCCCTTTCTGATGGGGTATGCAGGTAAATGTGCTATTTGCACTCAATCAGCAGCCAGTCTGTCAACCCTGTGTGTGACTCTGTCTTCTTTCTAATTCTACCCTCAGCAGTTTTCTCTTTTTCAATTCCTAATAGAGACAACCAAATGATGCCCCAGCTGCAAAACTGTATTCCCAGCAGGGCATCTGCCAGGCTAAAATGTTGTTCTTTTCTTAGCTCATTTGCAGTCAAGATCTACTACATTCGAAGCATCACAACAATAAAGTACAGCTGTAATCGCAAGGAGCTTTAGGAAGGTCTGCAGACATCAGCAGACGTTTTTCACACAGCAGTCTCACCCTTTTCTCTAAAGAATTTCAGAGATCATTTCTGAATGAGGCCAGGCTCACCCAACAGTGGCCGCATCACCCGCAGCCATGCCAGGCCAGGCCATGCAGCTTCCACTGACTTGAAAGAGAACTGGGCAACATGGCGGAGGGTTGGGTCCACACAGAACAGACAAAGCTCCTGGCAACATCAGTTATCACAGCTCAGCCATCCTGAAGCTCCACAAACACCAGCATGGACCACATTCAATTCTGTATCTGGAGGACAAAAAGTTCAACATCTACAGTCCTACCTCCTTCTAGTATACTCTACCTACCCCTCTTCACACACACACACACAGAGACACACAGACAGACAAAACATCCTCAGCAACATGGATCTTGCTTAATCTTTAATCAAACACAAGTTTCTTCCCATGCAGCCATAGAAAAGAATGAAATCAAGTCCTCTGCAGCAACATGGATGGAGCTGGGGGCCATTACCCTAAGTGAACTAAGAAGCAGAAAATCAGAATCACATGTTCTCACTTATGAACGGGAGCTAAACAATGGGCACATGTGGACATAAAGATGGAAATAATGGAACCTGGGAGACTCTAGCAGTGAAGTGGATGAGAGGAGGGTGAGGGGCAAAAATACCTGTTGGGTGCAATGTTCAATATTCGGGTGTTGGGTACACTGGAAGCCCAGTCCCCACTATGACGCAATAGACCCATGTAACAAACATGCACGTGTACTCCGGAATTTAAAATAATTTTTAAATGCTTAATCCTAATATAACTGTGAGGAAATAATTTAACAAATCCGATGGTGGCACATTTTACAAGACAGCTACTCTGGACTCTTCAAAAATCTCAGTAACATGAAAGACCACAAAAAAGCAGGGGCTCATTCTAATCCATTTAAACAAAACTTAAATAACATGACAACTGAAAAAATACATATGCATGCCCCTAAATTCAGCCCATGAGCAGAAGGTTGCAGCCAGGTAAGTCTAATTTTGAGGTATATTCAGTGGAAAAGACACTACAAGAAAAGCACTTTCTGATCATCCCCCGCCCCCAAGTGTGGCACGCGCAGTGCATGATGTGATGATTCTGTCGCTGTAAAGAGTTACATTCACGGACTGAAGGAGCACATTTTTCCTTTGAGCTAAGGATTTGAGCTAAGGAAAAGATCCTTGGGCGATGTTGAAGGCTGTGCGGAGTGTTTGTGAGGAGTGAGGCAATTTCCAGGGATTTTTCTTCTACAAACACACAACGGGGGTGAGAAAATCAGACACAAAGTCAGGCTTCATGAGGCTGAGGAAGGCCTTTTCCTCCTTTAGCGAATTTTCTGGAAGCCCTGCTGAGGCTACTCCCACCCCATGAACGCAATGAACGCAACCAATGCTTCTGGGAACCTGTGCTGATCTGTCGGGTTTCTGCATATCTTTGCCCGACCAAAGGGATCCCAGACCCTGCCACCTTTGTCCAGAAGAGCTGGCCTTGGAGGGACAGAGACTCCGAGCCCGCGTCCCAGGAAGAAAGTCACAGGTAGGAGCTCCGGGCCCCCTTGCCCTCCGCAGCAGCCCCACCCACTGGCAAAGGACCCGGGTCTCTTTCTCCAAGGGACGGGGGGTGGGGGGGTTGGGACAAAGAAAAGACAAGACTCTCCTGTGGGAAAGAAACATGTGAGGTTGTTGGAGGGTTTCCTTCCTTCTTCTGGAGTCTTAACAAAAATAGATTCTGGGGTGAGGTTGTAGTACAAGGAGTGCTCCCTGGCTTGACTGGTGCTCCTCCTGCTCTCACTGGAATCTGCGTGGTAGCTGAGGGCGGTGACGTTCCTGTGGCTTCCATAGTGAATTCAGGTGTGTGCACGTGTGTGGGTGTGTGCGTGTGTGTGCACGTGTATGTGTGTACATGTGTGTGCATGGGTGTGGGTGTGCATGTGTGTCTGTGTGTGCACATGAGTGCGTGTCCATATGTGCGCGTGTCCGTGTGTGTGCATCTGCGTGTGCGCACACGTGTCCACGTGTATGCATGTGTGCGTGAGTGTGCACATGTGTGCGTGTCCGTGTGCGTGTGTGCATGTGTGCGTGTATGTGCACATGTGTGAGTGTGTGTGCATGTGTACGTGTTGTACACGTGTGTGCGTGTCCATGTGCGCATGTGTGTGCGTGTGTACGTGTGTGCACGTGTGTGTCCGTGTGTGTGCACATGTGGGTGTGTGGGTGCACGTGTGTGGGTGGGTGTGCGTGTGTGGGCGTGTGTGCGTGTGTGCATGTGTGTGCACGTGTGTGCGCATGTGTGTGCATGTGTGTGTGCGTGCATGTGTGTGATAAGCTGTTTTGAATTTACCACCCTAAAAAAAGAAAAAGACGAAGGCACAGAAAATGGCTGAGAAAGAAATTCCTGGCCAGGGCAGACTCACCCAGTTACCAGCTTTCCTCCAGCCGCTTCGCTTGCCACCGGGACGCTTAGCTAGTCCGGGAGACAAATCTTTCTGGCCGGGGCTCTCCCTGCTGACAGGTCGGCCGAGTTAGCCGTGATCTTTCCCTGCGGGTTCCGAGTCTATCGAGGCGCAACCCAAACGGCGAGAAAGCCCCCGCGCTGGGTCTCCCCCGAGAGTGGCTGAACCCCTCTGACCGGCGGACACGCGCCAGGCGCCTTCTGGAGCCCCCGATCCCAATGGCCCGGGAAACAAGGCAACGTGTCAAGGGTGGGCTTCGATCGAACACGCGCCTCACAACCGTGGCACGGAGAGAAAGCCCAGATTTCTCTTTCATTCCTAAAGGGCCAGAATTCTGTTGTCCAAAACCTGCCTCTTGGAAGCCCGTGGAAAATCTGCCTGGGGAAGAGACGAGGCTGTGGGCGCTCGTGGCACAGACTGAGCGGAGTGACCCGCAGCTGCGGGAAAACAATGAACTTTATGTTCTTCCAGAACAAATGACACACCCGCCCCAGCTCATAAAGGCTTTTTATATAACTGCAGTCAGGCAATACCTGGGCAGGCAGCGACTGCGGGAGATCCCACATCCCGGGGCGGCCCTGGCCTCGGGCAGCCCCACCACGCCCCTCCCAGCACCCAGCGGGTCTCGGCCCTGCCCGGCGGGGACGCACCCTGCAGGCCCTTTTTCCCACCGGGATTCAGGCATTTCATGATGACTTGGGCCCCTCGGGGCCACGGGCAAAGGGAGGAGGGAGGCGCAGGCACCTCGCCATTGAAGCTGGTCTCCCGAAGAGCCACCAACCTAGCAGGACGGGAGGTGGCCGGCCACCCGCTGCGGTGGAACAGTGTGGGCCGCAGCGCCCTCCCCATAACCGGTGGTGACAACTGAGGCAGGCTCAGGACTTAGAAATTAACATTCAAAACGTACAGCTAAACACCCTGCACCAAAAGCCCAGCCGTGCTCCTCCTCCCCGTCCATGCTGAAATTTCCTTCAACCTCACTGCCCCCTGCAAGCCCTCCCTGCTCTCCAGCCGTGCGCAGGCGGGCGACAGTCTCCCCGCACCTGTGTCTTGTGTGGCAACAAAGCAGAGGAGGAAAGGGAGGGTCCAAGCTGGTCACGGGGGGCCTAGTCAGGCAGAACCAATAGCGCGCAGTCCTAGCTGCTTTACTGAGGATACTGTGTTGAATGAACCAATGACTAAGAGAGGCGAAGGCGAGCTTTCTGTAATTCCCAGGAATCGTCGGAGACAGTTACAAACATTTTGTTTTATCAGTTAATGTCAACCACCATGCCCCCTCGTGGGAACCACAGTTGAGGTATCTCCACAGGCTGTATTTTTAGGTGACACACCCACATCTAAGGCCACCAGGATGGTCGGAGAATGTCTGCCAGCAGACTGGGTATCCCTAGAGGCCCCATCAGCCCAGGGCTGCCCCTCAGGATGGCCGTGGGGCCATGCTGGCCGGGGTGCACCAGGCCAGGGTGGGCGGCTGCTCCTGGGCCCCAGCAGGTGCCTGCCTTCCCCACAGCAGGTCCCAGCACCCCGGGTCTGCTTCCAGTTCAGAAGCGCAGCACTGCATAGGGTGAGGTGGTCGTGGCCCCTTCCTCTCTCAGTGAGAATCTGGACCCTGGGGGCCACGTGCCTCACACAGACTCTCCAGCAGCTGCCTGGGTGCGGATCGCTTTAGGAAACTCAGCTCCTAGCTCCCACACACTCTTCCCTGAAATCACTGGGCCTGAGACTGCTCCTCGGCGGGGCTCTCCTTCCCACCTCCCTTCTCGAGTGCCAGCCTGCACCTTGCAAACCACAGGAGCTTGGCCCTCCCCTGGCCCTCCTCCACCCTCCCAAGCTCTTCTCTCCCCGCCCCCACTACCCAAGTTTACCGTGGAGCACCAAAAGAACAGCTTGGTTTAGGGGGTCTTCTTTAAGGAGGGGCAACAAAGCGTTCAAAATTAATTTTGGAGATAATGCGAGCCACGCTGGCCAAGCACAGCCCTCAGCTCTGTCAGCAGAGCTGTGTGCTGCACACACATTTTCAGCTTTTCTGGGCCTCCGTTGCCTCTGGGTACGTGTGGGTTTGGGGCTGGAGAGAACCAAAGCACAAAGCAAGGAAAACGAAGTTCATCGAGGGCTTTTTGGCCCGCCGCGGGGGAACAGGCCCATCAAAACACTCCCACCGTGGCATTCAGCTGATCTCTCTCCCTCATGAGCTGGAGTCACGCTATGGACCCAGCAGTAAAGCCCACGCGGTGTATTGCCACTCCAAATCTGGTGGGAAGGCTCTTGGCTGGCAGATGCTTAGTCCTAAGGCTCGAGGACTTCACCTGGCAAACACCTCTCACCACCTTGCTGCAAGGTGTGAAACCGCCTGGGCTTGCACAGCAGCAGAGGCGAGGCACCTAAGTGCGCTTCTCCAGCGTTGCCACTAGATGGCACCAGAGCTCCATCGCAGTCCCCGCACACCGGCGCCTTAACTCAGACTGGACTCCTGCGGGGGACACGAAAAATACAAGGAGGGGAGGGGCAGGGGTGGGAAATAATGTCTGTCAATACCTTCTTACGAAGTTGAGGAATAACTAAAGCCACTGGTTCCAGTCTTAAAAACCAAGGCCCATGGTAGTGGGTTATCAGAACTTACTAACTTTAGAGTCACTCAAGTTGGTATACGATGTCCCACTGTTAAATTGGTAAATAATCCAAACACAAAAACAAGGTCCAATTCTAGTTTGTTTGGAATCATAAGAGAACACAGTGCATTAAACCCATAGCAACTAAATTTGCAACACTTAAGTACAAAAGATGGAAGCTCTCTTTAATTCCTAGCCCCCAATAAAATGCCACTGATTGCATCCAGCATGTCTGAAACAGGCTAGGAAATAATGGATATTTAAAAGCAATTTCTTTGCTGTAGATGCTGATGGACAAGAAAGCTCATCTTGGCTGGAGTTGAACACAGGGAATTTCTTGGTTCCTGTCAGTCTTTCCTATTGTCAGAGCCACTCTTCCGTTTAAGACAGACATCACCTAAGATTCCAGGCTCCTCCTCCCCGTTACAGTGTGCAGAGTGAAGTTCCAACAGTCGACTTGCCAAGAGATAAGGCTTCATGAAAATTCTCCCCCGGAAAAGCCAGAGTCATTTGCCCTGGAGGCTCACAGGGACACACACACGCACACACACACACACACACACACCCAGCCCAGAAAAACAAGAACAGCCCTCAGACTTCCTTGCCAGCCCCCTCCCCCCAGCTCCAGTTCTGGCCCCTTCCCTGCCTCTACACCTCCCCATGACAAGCCCCAGAGATAAGATTATGCCAGGTGACAAAAGAAATCCACACTCCTGAAGTCTGTGCCCCCTAACTACCCCCCCAATCCTCATGTTAATTCTCAGTGCCTTCATTCTGTGAATCAGCAAATGTTATATAAATGATTTACCATTTTAAAGGTGCGATAACATCAGACCAGAGGGAGATAAGGGGCTTTGTGTGACACTTGAAGCCACGGTGTTAGCAGTGACTGAGGCTTTCCTTCTCTGCCTTCCCAGGGCTTTAGGCCCCTTGTTTATCTCTTCCTCTCACCAAATTACTTCGGGCCATTTACACATCTCCTTCCCCCACCAGCTCAGCTTCCTTCTCTTCCCACGCCTTCTGTGAGGCTCTCTGCCTGTCCCACTGCTGGTCCCATGCTTATTGGTGGGGATTTCTCAGAGGCTTCTCTGGATGCATTCTGAGATCTCAAATGGCAAACAATGTTTTTCCAAATTCTATTTTCCCACTGTGTAATTTAAAAACCTGCACAATCATACAAGCATCATCCCCTGACCCCAGCCATCATTTTTATTTTGCATTCTCTTTAACATTCTCCATTCAAAGGAGTCCATCTGCAGCTCACCATTCCAGGCTTTGCAAAGTCCTCATTCTTTTTTGTGTGTGATCCCATTAAGTTGATGTTTTTAGTAGTGAACATCCAGTTGGCTTAAAATACTTCACTACTGAAAGCCTCACTTGTGTTTAACACCTAACTCACACTGGAGTAAACTAATATGTTATGTATATTAGTCATGTATGTATATTTACAAATCTAAATATCTATTGCAACATATAAAGGACGACTTTTCCTAGACTTCATAGCTCCCTTTCTTTCAAACTATGACGCAATTTTTTCTGAAGCTCATTGAGACGGTTTCTACACAAACTCCGATGGGTGAGGAGGCGCAGGCAGGTGCTCTGAGGGGAGGCTTCCTTGGCCCTGCAGGCATCTGAGCCTCTCCCAGCCATGCTGCCCGCCTCCATCTGCAACTTCTTTCCTGAGCAGAGTCAGACTCAAACACACAGCTCCTGGCAGCATGGGGGCCCTTCAACTCCAGCCATGGAACCAGAACTTGACAGCCCTACCACACTCTCTCACTTCCGGTTTATCCTTGTGTTTTAATTTCCTGTATTTACACAGTTTTTCTCAAAGGCATTCCAAACATTCTTCATTGAATCATCTCATTAAAACCCCTCTTAAAAGACAGCTCAAACGTTTAAGTTATAAGAGATAGATATGATTCATTCCTTTGAGAAAAAATAAACTGAGGCACGGCTAAGCCTGTCGTGCCCCTGGGCCTGATTGACCGGCAGGGCCTTGCAATGCCTGGTCTAACCTATAGCTGCTGGTGAACAGGCTGTGTACCCCGGACCTCCTCAGCCTTAAATGGAGGAAGGTCAGATTTCTCAGTCAGATTTTGCTTGGAGAGCCCAACTATTTCGTTCCACTGAAATAATTGGAGAAGTTCTTTTTTCCACAGGCATCCTGCCTGCACTTCATCATGTGTATTATTTTGGATTTGCTTCAAAAAGAAAAATGGCCTTTCATGGCGTATACGGAATGTGGGCAGAATTGGACTGGGCAGAGGTAGAGCTCCGCAGAGAGACGGAAAATATTCAGGGTGAACACCCACACTCCAGCGGAGAAGTGAGCCCCAGCGCTGGCCCCACACCTGAGTGCCTCCTCCGCCGGAGACCCCCGAGCCGGCCCAGTGTTCTCTGCACCCGAGGAAAGGAAGCAGCTGCCCCTAGAACGGAGGAGCTGGCTGAGAAGCTCAAATCCTGGGACCGCCCCCCCCACCTCCTTCCAAGTTCTGGAAGCCAGTGGGTGCGGGTTTCCCCCGCTCTCTTCACCAGAGGCGCCTTCTCTAAGCCACCTCCTCCCTCTGTCCCTTCCCCTCCCCAGGGCCCAGTGTCTCTAATGAAGGAAACGATTACGTCAAAGCAATCAGCACTGAAATTTCAGAGAGGTCCTGTATCTTTTAAGACAGAAAAAGGAGTCGTCTCACCCTGCAGCCAAAAGGACCGCAATCCAGCCAGCAGACGACAAGCGATGCCCTGTGCACGGCCATCCCGGGGGGATTTCAGAGGCATCACCAACCAGGGGAAGGGGCTTCCCTGCCACGTCCCTCCCTTCACACAGTTTGCACCCTGTGGTCATCAATGAGCCCTTCCAAATATGAGGGAATTGATGCCATAGTCCTCGTGCTTCCTCAGAGAACGTGGTCGCAGTAAAAGGCTCATCACACTCTTTCTTCACAGTTCTGGACCTCTGTTTCATCTCTTTTCTGATGCCACCCCCATTCTGTCTTCTATCCCTGCACATCCAACTAATGTCCAACTTTAAAAATTATGCATATTAAACGGCCAGCAATGGGGGGCACCTGCGGGAGGACGAATTGAGACCATCCAGGGACACAGCAGTGTGGACTCCTGAAAATTCCAGAAACTCTTCCTAAGAGAAAAAGATTATGCATCCATCATTTTCTTCTTGCCCCAAATGTAGACACTTACAAGATTTGTTTGTCTGGCAGATAAAACTGAAAGTTACACTAATATTGGAAACCCAGATCTGGGCATATCAGAGAAATTTGTTTTTAAAGGGACATTGCCAAGGACTTTGAATCCAGCACTTGACCTGTCTTTCATATTACTCTGATCTAGTCGGGGATGCCTTCTGGGTTCTAAATAATTGGAAAATGTCTGGCACAGCCAGAAAATAAAGTCCAACTTTCCTTTTATGAGATTTACAGCAGACTGTCAACACCACCTGATAAATGAATCTCCTTGAAATCGGCAGAGCTATAGAGATATCATCAGGAAAGCTGATGTACAAACCAGCAAGAAGAAAAAAAGGATAAGAAAAACTGATTTTACTCCATTTAATGCCATAATCAAGGGAAATGCAAAATTTGCCCAACTAAGGAGAAAGAGAAATATGAGGTATAGTTTTCTCAAGTTTTGTTTAGAAGCAAAAGGATCCCTCCACTACACTCCAGCCCGGGCCACAGAGTAAGCCTCTCTCTATATATATACATATATATACACATATAGATATAGATATTTGCATATATATGGAAATATTATTGTCATGCATTAGCTCTCTCTTTTAAAATATCCAAAGACAACCTGAAATTAACAAAACAGGAGGACCTGGGTGAGTCTGAGCCCATTCCAGAAAAAACAGTTGGCAGCAGTAAGACTGGTATTTACTAGAAAACTAACCTACTTCCAGCAGACAGTAGACAATGTGACTGATATTAAACAAAATGCGTGGATGTGTTTGCCTTGATGTTGGAAGGGTGGAGCTGCATCTGTTTTCCTATTATGTAAAACCCCTGCCCCACTCCTGCCAAAACATTCTCCCAGTGACACGTCTGCCCGCCTCTGGATGCGTTCCTTACGAAAACAAATACGCCTAACACATCATCTTTAATAGCGAACGCTCACAAAGGCAAACAATGAAAAATCCTAGGGTGCGTTTCTTCGGATGGCACCGGGCGCCATGCAGAATTGCCACACACAAAAGCAAAACAGTGCTACTGGCTGACTGGGCCAGGCCCCAGATGTCAGCAACTTTTAGTAACTTGCTCTTTCTCGGCAAGTAACTAATTTCCCCCGCCTGGGCAGCCCGCAGTCCTTGCCTAAGAAGTCGCCCTGTGCTTGAGGAGAGTAATAACTACTCAAGCAAACTATGCTTATAAGCGCACAATCTCACGAATAAAAGGAGAGTGTCTCATGGACGATACTGGCACCCTATAAAAGTGCAATTCAACCTTATCTAATCTGGTGCGTGTTTCATCACAGGGATAGGCAATAATGGAAGCCTTTGTGCTAAAGGAAGAAGGAAAGGCTCTCACACACGGGCGAGGTGGCGGGGTCTGTGACCTGGTCCGGACTTTCTGCCGAGTTCTCAGTGAGGACTTGGCGGTCCTGGGGCCAGTAGGTGAGAAAATGATGGATGGGCCGGGTGGGCGACGGCAGGAACGGCCTGGAGAAGGCTTCCTCTTACCATCTGCTCAGGAAGGACGTCAGCGCCAGACTAAACACAGGCCGGCGCGGCTGCAGTGTTCGAGCTTGTGGGCCGGGGCTGGTCTTTAAAAGCACCTTCCTGCGCACGACAGGGAGACACTGGGAGACCAGGCGCCCCTACCCATCGGCAGGTCTTGAGGAGAAGCAGGGCTGCCCCAGACTGTTGCTGCGGCCGGCAGGGCTGGGCGCTCCCCAGGGAGTCTGGGCCACGGTGCCCCGTGCCCCACTGCGCCAGGACTGGGCTTCCCCGGCTGTCGCAGGGAAGAGGGCACAGAGAGGCCCTGGGCACCCCTGTGACGGGCTGGACCCCAGGAGAGTAGAGCCCCTGCTGCCCCGCGGGTGCGTGGAGACTGAGGCTTGGACCTCCTCTGGCTCTGCGTCCGGGATTCTCTCTCCCCCAAGGCTGGTCTTTGGGTCAATCGTCCAGACCCAAGCCAAGCTTGTGTTGGGCAAGGGAGGAATTCCTGGAAAAGGAAAAAGCCCCTGCCACCCTCCGCCCTTCATTCATCTTCCCTGCCAGCCGCTCTCTCCTTTTCCCTGCTTCTACCCCAATCCTGACCCTCAGGGCCCACCTGGCCAAAGACAACGGCTGCATTAGTCGCTAGGCCTTGGTGGGACTGAAGGCGGAGGTGCCTGGGCATTTGCTGGGGGCAGGCCGCACTAGACTACAAGTCCTGGGTAGGAGCCCTCCTGATCTTGGGCCAGCTCTCTTCTGAGAGCATCAGTTTCCCTCTCTATGATTCCAAGGGCTTGACTTTGGTGACTTCTGGACAGTCCCCCATGGTGTCCTGGAGGTGAGCTACAACCTGAAACCCACCTCCTGCTGCCTGTCCCTCCTCCAGCCTCCTCTGGCTGACTTCTGCCATGGGTCCGAGAGGAAGCGTTCCTACTTCCTCAGTGTCCTGAGGCTCCTGGCCTGCCTGCCTGCCCATCTGTCTGGAGCTGTGGGTAAGGGCGGGCCTACCTTTGAGGCAGGGGCGGAAAAGAGCTTCTCTGCTTTATTTGCTGTGTTTTCTGGAGAATCTTCCTTGGGGAAACTAAATGGAGGGAAAAGCAGGAGAGAAGCCACCAGACAGCATCCAAGAGGAGAGAAAAATGCGTTCACCAGCAGGTCCTCTATTCATGTATACAGAATGTCTGTGTCCAAATATATACCATGTTTTCTGTGCATGCACTTATACCAGTTTCTCCTCACAGCACTGGTGTGAGCATCTCTAGAATAGTATAGAAGTCTGCAGATAAACCAGACCAATGCAAGTCAGTGTGTGTACACATATATAATAGATTCAAGGGTTGCTGTGGGTAAGCATCCTTCCCATGGTAGTTAGTATTTAGCTTCATGGATGTCTGCAAAGGGTATTCTGTTCTACACCCAGCTCCTGGAAGAAGGCCAAACAGGGAGCAGGCCTCTGTGTGTTTGTTGATTACATGGATTAGTAAATGTATCATTGATCTGAAATGCACATTTTTCTGTTTACATTTTAGCAACTGAAATAGAGATGACATGTACCACCGATGATATTTAATAATTTAGTTTTTCCCCTCTTAGTGGCTGATAAGCACTGTACCTTATCAGAAATGCATCTTAGATCCCGTGAGCCCGTGCAGAGTGCCATTGCGAGGGCTGTGTAACCTTGGGCAAGCTCTTTCTTCTCTTTGAGCTCAGTTTCCTCATGTATAAGATGTAGATCATAGTATCCATGTCAGCGTCCTTGTGAGGATTAGGTGAAAGGAGTATTTAAAGCATGCAGCAGGATGACCGCATACTAAGTGTTCTGTGCATCTTACCTGTCCTTATAATTGTGGTTATTAGTGTCCGTGTTTCAGATTGGAGAAACATGGAATAAATCTGCCTCTCATTAGTGCACACACTCTGCCCCAAACCCCTTTTTTTTTGTGTGGGGGAAGGTGCTGTTCCATCTAGTGAGTGGGGAGATTTTCTCATTCCCACTGGGGTCCTTGTGACCCCAAGCCAAAGCTAACTTTTAGCAAAAGTAAATTCTGCATTTCTCTGCTGCCTTCATTTATAGTCAGCCCAGTTGGACTAAAAAGAACCACCAGGGCAACCATAACTAAACTCTACAGAGCCAGTGCCTCCTTTCCTCGCATACATAGAACCACCAGGGCAGCCATAACTAAACTCTACAGAGCCAGTGCCTCCTTTCCTCGCATACATAGAACCACCAGGGCAGCCATAACTAAACTCTACAGAGCCAGTGCCTCCTTTCCTCGCATACATAGAACCACCAGGGCAGCCATAACTAAACTCTACAGAGCCAGTGCCTCCTTTCCTCGCATACATTTGTTTCTGTGGAAATTCGCCTATTTGCCATAGTTTGTCTTTTCTTATTTCTTCACTTCCAAACTAAACGGCGCTAGTCCGAATGCAAACCTCTCTGTGTGCCAGCGTTTAGCCTGTGTCTGTGTCTGCTGCGTATGTAAATACGGACAAGCCTCTCTGCGGGCAAAGCCATAGAGATGCATGGTCCTTGTTCCCATAGGTGACTTCGGGGTGCGTAATTGCACGTGGGAGTGTGAGACGTAGTCAGCACCGCCACTCGCTGGTCCTGTTCTCGAAACCGGTTCTTTGGAGGCTCAGTTTTTGGTAATTAAGACTAAGGAGTGCTTAAAAAACAGAAGTACATTTTCCTGGAAACCAGCAGTCTTTATTTGCAACTTTTATTGGCAAACCTGGCTGCCAGTAAATACATTCCTTGGCATCTCCCACAACGTAATTCACTTGATGGAGCGGCCTTGCTTTTTCTGTAACGTGTACATCAATTAAAAGGGCCGCCTGGAAGGAATGCGTAGTGGTGGCTGAAAGCTCCAGTCTCAGGTCACCTCCCTCCTGGAACTCCAGGAACAACCAGGAACAAAAAAGCATCTGCGGTCTGTGCCTGGGAGTCTGAGATGGTCTCCCCGATGGGGCTATTCCCGCCTGGACCCTGAGGGATGAGAGTTGCAGCCTAGGAAAACCAGGTGCCAGGCCCTGCGGGGTCCTACGCCGCCTGCGTGGTCTCCCCCAAGCCTCCTTCTCTAGAGACCGGGTTCCCAAGGGACGCTGTGGCGGGCGGGGCTGAGCCGGCCTTTGGAGCCCGGCGCGGGCAGAGGCGCCGCGGAGACTACGCCTCCGACGGCAGGGGGCGCTCGTAGCACGCGCAGTGCCCGGTGCGGGCGCCCAGGACGGCGGCCTGGCCCCGGGTTCCCGAGGCGCGGGACCTGCCGGGGTCTGGTCCCCCAGCCTCAGAGCACCAGTCTGGGTCGACCAAGCGGCCTCCGGGCGTCCACATCGTCCCTTCTTCTACCTATGCATGCGGGGAAGCGGCGGGAAGCCTGTGGAGGGCGGCCTGGGAGCAGACCACCGGTCACCAGTGCCCGCGTCCAGGCGCCCACCCACTCGCGAGGACCAGCAGCCCCCGGCGGGTCGGCCCTCAGGCCCTCCGGGGAGGCCAGCTGCACCGAGCCAGGTATCGGCCTCGTCCCTGCCCTGAGAGGTGCAAACACCGGCCCCGGCCCAGGGCCCCGGGGCTGCTGCCCAGAAGGTTCAGAGTGGGGGGCGGGGGGCGCCGAGCGCGCCTCACCCGCAGCAGGTCCGACGGTGCCACGCCCGGACCGGGGTGAGGGACTTCGGAAGGAAGGTCCCAGGGCGCAGGGCCGTGCCAAGGTAGCCCTCGGAAGGAAGGCTGGCGGCAGCCCGGGCGCCTGGGTCCGCTGCGGCGCGGGGCCGGAGACC
>NW_012117332.1:971919-976102 GCF_000951035.1 Colobus angolensis palliatus | reverse complement strand
ACCCCCACCCACAGGAGCCGAGGTTGGGAGGCTGCGGGGCCTCTGCCCTCCCAGGCCGTGGAGTGCGGCGGCCGCTCTGAGTCCGCTGGGGACCTGGATGGGGAGAGAAACTGGAGCTCGTGCGTGCACCATTTGTTCTTTCCGATCGTCTATCCCTTTACAAATGTTGTTTTTATTCCGGATTGTTAATGCAAGGTGACACTTTGAATCTCCATTTACCTCTGCCTGAACACAGGAAGCCCTGAGTCTTTTGAAGCCGGACACCAAAGTTAAAGATTCACTTCCCGCAGTCCCTACGGCCCCTTCTTGCAGCTTAGCTCGGCTCTGAGTCCCCGAAACGCCCTTCGAGGAGGGGACTTTCCTGCAAAGGGGCGACAGGTGGGCCATCCCGAGGCGGGAACGAGCAGGTGTTGGCTGGCTTTCTCTTGGGTGAGTAATTAGGGGAACCGCCCATCTAGGGGAGTTAGGAGATGACATTAAATTATCCCGTCACACGAACTTCCCGTGGAGGTCTGCCCCTAGGAGGGCAACTATCGGATTAATCCAATCGTGTAGACAGGCAATATGGATGACTTTGTCTTTAAAACAATCGAAAACCAAACGCTCTTTTCGTTTATTGTAGAAATTATTTTTCTACTAAGAAGGGGGTGAATTGGAGGGACTGTGCTAACAAAACCTCTACTTGAAAATCCCCCAGCTAAGGAGTATCTACCCAAGGTCGCGGCCACGCAGATGTTCGGTCCCCACTCCTTCCTCCGCTGAAAAGTCGCACCGATGACAAACGTTGCCTGCCGGCCTGGTGGTTTGAAAACGAATACCGGGCATTGATACCAGGATATCCTCCTCTCCCCCTGGGCTTCTGGTCTAAGCAAAGGAGGCCAAGTGGGGAACTAAGACAATTATCTAAGTAGTCTCAATAGCTCAAAGCCACCCCCAAGCGGACCTTGCTCCAGTGGTCTGTGATGGCAGCCCAGTGGGCAGTTTTCTAGTGGCCTTCTGAGGTTAATTGCCTTAATCTTCCACTTTGTCTCCCCCAGCAAAGGGAAAGATGCTGAGCCAGCTGGGGACGTGCAGCCTCCCTCCTGTGTGTGCAGAGCCCCCGGGAATCACTGACCCGAGTGGAGCAGGAGAAGGGCTTTCCCTCATGTTCTAAGCCTGCCTTTTCTGTTGTCCCCCAGGTCCTGGGCCAGGTGGAGCCCCCCCTGAAGCTGGTATCCTACCTGCCCTCGCCTCCCCACTCCAGCCCACAGTTCCGCGTTCAGGGCTGAACCCAGAGCCCAGAGGATGGAGAAGCCAGAAAGCGGGAAGGTAAGGAAGGGAGAGGGCGTCTAGGCACACCACAGAGGTGACTGGGCTGTGTCGGGGACAATCCACACTACAAGAGCCGAGCTCACACGCCTAGGGAGTGATTTTTCCGGACTGCCCCCATCCCAATCTCCACTCCCTCTACTTTACTTGAAAAAGAAAAAGAAAGAGAGCGCCTTCTGACTCCTGGTGACCCGTATTTAGGACACCATCCCATCCCCCAGCACACACATTCCTACAGTGTCACCTGGTCCCCAATCCGAGCATTTCCTGGAGTGCTCGCCACATTCCCCTTCCTGGTGCTTTTCTTTGGTGGGGCCAGGGGAGACTTTGCTTTGAACATCGCTGTGACGTCACTCCCCCTCCTCGGAGCTAAGCACCCCTCGGTGGGCCCTGGGAATTGCTACCCGGTCTGCTGGGGAGGGGCGGAGTGTGGGCCGAGTGAGGGTTCCACCAAACATCCATTACCGCTGTCGCCTGCGGGGCCTTCAGGCTGCAAGTACGTGAGGTGTCAGAAAAGAAGCCGAAGGGTTCCTGTGGGGGCTCTTTTGCCAAATGAGTCAAGAGATGTGCGGAAGAGGATGATTGAAGTATCCCGTGGCATCAAAAACTGTAACCCGAAAATAAAAACTTTAACCTGTTCCCCCAAAGACTTCATGTCTGCGTGTTAATGTTCAAATAACACCACTAACAACAAAAATGAAATAAGTGCTTGAAATACAATCAAGTCACTTACTGGAGGCTTGCTTCCGAGTAAGTTTATAAAACACAAATGCAAATATCTTTTCTTGGCGAATATCCAGAGCTAAACCAGTGGAAAGTTGATCTTGATAAAACCACATCCCTCCATTTTTTTTCGCATGCCAGATACTAATTTCACAACGGCAACTTTTATACCCAAAACGGAGAGCTGAGAACACCGCTGCAGTTCGATTTGCAATTTACATAACAAGCTGTTTACACTTCACTGGGCCGATGGAGGGAGGAGGCAAGGAAGAGCAGGAGGCGACAGGCTGGTGGGGGAGGGGGCGGCGGGGCACTATTGCCTGTTGCAAAACTCGGGGCCGAAGGCGTTTCCCGCATTCGGAAAACAAAGCATCCGTAATCGCTGCGTTCAACTCCGCGCACCGCTAGCAGTGCAAAAAGCAGCTTAAAGACCGAATTCACCACTTGTTGAGGTGTTCAGGGAGACCACTTAAATCTCCTCCAGGCTGAAGCCAGAGCACTGCTTAAAGCCTCGACCAAGTGCGCTGATAAGACCTTCAGGGTGCCGGGCTGGGGGCTGAACACGAATTAAGTGTTCAAGTCGTGGGGCTTCACCACCAGCTTCGCCCCTGTCTAGTGTCCTTGGCAACCAGCAAGTACTGAGCCTCCTATTGGTGCTTCTCCAACCCAACAGTGACTTGGCCTGCAAACTACCTGGAAAAGGAGTCTCCAGAGACCCCGGCGCACAGCAGGCCAGGAGGCAGCTGCCCCGGGATTCAGAGCAACCTCGGGGCAACCCTCCCTCCTCCAAAGGCTAATTCCAGGAGAGGCAGGTCCTCTTTCCTTCGATGTCAATGTCCATTATGGAACAGTAATTTTTAAATGTTCAGGTGACACGGAGATGCGCCTCCTACACCTCAGCATCCTTCACATGTAACAGCCGAAGCTGCAATTTGAATTTTCCTGCCAACGTGAGGAAGCCGGGATTCGAACAGGGGAGACAAAAGGGGCCCCGAACATGTCCTTGGAGTTAATAGATGGTCGGAAATCACGGGGAGCGGAGCTGTTAAATGCGTCACGCACGCTTCTTCGCAGTCTCCTGAACTCGCCACTTCCCCCAGCTTCTAGTGAACAACTTGGGATTCAGCCTCCGGGAGGGTCTCTCCTAAAGTCGCTAAAATGCAGAATCGCCGTGCCGGGGTCGCGGGGGAGGCCTGGCTCTTTCCCGGTTCTTCCTTTCTTTCCCTCGTTTCTCTTCTTCCTGTCCCACTCCAACCACCCAGCGACGGCGAATCTCACGCCTGTGCACAAGAAGCAGGGGCCCTTCTGTGCGTATCCCCCCAGAATCCCTGAACCGCCCTCCAGGTGCGATCCTGTACCTTCTCCCAGACACACCCGTTATCTCTGCGAGCCGGCAGCCCTGCGCATGTGGAGATGGAGACTGGCCTGGGGAAGCGTTAAGCTCTTAGACATATTTATTTGTTTCTTGTCATCACACCTGCTAATGTCGCCGAGCCCGCAGCCTGACCCCTCATCTGAGCCGAAATGCGCCTGACGCAATCAGAGGGGGCGGCGGCGCGGCGAGGCGGCGGGACCCTCGCGGGAGAGCAGGAGAGCGCGGGGAGGCAGCCGTGCTCCGGCAGCCCTTGCCGCCCGCACCCTCAGGCCGCCCAGGGCCCCCGGGGAGCGGGGAGAGAAGCAGGGCGGCCCGCAGTGGGGCAGGCTCATCCTTCGCGGGTGAACGGCCGTCGGAAACTCCCAGCAGGGCCCCGCACCCCTTGCCTTAATTTCGACTGGGGAGGGGTCATGGAGGGGGCCAGATGGGCAACGAATCTTCTTCCCCACCGCGAACAGGGCCTGGCTGCGACCGAGCCCTCAAAATCATGTCCTTTGTAGCCGAGTTCAGGACAGGAGAACCTCCAAGTGGAGAAAAGCCGGAGACGTCAAAGACCCGAGTGAGACTGACGTTGGAGAAGGGAGGGAAGGGGCTGCGGGAGAGGAGAGGCGGCGGGGAGGAGAGGCCCGGGCGACCCCAGGGCTGGCGTCGGCGGGGCGGGCGAAGGAATGGAGCGAGCCAGCGCGAGGCGGGGCGGAGACGCCAGGGCCATTCGGGAGCGGTGGACGGAGGAAGGGTCTGCACGGGGCCCGGGAGGACCCAGGAAGTCTGCGCGAA
>NW_012117332.1:970625-971089 GCF_000951035.1 Colobus angolensis palliatus | reverse complement strand
CCGGCCCCCATGAGCGTGTACTCGCACCCTGCGCACGCCGAGCAGTACCCGGGCGGCATGGCCCGCGCCTACGGGCCCTACACGCCGCAGCCGCAGCCCAAGGACATGGTGAAGCCGCCCTATAGCTACATCGCGCTCATCACCATGGCCATCCAGAACGCCCCGGACAAGAAGATCACCCTGAACGGCATCTACCAGTTCATCATGGACCGCTTCCCCTTCTACCGGGACAACAAGCAGGGCTGGCAGAACAGCATCCGCCACAACCTCTCGCTCAACGAGTGCTTCGTCAAGGTGCCGCGCGACGACAAGAAGCCGGGCAAGGGCAGCTACTGGACGCTGGATCCGGACTCCTACAACATGTTCGAGAACGGCAGCTTCCTGCGGCGGCGGCGGCGCTTCAAGAAGAAGGACGCGGTGAAGGACAAGGAGGAGAAGGACAGGCTGCATCTCAAGGAGCCGCC
>NW_012117332.1:967028-969883 GCF_000951035.1 Colobus angolensis palliatus | reverse complement strand
TCACCTCGTGGTACCTGAACCAGGCAGGCGGAGACCTGGGCCACTTGGCGAGCGCGGCGGCGGCGGCGGCGGCCGCAGGCTACCCGGGCCAGCAGCAGAACTTCCACTCGGTGCGGGAGATGTTCGAGTCGCAGAGGATCGGCTTGAACAACTCTCCAGTGAACGGGAATAGTAGCTGTCAAATGGCCTTCCCTTCCAGCCAGTCTCTGTACCGCACGTCCGGAGCTTTCGTCTATGACTGTAGCAAGTTTTGACACCCTCTCAAAGGCGAACTGAATCGAACCCCAAAGCAGGAAAAGCCAAAGGAACCCATCAAGGCAAAATCGAAACTAAAAAAAAAGTCCAATTAAGAAACAAAACCAAACCCAACCCTGAGAATATTCACCACACCAGCGAACAGAATATCCCTCCAAAAATTCAGCTCACCAGCACGAAGAAAACTCTATTTTCTTAACAGATTAATTCAGAGCCACTTCCACTTTGCCTTATCTAAATAAACAAACCTGTAAACTGTTTTGTACAGAGACAGCAAAATCATGGTTTATTAAAGGACAGTGTTACTCCAGATAACACGTAAGTTTCTTCTTGCTTTTCAGAGACCTGCTTTCCCTTCCTCCCGTCTCCCCTCTCTTGCCGTCTTCCTTGCCTCTCACCTGTAAGATATTCTTTTATCCTATGTTGAAGGGAGGGGAAAGTCCCCGTTTATGAAAGTCGCTTTCTTTTTATTCATGGACTTGTTTTAAAATGTAAATTGCAACATAGTAATTTATTTTTAATTTGTAGTTGGATGTCGTGGACCAAACGCCAGAAAGTGTTTCCAAAACCTGACGTTAAATTGCCTGAAACTTTAAATTGTGCTTTTTTTCTCATTATAAAAAGGGAAACTGTATTAATCTTATTCTATCCTCTTTTCTTTCTTTTTGTTGAACATATTCATTGTTTATTAATAAATTACCATTCAGTTTGAATGAGACCTATATGTCTGGATACTTTAATAGAGCTTTAATTATTACGAGAAAAGATTTCAGAGATAAAACACTAGAAGTTACCTATTCTCCACCTAAATCTCTGAAAAATGGAGAAACCCTCTGACTAGTCGGTGTCAAGTTTTACTGAAAGTCTTTTTGTTTATAATTACTCTCCTGCAGCATCTTCTGCAAAATGTGCTATATAGTCAGCTTGCTTCGAGGCTAGTAAAAAGACATTTTTCTAAACAGATTGGAGTTGGCATATAAACAAATACGTTTTCTCACTAATGACAGACCAGGATTCGGAAATTTTAGGCCCATGAATCAGCCGCAGTCTTACCACGGTGATACCTGTGTGCCGAGAGATGGGACTGTGCGGCCAGATATGCACAAATATTTGGCTTGTGTATTCCATATAAAATTGCAATGCAAATTATACATCCCTGTGAGCCAGTTGCTGAATAGATTTTTTCCTGTTAATTTCAGTCCTTTATAAAAGGAAAAATAAATAGTTTTTAAATGTATGTATATAATTCTCCCCCATTTACAATCCTTCATGTATTACATAGAAGGATTGCTTTTTTAAAAATATACTGCGGGTTGGAAAGGGATATTTAATCTTTGGGAAACTATTTTAGAAAATATGTTTGTAGAACAATTATTTTTGAAAAAGATTTAAAGCAATAACAAGAAGGAAGGCGAGAGGAGCAGAACACTTTGGTCTAGGGCGGTTTCTTTTTAAACCAATTTTTCTTGTTAATTTACAGTTAAACCTAGGGGACAATCCGGATTGGCCCTCCCCCTTTTGTAAATAACCCAGGAAATGTAATAAATTCCTTATCTGAGGGTGATCTGCCCTGCCAATCAGACTTTGGGGAGATGGCGATTTGATTACAGGCGTGGGGGGGCTTGCAGTTTGTTTTGGAGATAATACAGTTTCCTGCTATCTGCCGCTCCTATCTAGAGGCAACACTTAAGCAGTAATTGCTGTTGCTTGTTGTCAAAATTTGATCATTGTTAAAGGATTGCTGCAAATAAATACACTTTAATTTCAGTCAAAAACTGCTCTACGTGGCCTGTGATTCGCTCGGTCCCCTCCCCCAGGGTCGTAACCTAATCGCCGGGAAGATCGCAGCGGCGCTGGCGCGGGTGTCTCTTCGGGGCAGGCCGGCTGGGGGTGGCCTCACGGCCCCGTTTAAATCTCTCCGGGCTGTCGCGGCGCTAGGTCCCGGGGCTGCCTCCAGCTTCCTCGGGTTACAGCCTCTTTCGGGGCAGGAGAAGGGGAGGGGGTGACGGTGACGACTCCATGGCCAGTCTCCAGGAGTTTGGTGGATTTGCTCCACTTTGGGGAGCGAGCGAGGAGCTGGGATTTGCGGACAAAGGGCCCGCAGCCGGAGTGGGGTGTCGAGGCCCGGAAGGGGAGCTGCAGCAGGTGACTCCCAGCCCCGTCCCCACGGGCCGGCTGGCCCAGCCCGAGGCCGAGCAGGTCGGCCGCCGGAGACGGTACCGTTCTCGACGTGTCTGGCTGGACTCTGGGGTAGGGCTGGCGGGTGGAGACCCGCGCGGCCCACGCTTGGCTTTCCGGCTGGGGCGTTTCTCGGAGGCCCAGTCCCTTCCGAGTCGCGCCCGCCCCGACGCCGGCCTCCTGGACGCCGCTCGCGACGGGAACGCTCTCCAGCTAATTAGCTGTAATTACCCGCGGCGGCCCGGGGCCGGCTTCTGTTTGCGTTTGGAGCTCCTTCCTCTCCCCACCCCGCCCCGCTGCCTCTCTCCCCAGATTAGCCCCGGTCTCCGCGGCCTCCTCCTGAAATTAGTCGTTGGAGAAAACAGATTCAAAGGAGACCCCGTGAGACCCCCGTTAGTTTAGCTGGGTTCATCGCAGGCTGG
>NW_012117332.1:902155-966618 GCF_000951035.1 Colobus angolensis palliatus | reverse complement strand
GCCCCAGGCGGCCTCCCCGGCAGGGCTGCGTCCTCGTGCAGTGTGTGAGGTTTGCAGAGGCCACCAATCACTTGGCAGCGGCCGTGCGGAGAGTCGCTCGGCCTCAAGGACGCCAGAAGGCCTTGGGCGAGCGGCGGACTCTGCGTGTTCGGAGCCCACACGTGCCTGCGACTCTCCACTCTCCTTGGGCCTCGGCTTTGCGGCCCGGAGGAGGTGGCGGTCGCAGTCAGCCCCGGCCTAGGCCCAGGTCGGCCCTGCAGAGCTGGGCGGGCTTTCCGTACCGTTCCCAGCGGCGGGAGCGAGCTGCTGGGGTGACCTGGAGAAGGAAAGAGTCGGCGTGCTCCTGGCTGGGGGCCCTTCCGTGTCTGGCCTGCCTAGGAGTGGGCCACGAGCAGCCCCTGTCCTTCCTTGCGGGTCTCCAGTCCCAGCTGCAGGAGAGGAAGCGGGTATGGGGTGAAGCGCGGTGCTTCGGTTTCTGCGGTCGGGGAGGAGCCCCCGGCCCAGAGGTCGAGAATGTTTACAGGCGTGCTCCAGGAAAGCTGCTTAGCAACTTGCTTTACCCTCTTCTATTCGAATGTTTGAAAATTAGGCATGAAACATACATGTGTCTAAGAAGGTGTTTGTGTTAAACATACATGACGTAGTCATTTCTGCACCCGTTGCCTGTGCAAGTTTAGAAGCTATGCTGAGTGGAAGGAGAGAAGTTCTGCTCATTATTCGGATTTTAAAAACCACATCTATGTAATGTCTCCTACTATCAGTACATTACCTTTCCGATTCTCACGTCCGATTTAAGAAAACCAACTTCTGCCAACCTTATTTAACGTGGAACGACTTATTCCTTAGAGGTTTGAAAGTTTGGTTTGTACTGTTTTAGGAATAAGGATAATTTTCCTGTGAAATATTCTAAGAAAAACTCCTTGATACTTTAACTAATAGCCAGTACATTTTGAAATTAGCCTGTGATGGCAATCCAGATCCATGGCGCGGGATCCGCTAATTTTTAAAATAGCCTCTGTAAAAAGCTTTAGGAGAATAAGTATTTTGTCCTTTATGTAGAAATTGGCACATTTATTTTAATAGCAATTTATGCCATGAGTACATAAATGCCCAGCATGCCACATGCCATATGCAGTCTTGCATTTGGCATGTTGCATGTGTGGGAGGAACCGGTGCTGAATTTTCCAGGGTTATGTAGTTAGCAGACCTTTTTCACCAGACTGAGTGCAAACAAGCATGCGTTTTACAATTTATTATTCCACAAAATTTGTGTCATTAATAATCGATGCTTGCAAAGGAATAAGGCTCGATTGTGCTGGTGGCCTGCAAGCTCCTGGCTGTTTCCTGCTGGGTCAGAAACAAGGGTCAGGAAACAAGGGTGCCTTATAGTCCTATTGGGCTCTCCCTAACTTTGATAGGCCAGTAAAGGACATAGGGCAGGAAGGGTCTCCGTTTTTAAGGTGGAATGTCATTAGTTTTATTCTTAATGGTGCAAAACCCAGGAGATTTTGAACCCTCTGCAGGTTGAGGCTGCTGGGACAGATTGCCCGGGAGGGACAAGAGGTGTCCACACTTGATCAGGCCTCAGGCACCCACACCAGTGTTCTCTGAGGCTGTTAGCGGCACCCAAAGCAAGGCAAGTTGGAGTGACAGTTTACCTCTACCCCTGCCCCGCCTCTAAGAGCTCTGTGAGAGGGGCTCTCCTTTGTGAGGGCCCCCAGGGCTGTTTGCTTCAGACCGTAGCTCCGAGTCCCCTGCTCCTTGGGCCTGCCTGGTATTGCAGGGCCTTCTCCACTATAGGCATTTCACGGACAGTTCATGAAGCCATTAGCCCTTCCCACCCGTCATAAACAAATGTCGTGTTAGGGAGAAGATTGATGGTGGCCAAGTCATAAAGCTGGCTGGGCAGGACAGAATATGATTGTGTGCGGGCAGCCATTCTTCAGCCAAGCAGAGAGATTGGGGTGTGGGACCAAGAGCCTGTGTCAGAGTCTTCCCCCCACCAATCTGAGAGGGGAGCTCAGGAGAGTTCCCGACAGGGAAGTTTAATTTATTCCGACAATGTCCCTTTGGCAGGAAGAGAAACCCACTGAGATTTGCCATGGGGTCCTAAATGCCAGCTTCAGAAAACCTACTTTCTGAAATCTCCTATTTCCATTTATAACAAAGTCAAAATGTTCCCTGCAAAGAGCTTTTATTATTGACGATTTCCCTCCCACCTTAACCGAATGTCTTCCTTTGCAACTGGGGCTCTATCTTCTTGTCTGGAACTTCTGTGGCCTTGATTTCCCACCCCTTTTTAACCCATCTCCCCCTTTTTGGTGGGAATCTACTATAACCATTAGGCTCTGTGCGTCTTTGTGTCTCTGTCACTGTTCCCCATCCTTCTCCCTTCCTGCCCCCACAGAAGGCTGTGGGGCCCCAAAGTTTCTCCCGGATGTCCCCACTCCCAGCCCAGCTCCTGGGCCTGCATGCCTACCCTCCACTGCACCATCTGGGGGATGGGCCGGAGGCAGCCCTGATGCCGAGCTTGCACCCAGGCCTGGACAGACTTGGGGCCACACTGCAGCCTGACCGGCAGGTTCCAGGTCCTAGTCGGCCGGGAAAGAAACAATACTTAAGTAAATGAATTCCAGCTCCAAAACCCATTCAGGAAAATGAAAGCAGCTTCTCCACGAACATTCTCAACGTGATTACGAGTGGAAAATTGAGCAAAATGTACCATATCCACCTTCTTGGAAACCAAAGTAGCGCCGAGAGCGTAAGGCTCAATTTAAGACCTTTGTTGTGCTCCTTTCCCATCTTACCCTGGCCCCAAAGAAACCCTCTGGTTTATATTATTTTTTTGGTTGTTTACTTGATTTTTTCCCTCACTGATTTCAAATTTGCAGCATATTGAGCGTATTATGGGAGATGCAGTAGGATCTGGAATTTCCTTGCACATAGACCTGGCCCTGTCCTGGAGAAGGCTGGAGCTCACACTGGGAGACACAGCCAGAGAGAAGAGGCTGGGTCTGTGTGGTCCTTGGGGAGGGCCTGGAATTGCTCCCAGCTCGGAATCTCCCTGCCTGGGGTTGGGAGGGTGACCTGGCAAGCCTCGGTGGGGCTTCTCCCCGGCCCCTTCCCGGTCCAGAGGATGCCTCCTTTTCTCCCAAAGAGCATCTTCTTTCTCTGGGCTGTCCATGGGTCCCTCCAAGCCCACTGGTCCCCATGGGTGTCATTAGGACTCGACTGCCCATCCTCTCCTGTAGCTGCCACCACAGGCCGCTCCTACTGAGGGGACTCAGTGGGCTGCTCCTTGACCCCCTAAGTCAACACAGCTTGGTGCTACTTGGGTGGGCATGGGAGAGCAATTTGTGAGCCCAGCAAGTGAGCATCAGAGCATCAGAGCGGGAGCCAGGACCAGGCAGTGAGGCCTCTGGCTTGACCTAAGTGGTGGGACCCCAGGCAGGGCCTAGAGAGGTGGAGGAGGCTCCAGGGAGGGGATCCAGCGGGATGGGGATGTGGTTCCATGTACTGAAGGTTGGGAAAGGAAGGAGATTTTTGGAGACCTTTGAGGACGACTTAGATCCTGAGATGGGGGAGAGGGAGAGGGAGATGGAAAGAGAGGGGAGGGAAGAGGTGGAGAGAGGGACATCCCCCCTCCCATTACCTACCCCGGGGAAAAAGCAGGAAAACCAACACATTTAGCGCCATTAACTCTTAAGGCCTCCGCATTTCCTTCAGTATAAAAGCAGGTCATTGGTCCCGGAGGCTGTGCCGGGGCTCGTTAATGGCTACAGACGTACAAACCGGACGGGGGGCGGGGGTGGGGGAGAAGCACGTTTCAGCGGCCATTGGATTTTTAAAAATCTGTTGGTAGAGTGAAAACAAAAATTGTCCTCCAAGTCGGCAAAATCGGCGTCCCGGACGGTGCGCAGGAGGGCCCTGCGAGGCCTGTCCCCGGAGCCCCGCGCCAGTCCGGTAGGCCCGCTCGGTCTGCAGCCGGGCGTTCACTCGTGGATCGGGCCAGGCCGCGGCATTCAGGACAGCAGCGGCTGCGGAGCCGGGGCCAGGGGCTTCCTTGCGATTCCAGCGATTTTAATTATTATCACTCGCAAAGGACACATGCGGCCAAGGCGGGGCCTCACAGTGGCTGTGCTGGCCATCGCGTGGAGGAGTGTGCGCTCACCCAGGGGCGAGGGGGCGCGCCCGAGGTCCCCGGGAGAGCTTAGGAGGAAGACGCCCCGCCGTGGTTCCCACAGCCAGGGACAGCCCGGGTGCTAGAGATTCCCAGAGAGAACTCGAGGGGCTGATGTCCTGGTGTCTGTGGGGCTTCCTGCGCCCCCCATCCCCCTCCCCCTCTCAGGTTCGACGGATTCTCCTGGAGGCGCAGGACGGTGATTTATAGTAAGTGTTTGGTGACAGCGGCATAACGTGACAGTCGCTGCAATTGCCAGCTGGCTCCTGGGCGGGCCTACCCACGGGCCCGACCCCATAGTGGAGTCCTCGGAGCCGCCGGGTAAAGCCCCCTCCCCCGCCCCCGGGCGGCCCCGCGTTCCCCGCGCCGGGGAAAAGTGGCACAACAGGAAAGCCTCGCCAGAAGGCCCTTCCCAGTCGGCTTCCTCGCCATAAAAAGCCAGACTCCAGCCGAGGTCCTGACCCCTTCCAAATATACATTCCCTTGTCCGCGGCCCGCCACTCCCGCCCGGGCCTCGGGCTGTGCGGCTTCCTCCTAGGCCTGCCCGGGCCCATGCCTCCCCCGAAGCGGCGAGAGTCGGTGCAGCCCCAACTTCTGTTGCGTGTCCCAGTTTGCCAACCAGTTTTGCTCGCGTGCCGTTGGCCCGGAGGCTGCAGCGCCAGTCTCTGCGTGCGCCCGAGCGCACTGGAGCATCTGCGAGGCCAGGGCTGCGGACGGCGAGGGGATACTTTGATGAACACGGTGCTTCAGTCCCGCCCCAGCTCTCCCCGGAGCTGGAGGTTGGGGCGCGCTAAGCCGCGGCGCCTGGACAAGTGCGCGGGCCGGAGCCGCCCAGTGCTGCACCCGGGGGCTCGCGGCCGGCGCATGCGCACGCGCGGCGGCGGGTCTGCGGCCCCGAAGGCCCGGCCCCTCCCTCGGAACCCGAGCGGCGAAGCCCAGGGGCTGAGAGCCTCGCCCCGGGTCGCCTGAGCTGGGGGGCGGGGGACGCAGGCAAGCCAGGTCTTCCCACCTGCCGTCGGGGCTCCTCCCCGCAGCAGCAAAGGGGTCCCAGGGCCCGTGGCCGTGCACGCTCAGCGGACACACTGGCTCCCAAATTCGGAGATCAAAGGGGCAGCTGAGAACTGGGCGTCCGCTGTGTGTGACCTGACCCCTGACCGTGGAGGAAGGGCGGGAGCCGGGAGTGGGCGGTGGGGCCTGGGGTCAGGCCGCGGTCGTCGGCTCCCGGCAGAGGCGCTCTAGCCGAGGAAGGGGTGAGGGTGGGTGGCCTGCCCCTGCCGTCGTTGTCATACCTGGGACGTTGAAATGGGCTTTGGGGATCGAGCTCACTCCCAGCGCGCCCCCCAGGAGAAGCCCGCAGCTCAGACCTGGGCCGTGCAGACCCCTGGGCGGGCTCGGGGGCCGAGGATAGCAACACGGCCCGAGGTCCAGTCGCGAGTAACAGCCCCGACATCACGGCCCGTCGAAGACGTGCTCCGGGCACCGGGGGTGTGAGCGGGGAGGCCTCGGGCCTCGGGCCCGCTTGGCACGGGGCGGGGGCGCCTCCTCCAATTCCTGGAGATCAGGCCTAGACCCTGAGTGTTTTCAGGGACACTGTGGACGGCGGGCCAGTTCCCAGCACCGTGTTGTCCCCATTGCCGCTGGCGCTTGTTAAAAGTATTAGCGACCCCCGTGATGAAAATCCACAATTTCTGGAGGGTGCGGGTGGCATGTACGGACGTGAAGATCTCTTTGTAAGGCACGTCCACGCACACACAGGGACACTCATTTTGTAAAACCTAGATGGGCGTTGCCCCCACCCCTCCATGCCACCTGCGTACCAATCAAAGCTGCAAGTTGTAGAAAATACCTGCACCTTAAAACAGAATTCACCCGGTAGGCATTCCCAAATACAAATAAAGTGCGTAGGGTGCTTTGAGACTTGGGGCGGGGGGTGTTAAAAAGTTACTTGTAAACAATACATTTCAGGTAGTTTTCAAGTCAATGTTTAAAGTGTTGCCTGCTCCAAGCTCTAATAACACATTAGTGTTATAATAACACTCCTTGCATCTGCCAGGAGCCCTCCAACTGGCTGCCAGAAGTTCCACGAGGTTCCTGGTGTTGGTGTAGAAGAAAGGCGACTAAAAGCGGCGAAAAAGAGCCCAAAGCCATGCCTGTAGGGTTTGCCACGCCGACCCGCCCCTCGCCAGCGCCCGAGGCCAAGCGGACCCGGCCTTCCTAAGGAGCCATCTTGCGCGCAGCACCAGCGGCCCACGCCCTTTAGCACTCCCTTAAGGTCGCGCAGCCTGCACGGCTGAGCCTGCGCCCCTAAACAGCTGCAGAGGTGCGACAGGTTTATTATGCTGGGCCTAGCTCGCTCGTAATTCCTTAAAGACAAAGGGCAGCGCAGAGAGCCCGCGATGGGGCCTGGCCTGCGGGTCAGACGGCCGCTGAGAGGCCCGGGTTCCACGCACCTCCTGCACAAACTCGGGCAAAACTGCTTTGCCATGGTATGTGAGTGTACTGAAGGTTTAACTTTCTCAGTTTTTCCTTCAAAAAAATCAAGGTGGAGGATGTTTTATAACATTTGAAACGAATAGCCAAAATTTGGCAGAGCAGGAAACAATAAGTTCACTGAAATTTAATTGAGATTTAAGATAGAAGAAACCCTGTAATAGGAATTGTCTTGAAGGACGTCCAAATGAAATTCTCTCATAACACTATAGAAATAGATAAAAAATGTCGAAGTAAATCTATTCTCCTTTTTTCCTTTTAAACACATACACCAGGAAGTCAAATGAACTCCCGCTCCTTCCATTACTCAGGGTGCAGGAGCAGTGAGAAGGTTGCAACCAAAAATACTTTGGTTTCCTTCAAACACGGATGCTGCCATCTATTTGGAGAAGTAGAATTCAACATCATGGCTCAACTGGAGTTTTATAAACCCCTGCCTAGAATCTCTTCTAAGTGTCCAAACAAGCAACATTGAATTAAACAGGGCCACGGCAAGCCTGAGGGCCCCTGGAATGGTGTCTCTTGGGTGTGGGAAGGGAGGTTCCGGTGGTCAGAGGAGAGGGGGTGCCTGCCCATCAGGGTCAAGGCTAAAGGGAACCTGACTCTTTGTGAGATTTGTTGGAGGATGTGTGACAGTGGGTTTGGGAGTTGGGTTTGCAAGTGTTTGTGAGAATGTGTGACTGTGAGATGGCATGTTTGTGGAGTGTATGTGCACTTGTGAATGGATGTGCATGGATGTTTGTGTTCGAGCCGATGTGTGACACCGTGTGAGTATATATCTGTGTGTGTGCCCACCATCTCGCTCAGGCTCGGAGGCCCGGCCTCCCAGCAACCATATGTTTCCAATTAGCAGCATCCCGCCTGGGAGTGCAGAGAAGGCGAGTCCTGGGGCAGCTTCTGAGGAGCGGGTGGGCTAGCTCAGGCCCCCCAGTTCTGCTCCATCGAGGGCGAGGCCGCCCGGCCAGCATGCTTTCGCAGCGACTGGGCAGCCACACAAAGAGCCCTCTCTCCTGCGCCAGCCGTTGGAGACTCGGTCCTCCCCCAGATCATAAACCTGCCTGTGAAGACGTTCAGAAATAGTTTACCCACACTCACACACACATGTGCAAAGGCTGGAATTCCATTTGCTGTAAAGTTTTATTTTATTTTGCTTGGAAGGGGAGTGAGGGGGAGAAGTGTCCTGACCTAATTTGTGCTAGGGCAAAATACTGTGAGTTTCATGCAGAGGTGTACACCTGTGCACGAATCCCTGCTCGCTGCCTGTGGGATTTGCGCGTCAGCCTGCCTGTAGCTGTACGCCATACTGCACATTGCGCGTCAGCCTACCTGTAGCTGTACACCACACACAGCTCAGGAGCACACACCTGTGGTCTCACCCAGGCCACCTCAACGATGCGCTCAACGAAACCAGATCCAAAGATCTGAGGCTGAGCCTTAAACCTTTTTATTATAACTTCAAATTAACGCTGATGTCGTTCAAGTGCATAAGCACAATGTCTGGCGTGTATTAGGCACTTAACATAAATGGCTGAATGAATACATTAAGCTTAGATTTAAAAAGTGACCTGGTACTAATAAGAGGGTGGAAAGCAGCACTGTGTGAAAGATTCTAGACCACAAGGAAAGGCACAGGCTCAGAGACCTCTAGGTAACCCGGGGGCTTTGCCATGGAATGTTCCAACAGTATTTGCTTACCTTCAAGTTTCTTCTTCTGACCCCCCTCCATTTCTCAAGACTTCTTTTCAGATGGTGAGAACCTTGGGTTCTAATTATAGTCAGCAGAGACCAGCCAGGGCGTGAATTCCTCCCTTCTGCAGGAACTGGGTTTCCAGAGTGACTTGTCACCAGGAGGGGAAAGAAATGTCCCAGGCAAAGACTAAGGAGGAGGCTCCCAGCGCACCCCCGCCCCCTTAGCCTTGCAGGAGTCCTCCCACCAAGGGCTTCTCAAAACAGGGCAAGGCCTGACCACAGCGATCTCATTCAAAGGCCTGGATTGTGGGGTTTTTGTTTGGGGACCCTTATAGCCGTGTTCATAACTTGGAGAAAACATCCACAGCGACCCTGTAAATGCCAGTTCACAGAAAGACCACTTTTAATATGAAAAGAGAAAAACAATTTGAAGGCCCCACAATTTGTTGTCTAACAACATAATTTCAAGTAAAGTGAATATGATTAAAACATCTTGATTTCAGAAAGCCATTCAGAGGAGGCTTCGACAAAAGCGAGGCGACCCAAACCCTGGAGGGTCACATCCCGGCTGCTACAAAACTCCGCGGGGCGGCCCGCTCCTGCGGCCCGGGACAGCGCGGTGGCAGCAGGGGCCACAGGGGACCCGCAGATTGGCACGCCCCTCCCCATCCCCACAGTGCGTCTGCACCGGCGACTCTGCGGGGATTGTCAAAGCCGGAGGGCGGGTGGCGGGCCGGGCTCCGCGGCCGTGCTCAGGCATTGGGGTTTGTCCTCATGAGCTCCACGTCGGCGTGCACCATCTCCCTCACCAGCTCCTGCAGCACAGGGGTGGGCGTGAGGGAGGAGCTTCTGCCACTCTCTCCTGGTGCCACCCCACCCCGGGTGTCCGCCCCAGAGAGGCCTCCGCGTCCCTCATTCCAGCTCCCCTCACTTCTCCCGCACCCCGCCCTCCGGGCTTTGGGCATCGCAGGCGCCTCAGGCGCCCGACCCTGAGAGCTGTCACCCTGCAGCCCGGGGCCCCGCAGCGGGCGGCCTGCGCCCTAAGAGATACTCACATCGAAAGCGACCCGGGGCTGCCAGTTCAGCTTCTGTTTCGCTTTGGTGCAGTCGCCCTGCAGAAAGTCCTAGGGAAGAAGAGGGGGAGACCAAGCAGGTGTGGGTCGGGGGCCAGCAGGTCCCGAGCCCCGGGGACCCCCACCGTTCCGCTCCCTCTGAGCGCACAAGGCTCCGGTTTCCCTGCTGTCGGTCCCTGCTGCGCGCGTTCAGTTGCGGCTCTCGGCGCTGTAAATCACTAGGTCGCGGTTAAGAAGGTGCTGTGCGGGCCGTGAGGACGGTGACAGCGATCCATCCCCAGCTCGCCCCAGCCACCTCCACCCCTCTTCTCCTCAAGGAGTCCCTTGGGCTCTTAATGCTTTTTTCTCTTTTTCTTTTTCTTTTTTTACATTAAGTTGTCAGGGACACTACTGTGAGAACTGTTTCGAATTACTGCACTTCTCCGGCTAGGAGGGAAGTGAGTAAATCACCAGGCGCCCCTCCCAGTTGCCCGTGCCCCGCGCGCTCAGCTCCTGCTGCAGGGCTGGCTGCGCCAAGCGCCCGTCCTACCCAGAGCCAGCAGCCCCGCGGGGAAGGGACTTGGGGTGTGGGGCGCGAGGTCCCAGGACTCGTGGACCCCTCTGTCTCGGTGGGAGCGTGCGACCCTCTTTCTAATGCGCCAGGGATGTTTCTTCCTGGGCGGTGGCTTTGGGCTTTTCGTCCCCACAGTAAAGTCAGTTCACATGGCCTCCCGCACACACACGCGTTCATGAAACGAAACTGGAGTTTCACGAAGCAATACTTAGCCTTAGCGTCCAGGAACTCTATAGACAGTCTATTCTATTCTACCCCTATGCTACTCGGTTCGATTCTGTTCCTAAGAAAATGCTGATCTCGACCCACTTGTCCTTCCACGATCCAGCACGGAGCTGCAGCCAGCAGCTCTGCAGGACCCCGCACTGCCCGCCACTGTGCCCTCCGGGAGTGCGTTCCTTCTCCCGCTTTCCCCAACTGCTCCACCCGAGGAAACAAGGGCATTTCATTTCCATCTACTGAAGAGGCGTCCTTGGAAGGAAGGCTGGCTAAAACCAAACCAGTGGAGAAGAAATTAATCCTGCTCTCAGCCCCTGCTCACCAATGCCTTTGTTACAGCTCTGTGAAGACTGATTTACCTGAAGATTGAGATGAGTTCAAGATGAATTACAAAATAGGAAAAAAGGAAGAAAGGAAAGGAGGAAAGGAGAAAGAGGGGAAGGAAAGGAGGGAAGAAAGAAAAAAGACTTTGAGATACATAACTGTTAGAAGTGAGATAAATATTTAGCTTTTCCGTACACAAATGTACTCATCAAATAACACATAAGATGTAATTCCTCGAAATAAACAGAATGCGAAGGCAGTACGAAAATAGCCCATTCCGAAGGAGAGAAATACTCGATTATTCTATTTCAGCTACATACAAATTAAAGAACAGCCTAAAAGGAGTTTCATCGTGTGAAAGTAACAGACAGTCAAGCTGCCACTGAAAGCCTTTCCTGCTTATTTTCTTCAGACTTCCCTGAAACTTGGCAGGCGGGGGAATTTGTTCTAGATTCATGACGGGAAAGGTCGGGAGGGCAGGGGCGGGACCTGCTTTGGCCTGGGTTTGGAGCTCGCCTTCTCTGCTAAGCCTTCTAGAGTAGAGGCTGTCTGGATCCTACTGAATGTCTGCACCCGCGGGCTTGAAACAGGGCTGCAGCAGAGTACACGGCCACTCTCCCTCTCGTTCTCATCATCCATCACTACTTTTTCAAACGCTTTGCACTTCGCAATACACTAAAGTACCAGTTTCCTCCCCAGAGTGTTAATCATACTAAAACAAATTATTTCTGCTGGCCCTAAAAGTCCATATACAGATTCTTCAGGAAAAGTAGAATACAAAAATTAGTAATTAGCAATTTAACATAGCGCTACAAGGAAACAGCAATATAAGCAGAAAAACAAATTAATTTATTTTTCTTTCCCCTCCCTAAATAAACTTGTATATATTTCTACAGGCTTCTATTTTGCTATAAGCGTCACACAAAGATACTCTTTCTTTTTCCCCAGAGGAAGCTGTGCGATGTGGAGTCACGCAGCCCATCCCTCCCCTCTCTCAATCCTAGAGCAGCTAGATGGTGTGGAGAACCATGGTTATTGTTTAATCACATCACACTGGCTGTAAATCAACCAGCACGGCATAGGATGCAATTCATGGCTGTGAACTTACAGTTAGCAAAACCCTAAAACCCGGTTTGGCTTCAAATAATCTTGGTAGGCTTGGGAAATGGAGCTTTGTATTGTAATTATGTTTCCTGTAGTTTTCTACAAGGAGCTCATAGTATAAAAACAACCAGGGAACTACCATTAAGGAAAAAGAAAAATGGTTTTCAAAGGCTTAGAAACAGACATTGCTACCATACACTGTAAAAGTATTTCATTGAAACCAGAGACGAACCCAGTTAAACTTCTCAATTTAGTTTTGAGCCTAGCTCCAATACTGCAGTCTAGCTGCTTCCTTTAACCTTCTGCCAAGGCTCTGTCTCCCTGAAATTTAATTAGAGCAAGAGACCTTGGGAAGAAAGAGGATGAGGTCCCCTTAGAACAAAATATCGGCTCTCTATGCCAGCTGCTCCTAGACTGACATCTGGACTGGGCAGTAAGCTTATGTTCCAATCAACTTTTAAGGAAAGATGACGAGCATCCCAGCTTGTTTTACACTTAACTGTTCCTGAAGGAATTTCTTATTTCTTCCCGTTGTGTCATTTATAGAAAAGATACAGTCAATGGTTCATTCCGCATGGTTCTAGGCACAGGACACACCTAAAACGTGGCGTGGGGAGGGCCTGTGTGGAGAGCAACGACATGGATTCCCTTCTTTAAATAAGGCTTCCTGTGGGCTGAGAAGAAATCAGGTGGTGGATGCTGTGCTCATACAACGGTCCGAACTGCCATGCTCAGGTACAGAGCTGTGAGGAGTGAGAGGGGAGTGCGGGCCCTGATACACGTGCCTTTAATCTTTACCTCCCTCTTAAAGATTTTTGAACTTCCACAAATCTCCTCCACTACAGTATAATCAGCTCCTAAGGACAAGAGAGAAGCATGAGCTTATCTGCTGTGCTCTTTTCTTCTTTTTTGACGGTTCAGTTCCTTCATTATACATATGCTTACAGCCTTAGTATGACAAAAGCCGAATGAAAGTGATGATTTTACGTACAGCTTCCAAAAAGGACTTCGTGCACTGGGTGGTCTGGAGCTTTTCTTGAAAAAAGAGAAAATAAAGCTTTGAGAAAAATTTACAGTATTTCTATGTGAATATGACATTTCCTGAACTCTGGCTTCTGGTATCTTCACTGTTTTCATTGCTATTCCTTAGGTGAACTATACGGTTTCAATATGTCATTTATAATTGTCAAATTCAATTAGGTTTAACTGAGCATTTTACAGCAGCAAAACAGCAGGAGCCATGTCTCGGTCCACATGGCCCTTCAGATTTCTGACTCACGGACCGTGTGTATTCATTTGACCTTCGGGAGCTGTCCTTTAGCTGTACCATCCACACATACTTCTACGGAGTTGCAAACAGCAGCATGGAGGAGGGCATGTTTGGCTGCAGCCATGTTTTAGGCTTTCCTGGCTTATGCTCTTGTTAAAGTGAACTGATAAAAAGCCAGACCAAATGCTGGAAAAGTCATTAAGCCAGTTTCTGAGCCCACAGTAGTTAACGCAAACTCCAGAAAAGGAGAGACCATAATGTGCCATTATCTTCTACCCTAACTACAGGTCCCTTTCCTCAGATCTCCTCCATCTAGATAACAACGCAGCTTTAAAATCACACTGGTTAGTTTTCATTCCTTCCCCGGATGTTATTTTGATCATTCTTTAACACATTCATTCCCTTTGATACTCCCAGCTCCATACCACTTTCTCTAAAACGATCGTGGGGAATGCTATTAAACAGATTGTATCACATAGGATGATTTTTTGAAGTTCACAGTCTCATTTCATTTTCTCCCCTTTTCACTGAGTTTGCTTTGGGAAAACGTTAATATTTAGTTCAAACTAGATGTCGGATGCCACATTTCCTCAACAGGTCTGCTTATAAGACTTGCAAAGAACATGTTTAGGTGGAGAAATATTCTAAGAGTATGAGATCTTTTGGCAGACTATTGTTAAATTTCTAATGTGCCTCTTGGAAGAAATTGACTCTTGAGTGCTATAAATAGGAGAAGATGTATGGACGGGGATGTTAATAAGGAAAAGCCGAGACCGATGAAAGCCTTGGCGAAATGTCTTCAGGAATTTAAGATACAGAGCTGTGAGTGGCACTTAATATTCTTTTTTTCCCCCCTTCTACTTTTCTTAGAAAAGCAAAATTGAGGAATAGCTCAGGTTCCAAGGGGATAAAAGAATGCCAATGAATTTGGTTCTCGATCCAACTTTCTGCCAGTGTAGAGTGAACAGGAAAGCTTGACTCTGGGGTCATGTTTCTTTTTCAGAAAGACAGAGCTGCTAAACAACAACAAAAAGCCTCAGGAAAAAGCTCGCAAGTCGCACAGAGTATCCTAGTCAAGATTCCAGAGAGTTGAGAATGAGACTGGGAAATAACAAAAAATGAATTCTGAAAGATCCCCGAGAAAACTTGCAATACACAATATGTCTTCCTGGATGTAGCTTGAAGCCTTACATGCTCACGAATTTATCCTTTGGTTTAATCCTTCCCAAAAAGGGAGCGAATGTCCGGGCAGTAAGAAATGCTGTGGTGTTCACAGCGGTAATGAACATTGCCCCTGTTCCCTCACTGCTGTCTATCCACACAAACTGAAGTGGAAGGCAGACCTCTCCTTTAATGACAGGCGCGATAAGAGGAGAAGAAAACAGCAGGCGGTCCTGTCTGCTCAGGAAGCGGACTCGGTGGGACTGTCCATCAACAGAGGCTAACAGAATGCCGGCAGAGCTCAAACAATGCTCAGGCAGCCTCAGGGAAATGGAGTCAGTCAGCACTGGCCCGAGGAGGGTGCAGGCAGTGGAGAGGAAGTGGCAGAGGGAGCAGAACAGCTCGAGCAGGCCCTGCACCACGGCCTCGTCCGTGGCCACCCTTATAGAGGCTGCTGTGTGGCAATCAGCAATGGTGTAGACTTGGAATAAAACCACCACGGGGCACTCCCACCGTCGCCACTGTCACCTCTGCTGGGAGCCTCCTTAGATGACTCAGGATGTGCGGTCCAGTCCTCCTGGATGGTGCCTAATGGGCACTTTAAAATCCTCTGAGCACCCCTCTGCTGATCCCACTTTTCTGATGGGATCTCAGTTGGTAGATTTTGTCATTTGGGATCAGCAGCTGTTAAGCACTACTAAACAAATGGAAAGAAATGCATCCATCCATATGCATGCCCCAGATACCAGCGGCAAAGTCCATAGAGCTTTCGTGGAAAGTAAATGAGAACACGGCCTTCATTATGTGCCTACTTGTCAATAAAGCATAGGGTGGTAAAAAAAATTACAGGTGCTCACTTCATGAAAGGAGAACTTAATGGCATGTATAGTGCAACCTATATATAAATGGATCATTTTCATTTATATTTAAAAAATATGGTTGACATAGTTGACATAAAACAAGAACTGTAGCTAGGCAAAAAAGGGCTCTATAAGCTACACAGACAACATAATTATTTAGGAGAAATACAGGATTTAAGCAAGTTAACTTTCTTTTAAACAAAGTTTTAAAAAATATTCTGGAGAAAGACCTTTCTAGCAGACATGCTGGAGATGTGTAGAGATGAGTGCATCAGTCCTCTTTCCTCCATGGGATGAACCGCACGTGGCCTATGCAGTTTATGCCACCCCAAAGCTTGTTCCTTTTCCCAGACCAGGTGGTTGCCCTGGCCGCGTCCCCCTGCCCATTGGCTGCCTGGCCTTTGACTGGGATAGAGGAGCACGTCCCCACCTCCTGAATGGGGCCCAGCCCAGGAACATGCCCGCTCTCTGCCCTGTCCAGCCCTGTGCAACTTTGAGGCCTTCCCCGTTCAGCCAGGCAGCAGTCTGAGCCAGCTGAGCAGAGGAAAGCACTTCTCAGAAGCTGCGCTGGGAAGCTTTTGGGGAGCTGCCTACTCATAGGTAGGTGTCTAACAGGTTTCTTTAAATGAAATAACCATATGAGACTTTGGGGATGTCATCTTGCATCATACATATTTACAAGGTGCTGTGTCTGTCTGTACCTGTTCTACATCTATAATTGCAATCGTGGAATTAATTTTTTGTTTTAGCTTTATTTCTTGATCCCTGGTGCTTACAGTAGCATCAACCCGGGGAAAGCTAGATTAATTACTGTAACTAGAGTCGTCTTAGTTCCGGTTACTTCACTGATCTCCATTCTGACTAGCTGAGATGGGGAGTGGCTGACTCACAGCTGCAATGCAGGGGCCATTTAATGAAAAGGAGATAAGATTGTCAGTGACCTCAGCATTCCAGGCTTCAAAGCCAGCACCATCTTGGTTGGAAATTACTGGTTGCTGTTAATAACTGGATCTAGGGTGTAAAGATTTATCCATGCTGGAATGAGGTGGCAAAACCCTGAGGACAGGAGATAAAGCACCTTTGAGTGGACCGATTAGGGACTCTTGTGACATTGCTGGCAAGTGGCACCCTGGATACAAGAGGCAGGCTGCTGTGCACTTGCCACTTAGGACTTTGTACCCTCAAAGCGCTTTATAGACATCAGCTAATTAAGCCACAAAACAATCACATTCAAAATGCAACTTAAGAGATTTTGTATCTGTTGCAGGCGGCCTCTTTCCTAGAGATGAAAGTTCTGTGCAAAGCAAAGTATCTCAGAGGTAAAAGCTAAAGTAATTGTCATCTGGCTTATCTTTACCCTGCACCTTCTCATCTAGGAATGCCTACCTAGGCCACAGGGTATCCTGAGTTGCATAAGAGGAAGGTAATTTTCCTTAAGCTTGTTTCCTTCTAGTTTGTTAGGAAATCTACCCACCTCTTAGAAATGCCCCAATAGCACCACCACCACCACTGCTTTGGACATTAGTACTACATAGTACAATATAGATGGGATTTTTTTCCTTTGTGGTTTTCTCAATGTATACAGTATATTAAGTCCTCCAATTCAACACACCTCACTTCAGTAATCCATCTCCCTCCCTCCCTCCCTCCCTCCCTTCCTTCCTCCCCTTCCTCCTTCTCCCCAATCCAAATATAAATAACATAATAGGGTCATTCAAACAGGGTCTTTCAAACATATACCCATAGGTTCCTCCAAACATTCATTCCCTCAGCCACTTCTTAAGAAACTCAAGGCCTAGTCAAACACCTGACCACATCCAGATTCTTGCTTTCTGGCCATTCCTCTGGGGACTTTCACATTGGAGAGAAGATTAAGACAATTACTATGATATTTGTTAGCAAGTTTTTGGAGAGGTATGGAGAGGAGATGAGCATGATGACGACTCTTTAGGTTTATTGTAATTCTGTTATCACCCATTTGGCCACCCATCATCACAGGAAGGCTAACGGGGTTTTGTCAGGTGTCTATACTACATGGTCACCTGGCACTTCTTCATATCTTCGCGAGAGGAACACAGTCCTATACCAAATGCATCTGCAGAGGTATTTCAGCCAAGTACTTGGGAATGTCACAAAGTCATCTAGTGGTTGGGTTCTGCGGATTCCTAGTCCAGCAGTCACAACACTCAACAGGACAAAGCCCTCCACAGGATGTGCTGTGAGCAATACACTTCACACACATTAATCTGAGAGGCAAAGAGGTCTCTAAGTAATAGATGGCATCAACATACAGAAATATCACCTTAATGCTGGATGGAAACTGACACAGAGGAGTCCATATTGTATGATTTGCTGTATGTGAGGTCCTAGAACAGGCATCCGTGGTTATAGAAACGAGATTGGAGGACAGGGGAGGAGTACTGACTGGGAAGGTTCACCAAGGAACTTTCTGGAGTGATGAAATGCTCCTTATATGAATAGGAGCGTCGGTTACATGAGTGCGTGCATTTGTCAGAACTGATCAAACTGCAGTTCAACATTTGTGCATTTCACAGTATATAGATTTTATCTCAAAACTAAAATTTGATCAGATGTGATAGCTCATGCCTGTAATCCCAGTGCTTTGAGAGGCTGGGGCAGGAGGATTGCTTGAGGCCAGAAGTTTGAGACCAGCCTGGGCAACATGGCAGGACCCTGTCGCTACAAAACAATTTTAAAAATTAGCTGGGTGTGGTGGCACTTGCCTGTGGTTCCAGCTACTTGGGAGGCTGAGGTGGGAGGATTGCTTGAGCCAAGGAGTTTGAAGCTGCGCTGAGCTATGATTAAACCACTGTGCTCTAGCCTGGGTGACAGAATGAGACCTTGCCTCTAAAAGAAAAAAAATTCTTAGACACAACCAACATGGAGACATTGCTGGAGGGACCTGGAATCATAAAGTGGCTCAACCACTTAACTCTTTCTTAATACCTCTGAGATTCAGGTTTTAAATCTGTAAAATGGGGACAGCAATGCTTGCAAAGTTGTGTGAGAATTCAAAATTGCACAGGAAAAGCAGCTAGACCTATTTCTAATTCATCCTATGCAGGCTTTCTATCAAGGCTATTATTTATCACTAAAATGCAGGAAAAATGATTCTTTTAATTCCTTGTAGTAACATCATGGATGAAGATACAATATTTTAGGTGGGCTGTTTTCGTTTTTCTTTGATACTTACCTGCAGCTTTTACCCTGCACCCCAACCCTTCCTCTAGTTTTAGATCATCATTTTCTGAACAGCTGTAACAGAGCGTAGAAGATTTTGTACTCTGCTGTCCCTCAATTTCTGCAGACATTTCACAGGCTCTTGCTTGCTTGTTGCCACATATTTACTGCTTTAGGCCTTGGGGAAGCAAACATGGACAAGAGAAGGCTGTGGCTGTCATGAAGTCCATGTTCTAGGGGTTGACAGCACAAGAGTATGCGGAGACGTGAGTTTCGGCTGATGGGAGCATGAGGGAGCGACTGCAGAGGGGCTGGCTTGCTGGAGGGTGGGAGGGCACTCGACTGGCTGGGCGGGGAGGCCTTCCTCAGAGGTGACTGGATCAGAGATCTGCACAATGTGCAGGGGCCGGTCACAGAAAGATCTGGGGTGTAAGGGTCTCTTGGGGACACTGCAGGTAAAGAGGCCTTAAGGGAACCTGGAGAGAAGGCTGCTGTGACTGGGCATGGAGAGTGAGGGGGAGGGGAACCCATGACCACCAGGCTGGGAGGGACACAGAGGCAGGCGCTGTTGGCATCCCTGGTGGTTTCTGCCATGGAGCCCAGGCCTTTCCCAGCAAAGCCACATGGCTGCGAGGCTCTGCTGTGCTGTCACAGTGACTGTGCCTTGGAGCACCTACAGCCTGCAGGCTGTGGCTGGAGGTTGGAAAGCTGGCTACCTCAACTTGATGGAGTTTACAAGTCTGACTTTCTGGTGCCAACTTTTGAAAGTATGGAACTGACTGTAAACTGACATTTAGCTGTAAGTGTTTTTTAAAAAGGTGGATCAGTCGTTCTTGCCCTGCATGGCCCGACTCCCTCCTCCCCTGGAAAATCTGCCACTCTTTGATGTGCTTGGGCCACCTAACCTAAAAGCACCTGGCGACTCAGGTGCAGGCCACTGCAGCGGAGAGTCAGGACTGCACCTGAAAGACATGGAGACTAGGGATCACCAGAGGCCAGAGGCAGTAACCTGGCAATGCTACTCCAGCACCTGCTAGGGTGTGCTGTGAAAGGGCTGCCCCTCTTCTGGCCAAATGATGACACACTCAGCCTCTGAGGCCGACTGAGATGCTGCTGCACCCTTCATTTCTTCCTGCCTGTAGTGAAGCTGTGACCCTGAGCTCCTCTTGCTGGTTAAGGGCCTTCTCCTTTCCCAGTAGCTCTCAAGAGGATGAGGCACAGCACTGAAACTTGCCTGAGTTTTGAAAACATTTTTACGTTACTCTTGTGCGTATGTGTCTTTCTCTCTGTCTCTCTCTGGGTGTGTGTCTCTCTGTGTCCGTGTGCACGGTGTAAAAGTTCACCCATTTACAGTGAGAACCCACTACTTTGAACTCCATCCTTTACTGGCCCAGCACGTCGAATATGGAGTTTGGGCTTTGCTCAGAGCCACAGGGGGTTTTAAGTACCGGGGCATATGCTGCGATGGATGAGTTCAAAGATGCCTGCAGATGCTGCCCTGAGGGTGAGAAAGAGGGGCAAGAGCAGGGGGAGAGACCGGCTAAGAGACTCCAGCCACAGATGTGGTGAGAGAAGATGGCGGCCTGGACACGAGAGGTCGGGTGGGGACATAGGGACGGAAAGGCGTGGGTGCACTTGAGATGATCTTGGAGAAAGAGCAGAAAAGGCCTCCCTGGGGTTGGAGGTGGGGGTGAGGGAAAGAGGACTGACAGAGAACTCCCAGGATTTTTGTCTGAATGAGAACCTTTTTGTTGCTTTCAAAGACATTCCATGAATCAACAATGCCAGGAAAGAAGTTCTCCTAGTGGAGTCTGCGTGTGCCTCTCGCCACAGCCCTGCCAGCATTGCATATCATCTCCTTTTTCAGGAAACCTCTCATTTCATGATGAGAGAACAGGGACTCTCAAAAGATCACTTCTAGAGAATCACCTGTGATCTCTCATATCATTCCATGGAGCACGCCTTCTTGTTTTGATCCTGATTTGAAGCCGAAGCCTCTCTGCTGAGAAAGTCTGCTTAGCTCTAAGAAAGGAGCTCCATTTCACATGTCCTGGCTATGCTCCTGTGAAAGGGAGGCTGAGGGGAAACAGCTTGTCTTCTTCCGTGACCCTGGTCTACGGGACAGGCAAGGAAAGGGTTAAGGCAAGCTGTGTCCACTGCGCAACCAACATGGCCCACTTTCATCCTCCGGCTGCGGCAGGAGGAAGTCCGAGAGGGGGCCTTTCACATGACATCATAAAAGCCTGATTTATCGCCAGCCACCAAACATCGAGAAAATCATAACATCCTTTCAGGAAAATGCAGTGGAAAATAATCAGGCTGACTTTGATGGGAGCTTTGGTGGGGACTCTGAGTGCGACACTGTGTGGCAACCCTTGGCAGGTGCTCTGTTTGCCATCAGGGCCAGCCTCACAGACAAGGCTGAGGGTCTGTGCCGTGCAAAGCCCACGGGGAGTGTGGCCCTCACGTCTGCAGAGCTTGGTTCATACTCTGCCAACTTGCCTAAAATGATACTTTCGTGGATGTGAGAGCGCTTTGGAAAAGATAGCTCTATCCAAATGTGAGAAATAACCGATTACAGCCTTGTACATAACCCACAGCCTCTCCAGGGAAGCAGGGCCGGCCTCGGCACCTCCAACACTGCGTCTGTGACTTGCTCTTCTCTGCTCTCAGCTGGGGCTATCTTTAGGACACTACTGTTTGGTTAGAGCCCTTTCCTCACAAGGCACTTTTCCTACGTTGCATTTCCAGAGTGACCTGCCACCGTGGCAGCCCTCCTCATCACAAAGAGGACTAGGAGATGACAGAAAAGAGACACTCCAAAATATCAGCAGAAATAGAAATAAAGGGATGAGATCCGCGTGCCACAAGTAATCTGTTCCAGGAATGTCTGCATCCCTTTGGTGCTTCTCTTGCTCAGTAATTTGATAAAACCACCAGCAGGAACCTCTTCTTTGATGTGCACAACATGCTCTCCAAATAAACACAGGAAAGAGGGACAAGGGTGGCCTAGAGTGTGGGATAGTTCTAGAATTCTGGCCACATCAATTCTAAAAAGCCTGTTGGTGTAGAAAGTAGGCCTATCTTTGCAAAGTAATGCCTACTCTGAAGGGCTTGGGATTCCTGAGTTTGGAGAAGACAGACATTATAAAGATTGAGCCAGGGCTGACCAAGGGCTCACCTGAGGTTGAAGCTTGGCAAAAATCAACACCTGGATTCAGTTCAAGGTTACTTTCACTTCATTTAACTGTTACACCAGCAAGTGTGCAGCATGAAGATTACTCACAAGATGATCAAAGACTCATGTGAGAACACAGCCACCAACACCTCTCTGGCCATCCTGAAGGTGCCTGGAAGGTCGGTGCTGATGCGGCCCCCGTGGAGGAACAGGCTCCCATGGAGGGATGAGGCCCCAGGCTGGAGAGCTCAGGGCCTAGACTGACACTATGAGCCTGGGACTGGGGGCACTGGCTGCCACACAGGCAGCCCTTATAATGCTGCGCTTATGTCCTTGCAAGTCTGATGCTTATGCACACCAGCGGGCCCCGGAAGGTCTGCCCATGCCTCACCTGCCCAAGGTTCTGTGCGGGAATGGGAATGGCATGGAGGGCAGCAGGAAGAAGAGGTGAGGCCTAGGCCTGGCCCTGCAGCACAAGCTCTGAACCTGGGCTTGCCTCACCTACACGTGGGGGAATGCTGGGACTGGAAGAACTCTAATGGCCTCTCTCCAAGCTACTGCTTGCCATTCTGCCAGGCCAGCTGGTGCTCGCATAACACCTTGAGACTGCTTCTGTGCCTTGGGGAGCCCGCACTGTGCCTCCTAGCCTAGCGCCAGGCATGGCTCCATGGCAGCTGTGGCAGCAGAGCAGTAGGACTCAAGCTGTCCCAGCTGGGCTCCATCTGGCTCGTTGTCTGCACTGAGTCTGAGTCAAGCCAGGTGTCTGGGGGAGCCGGGTGACTCAGCACATTGTCAGGTGGCAGAGGGTGGTGGAGAGGCCTCCCTTGGCCCTGGTCGCCCTGCACCTCTGCCCAGTAAGGCCTTTCCAGGCATCGTTCCAGGCCCAGGAGTCCCGCAGCCGGGCGTGTGCTTCCTGGTCGGCCCTGCAGGCAGCACTTGTGAGGAGGCCGGTGGCCTGGAGGGTGGAGGTCAGACTTGGTTCTGGTGTGCTGAACAAGGCCCCGAGGAAACTACTGATTCAAACTCTCCCCCGTGAAAGCACGGCTGGACTTTCGGGGAGCTGTCACCTATGGCAAGTCAGGCTCTCTGGGTGCTTATGCTATCTCGTGGCTATAAAGTGGACACTTGTGGCACCTTATTGCCCTGGGTGGAGCACGTCATTGAGGCACTTGCATAACACATCAATAATGGCACAAGGGGGAAGCAAGTTCCCCACCAACACAAATCATAATCAAGTGGCCTGACCTACTGCAGACTGTTGTGGGGACAGAGGCCTCTATGCAGAAGGCTCACAAGTGGAGCTCCCTCTGCAGTGGGCCAGTGAGTCCCTGCACTTGCTGTTCAGGATGGCTTTTTTACCAGTTTAGGCAAGGGTTCTCTGAGGGCCCTTAGACCAGCAGCAACACGCCCCTGTCCCTCAGCCTTCTAACAGTCCTACGAGGGAGGCAAGGAAACGGCGGTGCTGGTAAGTAGGTAACTTGCCCTGGGCCACTCGAGGTGGATCTTGGATTCAAACCCAGGCTTCTCTGACTCCAAAGACTAGGTTACTAGCCCATTAACCTAGACCACCTCCCCTGGGAGTCTTCTCTCTTCAGTTATGTGGTAACAATAAACACAAAGCCACGCGTTCACCACCAGGTAGAGGCTGAGATGTGTAAAGAAAGAATCTGCCAACAACATGGACAGAAGAGAGAGAATATGCTTCTGAGCTACAGAGGTCCAGGTTAGATTAGAGCAGAGACAGGAATGGAACCTAAGAGTTAGAAACAAAGGTGGGGGGCATGAGAGACACCAGGCAGAAACGAGCATGGGTCTGTCTCTTCATGTCAAAGTCCCACATTAAAAAACCCTGATGCAGCCTTGGGTTTAGAGCAAAACAAAAATTCCACTGTGTTTCTCCAGCTGGAGACGAAAGGTTTCACAGACGGAACTCTGGCTGAAGAAAAAGCATCTTTGATTCGGTTAATTAATGTAGCTTTCTCGAAAACACAGATCAACTCCTCGAGTGCCATCAGGATGGTCGTGATCCTGAACTTTATACTTACAAGTAGCTTAAACACAGGCCAGTGGCTCTGCACCCATGGATGGATTCTCTGCCCCAGCCCCCAGCCCCCGACACTATGAGGCTGTGAGACTCCCAGAAGACTTCCTCAGGCAGGACTGGGCTTTGGGGGGCATTATTCAAGGAAGTATTGCTTCTGAGGATGGCAGGGAACACTCAGCGCCACCTGACATGGGATCTGGGGTGTGGGACACTTCCAAGGGACCTGTGCTTGGTATCTGTCCTCTTTAGAGTGTTCTTTTCTATGAGAGGAACCCAGCTCACAAAGTTAGAAAGAACTCTCTGGGTCTTATTCAGGCCACCACCATGACTACTAACCAATATTCCTTAGGGTGTGGAGAGTGAGGGGGACCATGTCAATGGGACCTGCATGAGTAGAGTGAGTCTGGAGCTACACGAAGACTTTATCTACAGCTACTTAGCTCATGAGTCTGGATAGTGAGAGTTCAGAAAGAGACACCCTGAACTCTTCTTCCACCCTGGTCAACATTATTCATTCATGCAGTCAGCCCAGAAGCTCAAGGTCAGTGATGGAGACTGACACAGATGGCGATCTCCAACAGGTACCTGTGCCTAGGGTAGGTAACAAGGGCAGGCTAGCAGAGAAGGAGGTGGGTACCTGTGGATATGGGGAGAGGGCCCAGGCTTGAAAAGGAGCAGGAGCGGAGGAGAGGGCTTGGTGGCGGCCTCGATAACACGCCATGTTAAGGATGCCACTGAGACGCTTGCAGAAACAGACACTGGGTGACGTGCCTAGCATTCTCCCACTAGGGGAAGTGCTAGGATTAAGCTACCTTCACAGTGGGACACAGGAGGGGCTCACAGGCCAGTGAAGTGAGGGCTCTTGGGAAATACTTGCCAGAGAAGATTTTCCCTAAGCTGGCTTGTGAGGAATGAGCAGAAGGTAGGAAGGTGAAGTGCAAGGCTAACAGTCCAGATGCAGACGGCTGTTCAAGGACCCAGTGGTGTTAGAGAACCTCCCAGGAACCGCCGTGTTTGGTATGGCTGGGGGCCAAGTGGAACTCTCTCGTTTGCTGAATGTGGACCCCCAGGTGCAAAGCAGTCATCACCAGCTGAGCCTGAGCTTTGCAGTCAGATCCCAGCGAGGCCAGGCACGGTGGCTCATGCCTGTAATCTCAGCACTTGGGAGGCCAAGGCAGGTGGATCGCTTGAGCTCACAAGTTCGAGATTAGCCTGGGCAATATGGCGAAACCCCATCTCCACAAAAACTAGCTGGGTGTGGTGGTGCATGTCTTTAGTCTCAGCTACTTGGGAAGCTGAGGTAGGAGGATGGCTTGAGTCCGGGAGACGGAGGTTGCAGTGAGCCAAGATCATACCACTGCACTCCAGACTGGGTGATAGAGCCAGACCTTGTCTCAAAACAAAACAAAACAGAACAAAACAAAATGAAAACACAGATCCAAGCTGAATTCCAGTTCTGCCACTTACTTCCTGGATGCCCTGAACCTCACTGGGCTTAGGTTCCACTATGTATAGGCCTGTTGAATGATATCTACCAATGCTAAAGATCAGAGATAGAATCAGGCCTGATGTTGGGTAAGTGCCCAACAGACAGCAGCTCCTGCCAGTGCACAGTCAGTGACGGCTCTACCGGGGCCCAGGGAATGCAGTTAGACCCTTGAAGGATGTACCAGTCCATGGCACCAGTTCTGCAGCACTGTTGCCCAAGGCTCCCCCACATCACTCTTCAGTTCTAGCAATCTGCAGCCCTCCTCATGCAGTTGGTTCCCAACAGCCTGGAATATGCTTCCTCCTCTTCATTTATTGAAACTGTGCCCATGGAGAAGCACATGGGATTTAGGGTCACGGAGACTTAGGTTGACACTAGATTCACCACTTTTGAGGTGGCTTGGTGTCCTCATCCTCATGCCAGCCCTGCGGGCGTGTTAAGCACCTGTCCCAGAGTAAGGCCTTCCATGTATGCCGGCTCTCCTCCTGCCTCAGGTCCCTCTTTAAGTGTTGGCCACTCCCCAGCCTTGCGCCTCCCTGACCTCCCTCTCTGCTGAGCGGCTCTCTGAGGCCATCCCATGCCCATGGAACGTGTTGGATGTGGCTCTGCCTTCTAGGTGCCCGTTTTGGAGACAATACATTTCTTATAAGCGGCAGGGCAGGCTGCCTCAGGTGTGGTTCCAGAGCACGTGGAATGTGCCCTTGCGTCCCCGCAGTGCTGCCCACGGCTGCCGGCACAGCAGCCAACCAGACGCACGGGGAGCTCCGTTCTACTGCGGGGCACTGCCGGTAAACAGGCAAGCAAGGAAACCACCAGCTGGTTACCAGGCCTCTGATAAAAATAAAATTGGGTAATGGGGGGTCACGAATGCCAACAAGGCGCTCTTTAGGCAGAGTTATGATTGACAGTGGGGGCTGCACCAGGAAAATCTCGAGGTGGAGGGAGCAGGCTGGGCTAGGGCCCCAAAGGGCCGGCTGGTCAGACACCCTGAAGTCCAGAGTGGCCCCCTGGGGCTGGGGCCAGGGAAGCTGTTACAGGTGGCGGTGGCTCCACAGCCACGACACTTACTTCTGGCGTCCTCAGGAATGATCCCCGAATGTATTTCTTCCTCTGGGTGCTCATCAGACCCTCTGCCTGCAGGTGGTCTTAGGAGTCCCCTTGGGGAAAGTTGGGCGGCCACCCAAATGCTGGTGATTGGATTGGACTCATTTTGGGACATCCTGAGACATGCTGTCTCTGTCATTCAGGGGCTGCTAGGGCTCGCTGAGGTCCTCATCCATTCCTGTGCAGCCTGGAGTTCCTGGATGTCATTCAGGGGCTAGTCTCATGTTCCTCAGGGACAATCTATGTCACTGTCATTAGTGAAGATAAATGGACAGAAATATGCCCTGCCAGCTGGTGGCACTCAGAAAGTGCCACGGAGCAACACAGCCTGCGTCTCCAAATGGACAGGAGGAAAGCTTTACCTGCTTCCTGTCACAGGAGGGAAATACCTTGTGGAAGGTCAGGGTGCTGTGTGCCTGGCAAGTGCCTGCCTGACCCCAGCCTGTGGCAGAACCTGAAGGGCCACTGCGATCTTTATCAGTGACTCAGTGCTTAGCACTGGGGAAGGGCGGAGCATGGAGCAGGCACAGAAGCTCCCGTGGAGAGGCCCTGAGCAGCCCAGGCAGGAGTGCTCCGTTCTGCTGCTCAGGCCATTACCTCCAGCAGTCAGGCGTGTACAGCTCATGTCTCTCGGATGATTTCTCTCTCTCTCTTCTATCCCTCTTCTCTCTCCCTTTCCTTCTGCAGGATTTAATTAATTGAAAGTCAGGTTTTTAAATACTGGTCGGCCTCCTGCTGGATATTTGCGGTCTGCCCTGGTGCTCCCCCACACATCTCTCTGACTTACCTTCATGAAAGGTGAAATGGAAATACCCCAACAATTCGGCACACTTTTTTTTTCCCAAACAGTGGAAGCACACTAGAAAGTTCCTGAGAACCCCGAAGGCCCTCGTTTCACCTGCTCCTTCAGGATGTCCCTGTCCTTTCCTACTGGCTCTGGCTCAGAAAGTTCATCCTGCATAGCACTCTCCTTTTCATCCTGTTCTCGCTCACTTGGAACCCTGCTCTTCAGAAACTGAGGGGACAGCAGCAAGCTTCAATTACCTTGAAATTTGGGCAGTTTCCATTTATTTAATTTTTTTTTTTTTTTGACGGAGTCTCACTCTATTGCCCAGGTTGGAGTGCAGTGGAGTAATCTCGGCTCACTGCAACCTCCACCTCCCAGGTTCAAGCGATTTTCCTGCCTCAGCTTCCTGAGTAGCTGGGACTACAGGCATGCGCTACCAGGCCTGTCTAATTTTTTGTGTGTTTTTAGTAGAGATGGGGTTTCACCATGCTGGTCAGGCTGGTCTCGAACTCCTGACCTCAAATGATCTGCCCACCTTGGCCTCCCAAAATGCTGGGATTATAGGCGTGAGTCACCACATCCGGCCAGTTTCCATCTTTAAACCTACCCCAAAGGCATCAGTTCTATAACTGTTGCTCAGATTTGTCTGAAAATTTTGGTTTTGTCAGGCAGAAAATAAATTTCTCCTTCAGAATCCCCACCTTCCCCCTAAGGGGAAGGTCAACCTGGTCTTTGTCCTCTAGGTTGCAGAACAGGGTTCCATGGTGACCATCGTCCTGAGTCCTTATGCATAACAGATGTGGGGTAATATTTTGACTTGATAAATCCTGCCTTCATGATGGCTTCTTGTGTCTTTGTGAACAGCAGAGGTGGGCAGCTGTGCTGGTCCCATGTGGGCGACAGGCAAGCTGGGCCTGGATGGTCTGTCTCTCCAAGTCCAACAGGAAGATCAGGATGGACCTCGGATCTCTGCTCCTAAAGCTGGGCCCCACGAGGCCCCTTACCTTTGCTCCTTACGGAGTCCCCTTCCTCACTGAGGTTTCCCCCTATTTTAAAATAGCTGTTCACAGAGATCTTTGGGGGCTTTAGAACAGCCCTGACCATAGCCGAGTAACAACCACATCATGAGGCATCTGCTGATGAAGGAGGCACCCTGCAGAGCCAGTCCATACTTCCTTTTATTTTCTTATCCAGCTGCTTTTCTTCCCCTGAGTCTCCCCAGATAAACTGGTGATTCTCAACATATCCTGTGGAGTTTGTGCAAAGTGGAGCTTGGTGAGGTCCTCAGCCAGGTGAGATGCGCCGGAACCTCCAAGGGCACCCTCGTAGAAGGTGTCTGAGGATTGAGTCACCAGACCAGACAAGTGTGGAGGGCAGGGACAGCATCTCACTCGGCTTGGTGTCCCTGGGACCCAGCCCATTTGGCAGGACACACAGGCACTGTAAGGAAATGCAATTTCCTTACGCCTTCCTGAAAATGAACCCTGACTGCCCACGGTCCAGCTGAGACCCCGAGGCTCTCTTGCTGCAACTGTGCTTATCTCCAGGTGGCTCTCAAGGTGCTCATCCCTCCCTCAGCTCCCATGGCATAAATGAGGCAGAGAGCCTTCAAAAGTTCTTTTAGCAGAGTAGGAAGTGGTTACCAGTAGGATGTCGTTGTGGGGGTGCTGGTCAAAGGATACATACCTATAGCTAGGTGGGGACAGGGGAAGTTCAGAATAGGCAGATGCGTAGAGACAGGGGTAGAGAGGTGGCCACCTGGGCCAGGGTCGGGGGGACACTGGGGACTGCTAATGGTTATGCAGTTTTTGCCTCCGGCGGTGAAAATGCCCTAGAGCTGATTGTGGTGATGGCTGCACACTGAGCAGACTAAAGCCCATTGATCAAATACTTTCAGTGGGTGAACTGTATGATGTGTGAATTATACCTCAACAAAATTGTTTAAATATTTTAAAAAGTTGAAAGTCTCTTCCCAGCTCCCCTCCCCTCTAAAAAAAAAGTCCTTTTAAAAACCCTGAGAGGAAACAAAGGAGAAAAGCACCCTACAGGTGGATCCTCTCTAGAGGCCAAGCCTGACCCCTCAGCTGACAAGGTTCCCAGGATGAGCGGCCCTTACCAGCCCCCGCTGTCCCCAGATACCTCCCCTCTGAGCTCCAGGGCCCAGCCCTGTGACCGACATTGCCCCAGGTCCCCGGCCCGCTCTCCTGGCAAGGAACCCCCAGCCTGCAGGTGGGTCGGCACAGCACCTCAGCCTGCAGCCACTAGTAGCCTGCAGTCACCGGTATGAGGATCCACTCTTCCTCCAGGGACCCACCCCAGGAGGGCCCTCCACCGCCAGGGGAGACCCCGATTCCACCTGAGGGAATGTGTGAGTGATCGCAGATGGCACTGCAGCTGTGACTAGGGCCTGTCAGGTGGACTGCAGTTTGCCACCTGGAAGCCCTCTGCTGGGCATCCAAACCTGCCCCCAACACGGCCCGAGCCCTCCTGCCTTCCTGCTGGCTTCTCACCATCACCATAAATGGGCTGCCTAGGAGCCGCGAGGCTGCACTCCCAATAGGCTCAAACCTTTGCTGCTGCCTGCACTTTGCTCCTGCCTTTCTCACCACCTTGCACTTTTTCCTCCCTTCCCGTTTCCCAGCTGAAATTCTCTCCACTTTAGAAGACGAAATTTGTGCTCTGAGTCAGCCAACATTTCTCTGCTTCACCTGTCGGGAGGAGCCAGGTACCCTCCCACAGGGTGCTGCTCTAATCCCTGCTGCCTCCCAGGAAGGAGATCCCAAGGTCCCTGATTTACGGTGAAGAGGAGGGACTATGAGGTTTTCTGGTGACCACAGAGTCAGGGTTCACAGCCACCCCCGCTGCCGTTTCTTGCACCTGTACTGTGAGCCTTGCACCCACTGCAAGCTCTGACTGCTTCAGCCACCTCAGGGCCTGGCCAGCACCTGCATTCTGCAGATGAGGAAGCTGAGGCTTAGTGAGTAACTTGCCCAGAGTCACGAGCTTAGGAAGTGGGGTGTATCAGGATGAGATTCAAACTCTGGTCCTCTTTTTTTCTTTTTTTTTTTGAGACACAGTCTTGCTTTGTCGCCCAGCCTGGAGTGCAGTGGCACGATCTTGGCTCACTGCAACCTCCACCTCCCGGGTTCAAGCCATTCTCCTGCCTCAGCCTCTTGAGTAGCTGGGATTTACAGGCATGCGCCACCATGCCCAGCTAATTTTTGTATTTTTAGTAGAGATGGGGTTTCACCATGTTGGTCAGGCTGGTCTCGAACTCCTGACCTCATGATCCACCCACCTCAGCCTCCCAAAGTGCTGGGATTACAGGCATGAGCCACCGCGCCTGGCCTACTTGATTCTTATACCCTGTCATCCAGCACACTTTTTTCCCCGAACGGAATGCGAGTTCCCCTTAGGCAGAGAATCTATGGTGCCTATTTTCGGTCACCCATGCTGTGCCTAGCATAGCTTCCTGCACCCATCAGCGCTAAAATATCCCATGGATGCTATCTGGATGGCAGAAAGCACTTTTCAATCACTGTGCAAATGGTGCCTTCTACCCCCACCATGGCATGTGCACGGCATGCTCGAGTGCCCGGGGACTCTCACCCCTGTCCTGGAGGTCCGGAGCCCTCGCCTGGTGTTCCCCATGCTGTCCTTGCCTTGTCACACTTGCTTTTTTCCTCCCGCTCTCCAGGTCCAAGGCTTTGCCCTTGGCTTCAGTGTCTCTGCTTTCCGCAGGCTCTCCCAGGGTGGGCCCCTTTCCGCAGACAACTTCAACTGTGGCCTCTATGCGAGGACATCACTATCTCTGTCTTCAGCCTTTGCCTTTCTCTGGATTCCAGGGCTGCATTCTTCTTTCCAGCCTGACAGCTGCAGCCAGTGCCCACGGCCGCCGCAGCGTCACCCTGTCTAGAGCAAGCATCTCCTGTGAGAAGTCTCCACGTGCAACTTCGCTTCTCTCTAGCACAGTATCCTCTTCATTTCTCTGAGGACTTTTTAACAATCTGTGGTTATTTTATTTTTTTTATTTTTATTTTTTTTGAGACGGAGTCTCGCCCTGTCACCCGGGCTGGAGTGCAGTGGCCGGATCTCAGCTCACTGCAAGCTCCGCCTCCCGGGTTTACGCCATTCTCCCACCTCAGCCTCCCGAGTAGCTGGGACTACAGGCGCCCGCCACCTCGCCCGGCTAGTTTTTTTTTGTATTTTTTAGTAGAGACGGGGTTTCACCGTGTTAGCCAGGATGGTCTCGATCTCCTGACCTCATGATCCACCTGTCTCGGCCTCCCAAAGTGCTGGGATTACAGGCTTGAGCCACCGCGCCCGGCCAACAATCTGTGGTTATTTTGTCAATCCACCCACTACCCTGTCGTCTGCCTCCCTGGAACCTCCGTGCTGAGTGCATCCTATGGACCTCTGTCTTCAGGACCTGCCACTGTGCCTGGCACACAGAGGCACTCGGTCAGTATTTGTGGAATGCTTCAAGGGCTGCTTAAAACTGAAGTCAGTATATCTCCGCCCAACTAAATGCACTTGTTCTTTTCCTGTTGCACTGTTGCCATTCCTCTCACTCACTCTCATCCTTGAGGCTTAAAATCTTGGTCACCTTCCTTCTCTATTTTGCCCACTTCCAGTACCTTCTGCACTCAGGCTTTCCTTGTGTCTCTTCTGCACCAGCGCGGTGGCCCAAGCCCTCAGTTCCCATGTCCTTGGAGGATGGTAGCATCCTCCCCCTTCACAGACCAGCCCTCCCCTGCTCTTGGGTCCGTGCTCATTCCACCTCGTGCTTTTCTGTGACAGTCCCTTAGTCAGGACCCTCCATTACTTGCCAAATAAAAGCCAAACTCTCACCCTGACTTCCAATATCTGACCACTGTGTTTTGAGACAGGGTCTGGCTCTGTCACCTAGGCTGGAGTGCAGTGGCACGATCATGGCTTACTGTAGCCTCTAGTCTCCCCAGCTCAATCAATCCTCCCAAGTAGCCAGGACTACAGGTGCATGCCACAGCACATGGCTAATTTTGGTTTTTGTTTTGTAGAGGTGGATTTTTGCCATGTTGCCCAGGGTGGTCTCAAACTCCTGGGCTCAAGTGATCCGCCCACCTTGGTCTCCCAAAGTGCTGAAATTACAGTCATGAGCCACTATGTCCAGTCTGGTATCTTTCAATATGATGCCAACCTCCTTTTCCAGGTGTATTTCCCTTTTTTTTCCAACTATATCCTGCATTCAGGAAGAGTCAGATTAACCAGGAATCAGGCACAGGCTGAAGACTCCCCACTTCTGCACACTCAGAAAACTCCCTGAAGAGGCATTCATTGAATGCCTGTCCGCTCCAGGTCCTGGGTGCCCCATGTGGTGGGGGGTGGGGCGGGGAGGTTAGTTCAAAAGCCAGGTCAGAGGGGTCCTACTGGCCTCACTCAGTCTCTTACAAAAAGACCACCTTGATGGCTCCTGTGGGCACGGGTGGTAGTCAGGCCCCTTCCTTGCCCTGGTGAGGGAGGAGGGATGGCGGAAAGGGCTGGGCTGCTTTGCATAAAGGTGACAAGGGCTGTTCAGGGCAGCTGGGCAGGTGCAGAGGGAGAGGAACTCCATCCCTTCCCAGAGGAACCAGTGTTCTGCGAGAAACAATGACCAGGAACCTTTGAGAACAGGCCTGTCCACTCTGTGGCTTTAAAGTGGTTTATTAACCAAGATATAACCCCTCTACTGAACGCTTGCAATCACGGAACATCTTATTTGCTCTGGGATGTAGGAAACGGAGGAGGCAGGGCATTCGGAGTTTCAGTGGCGCCAGGTAATCCTCAGAGCTACCGGGGAGACATGGGGTTTCCTGCTGGATGGGAACAGGAATTTAAGCAGCTTCTCCCCACCCCCAAATCCTAAGAACAGTGTGTCCCCAGCAGGCTGAAGGGTCGGGAAGCTGATCCCTGGGATACTGAAATAAGAATTAATACCTTCAGCTATACCAGAGGATGTGGTGACTCTCTCAAGGGATATATTTTGAGTACTTATTATAGTCAAATAGGTACTAGGCTCTGAACAGGGTGGCTAATGAACAAGGCCAAGGGGACACAGACACATATGCCAGTAACTGCCATGTAGTGTGACAAGACACTGACTTAGTTACTGGGCACAGTGGAAGGAAAGTAGGAAGGGGTGTGAGTCCCCACTCTTGTGTGGAACAGAACGCTCTGTAGAGGAGTCGTCGTCTGGGCTGAGTCCTGGGGAATCTTGGACACATTCTCAGGCTGGAGTGGGGAAGGACAAGCCCTTCCTTCTTCCTGGAATGCCCCTCTCAGCATCTGGACCTACTAACACTGTACCCATCCCTCCAGGGCCAGCCGAATGCCACCTCCTCTCAGAGTCCAATGATGCCAGCAGTCTGAGCTTCCCTTGAGCCACAGCTGTTCTCATCTCAGGGAGCAGCTTAGTTCCCGCATCCCTGACGCTTGGGTGTTCTGTACCTGCAGGGGCTTCCGGATGGTGAAGGAACTTGGCCTTGTTCATTAGCCACCCTGTTCAGAGCCCAGTACCTATTTGCCTGTAGTGAGCACTCAAAATATACTCGAGAGCGTGAGCACATCCTCGCCTAAAGCTCTTTCTCCTGATTAGATGGAACAGGCCTGGAGCTCTGTAATTTGGGCAATGGTTTATCATATCCTCTCTTCTCAGGATCTCCTCACTATTATTCTTTAGAACTGACAACATAAGCAGTGTCGTTCTGTGTGGCAGAGAGCAGTGGAAGTTACGCTGGATAAATTTCATGTTTCCAATATATCTGGACATTCCAGGTTCTACCTTGGTCCGAAGGAAACCTTTCTCTTTGGCGTCATGCTTTCTGATATAACTGCCCACTTATTTGAAGCTGCCTATGATCTGTATTTGGTAACACAAGAGACTGTAAATACTATTTTACATCACCTCTAAGGGCAACTCCATAAAATACGGCTTAGTTTCACAATTAGTCTCACAATGCTACTGTAATTCATGTGGGGAAAACTTAGAACAAGTATCAATAGCAAGGAATTATTTTGAACATGTTAAGAATATGCAATGAAATTTTCCTCTGCACACACAAAAGCATGGCTCTTGCCTCCTTAGTAAAAATGCAAAGAGATTTTGCAAAGAGAACTTTCAGATCCGTTAGTTTCGTAATACTTTAACCATAGGTTGTCTAGTTAATTACCACTTCCAAATAATGAAACATAACTTTTAGCAATTTTGAATGCCATAGTTTTTTGTAAAATAGCTCCATTTTACTGGTCTAAGTTTAAAATATTATGGCAATCACTGGCCTGCTGCTTCCCTGTTTGACTTCTCCACTAGCTGTCCCAGAGATCTTGCTGATAAAAGATCTAACACATACAGTCTTCTGAGAACTCTTATTTGACTTTTTTGCTCCAAATTTCCAGATATAATGGTTGTTAGGGCAACACTATACAGAATCAGAAAGAGAACATGAGCTTACGTTTAAGGCAATCATTCACATTTACACACATATAATTGCAACTCTTTTTAAAACGTGTAAATTTATAACACTGTCCTTCAAATATTATTCATATACCAGGTTTTGGGTTATGCTGCAAATCACTTGCCAATAAGTCTGGGGTTCATGGGGCAGGAATGACACATTAACCCTTTCTAGCCACTGGGGTCCTGGTTTGGAATAATATTGTGATGTACTGTCAGGAAGTAAGCTTGGGTACTAGGAAGAAATTAGCCGATTACTCTTTTGGGGTTTTATACAGTCTTGCTGTGATTCACCTCAACCTGTGTTTCAAGTATATGTCATTAACTCTTCACAGACAGGAAAATTCAGACTCAGAGGTCAATGACTTGCCTTTAGTTCAAATTGAGGAGGTCAGAATATCTGATAACTTCCTAACCTTTAAATTTAACTCATGATACTTATGCCATGAACATTAAAACTAACTGTAACACTGTGCATCTAGCCTCTTTCAGGACACATTTAACAATATACTTTATTTTTTCTCATAATATGCCATGAAAGTAAGAGTCCTAGAGGAACTGAAATCTGCTATCTTTGCACCTTGTAACATGAAGGCACGTTATCCAAGGCACAGATGCACTAGATCTAAATGCTCCTGCCCTAATTACTGCATCTTTATGTGCAGGCTTTTCAAAGGGCATCTTTTTCCCTTTGCTACATTCCAACTCATTCTCAAACACAAGGCCAATGACCCCAGGTTCTTTCCACACTGTCTCTTCTTTATTTTTAAAGGAAGTTTATTGCATCCTTCTCCAATCGACATTTTTACTGCACTTCAAAGACACCCCTTAGATATCATGCTCCTGACGGCTCTGCAGGAAAACAGTTTTAGGTGTCTTGTCCCTTTATGAGGGTGGCCAGTGAGTGCCTGGTTTCACAGTTTTCTAATCTATCTCTCAAGAGAGCCCTTGAAAGAGCAGACTGGAACTTTCCAGCAATCTCCTGACCAGTGAATGTGCACCTTGCCTTCTGAAAGTAACTTCCGAAGTGGTGATCTTGCCGTCTGACCTTGGGCAAGCAATGACTTCCACGGCCTCAGTTTCTTCAGCTGTAAAGTGGCAATGTTGGCTATAATCGTCTAGGTTCCCTCAGCCATGCTCAGATGGCCTGCTTTTCCTTTCCTCATCTAGCTCGTGGGGACTGGTGCCAGTACCACCAGCAACTGCATTTATTGTACAAAGAGTTTTAATTGTCAGGGCAGCTGTGAGCCTAGCAAAGACTGACAGGATCAACTCTAGCCCATGGCTCTGACAGTTCTCTTTTTATCTAACTCATATCCAGGAAAGAAAAAAAAAAAAAAAAGAACAACCATTAGTTATACGCTAATTTCTTCCTTCAAAGACATAAGAGGTTCCTTAGGTTCTGAGCCCCGTGGTGTGTGCCGTCCGATGGTTTGGTGCGGTGGCACCTTTTTAAGAACATGTGAGAAACATTCCAGTCTGTTCAAATTCAGGCAGAATCCAAATCACTCAAAGCCTTCTCCTACCAATTCGTATTTCATTTTAATGATCAAGCACAGAGGAAAAACCCTCCTAACCCTTACTGTCCACTGATTCAACGCTTTTATTTATTTATTTATTTATTTAGCTATAGGGTCTCACTCTGTCACCCAGGCTGGAGTATAGTGGCGTGATCTCAGCTCACTGCAACCTCTGCCTCCCAGGTTCAAGTGATTCTCCCACCAGCCTCCCGAGTAGCTGGATTACAGGTGTGCATCACCACGCCTGGCTAATTTGTTTTGTGTTTTTAGTGGAGATGGGGGTTTCACCATGTTGGCAGGCTGATCTTGAACTCCTGACCTGAAGTGATCTACCTGCCTTGGCCTCCCAAAGTGTTGGGATTACAGCTGTGAGCCACTGTGCCCAGCTAGTTTTCTGTTCTCATCCTCTGACTCTCAAGATTAAATGCTTGAAAGAATAAAACAGTCTTGCTAGATTGAAAAGCAAATGAGCAGATGAACGAAACAGAAAAGTACTCGGCAACCCTGTCATGTCCCTTGAGGAGGCACGGCCAGCTCTACAGTGAAGATCGGTGAGTGGTTTCCCGGGCCCTGCATGGGAGGAAAACTAGGCTTGTCCTCAGTGGGTGCACCTGCCCTGCTGAGCTGCTCTCTGGATGACCATGGCCCTGCTGGGCCTCAGCCCCACCAGGAGTGTGGCACTGTGCTGGGTCTGGTGGGGCAGCACGCACCCCTTCTCACTGGGTCTTCAGCTCACACCTGTGGTGCTGGTTTGGAAAACTCAATGACAAGTTCAGAGCGTCCGACTGGTGTGAGGGAGCAGCCTGGCGTGGCTCACTAAGGCCCAGCACGGTGTCTCACAGGAGTAGTTCTGTGCACTGTGCACACTGTTCTGGGACTGGCATCTCAACCTTCCTGGCAAAGAACAGAGAAGGGAGATAGACGTTCTCCTGGAGCCTCCTTCTCAGATGCTCTGTGCATCTTCACTTCCAAGGCAGGTGTCACCAGGGTTCCGGCCATCCTATGTGCACACCCTCCTTTAACTAGAAGAACAGTTGTTGGGGGCTGCACCCAGGGCGTGGGACACATTTGGTTGATCCTGTCCAGGTCTGAAGCTAGACTTTTACCCCGGCCCCCATTTCTGTCCTGGGAGAAAACAGATTTAGATGTGAGCCTGTGGTTGGCATCACACAAATGTGACTGTTCAGTTTTTACCATCTTTGAGATGATCTCCATGCCGACTTCTTCCTCCTTAGATGGACACCACGATCCCTATGCCACAGAGTTGTAAGGAAGTAAATGAGATAATGTGTATGAAAAACCCCTACACCTGGCACTTGATAAACCACAATATTCATTTGTTCCTATTTAAAAGTACAGCTGCCCAAATGCCTTGTTTTTCAAGGGTGCATTTGAGAGAGACACAATGAACTTCAACATCACAGCCTCCGCGGGGGTCATCTGCACTACTGCACGTGCTGGCGAACGAAAGTTCCTTGTTTGATGTTTTCTCTGTTGGCAGCAGTGCAGAACTCAGAAATGTTAATCTGAGCTTTCTCTTGGTAGAACTGAGAGATCTAAGATCAGCAGAAAGCTTCTAAGATTATCCCTAATAGGCTGGGCGTGGGGGCTTATGTCTATAATCCCAGCACTTTGGGAGGCCGAGGCGGTGGATCATCTGAGGTCAAGAGTTCAAGATCAGTCTGGCCAACGTGGTGAAACCCTGTCTCTATTAAAAATACAAAAATTAGCCGGGTGTGGTGGTGGGCACCTGGTAATCCCAGCTACTTGGGAGGCTGAGGCAGGAGAACCTCTTGAACCCGGGAGGTAGAGGTTGCAGTGAGCCGAGATCATGCCATTGCACTCCAACCTGGGTGACAAGAGTGAAACTCTGCCTCATATATATGTATATACATGAAGAGAGAGAGAGAGAGAGAGAGACCTTAATAAACTGGATTTCTTTATGGCCAGCTCAGACACTGAGGTCTCCCTCCTGTCTGGATCTGCTGTTTGTCCTGCCTCTGCTTGTGGGATATCTACAGGCTGCCACACTCAGAAGTGTGCTGCTGGCCTTACTCTTGCCCTCCTGGGTCGCTCGTATCTGTGTATGTTCCCTCTCGATCCCTCAGGCTTGTCTGTGTTGTATTTTGGCCTTCCAGGCCACCTGCAGTCACCCAGGTCTCCAACCCACTAGACACCTGGCCCGCATGGCTCCTGTTGTCTCCCACAGGTCCTACTGCTGGGCAGCCTTGAGGAACACAGAGGCACGCCTCCCTCCACAGACCCCGTGGCACGTCCCCAAGGTGCCAGTGTCACTTCCCATCTACACTCTTATTTGTACAATTTGTCTTGTTGTTTAAACTGGACTATATACTGCCGTAGGAAAAAGATTAAATTATTTTTCCATGACCACAATTACTTCACTTATAAGTACTTCACTTATAGTAGGCCTTCAAACGCAAGTTACAAAAGACACCAATACATGCAAAGACATCTTGTGTTCACGGACTGGGAGTCGTACCATTGTCAGGGTGAAGATCATGACACAAAGTGATCTGCAGATTGAGTGTAATCCCTATCAAAACCCCAGTGGTGTTTCTGCAGAAATAGAAACCCATTTTGAAATTTACGTGGAATCTCAAGGGCTCTGAATTTTGATTCAGGGATTTTGAAAACAACAACAAAAACAACAGCGAAGTGGGAGAGCTCACGTTTCCTGATTGGAAAACTACAAAGAGACACAGTCATCACAACAGTGTGGCGTCAGCATAAAGACAGACACGGATACCAATGATGGAACAAAAAACCCAGAAATAAACCCTTATGTACCCCAACTGATTTTCAGCAAGGGTGCCAGGACCACACTCTGGGGAAGGAACAGTCTCTCCAACAAAGGGTACTGGAAAACTGGATATCCACATGCAAAAGAACACAGCTGGACCCTTACCTTACGTCGTATATAAAAATCAACTCAAACAGATTGAAGACCCAAACATAACACTTAAAACTATAAAACTCTGAGAAGAAAACAGGAGAAAAGCTTCATGACATTGGGTTTGGCAATGATTTCTTAGGTATGACACCAAAAGCATGGGCAACAAGAATAAAAACAGATAAAGTGAACTCCTACAACTTAACAACAACAACAACAACAAAATAAAGAGCTCCCACAACTTAACAACAGTAACAACAAAACAAAGAACAAGCAAATAAGAGAGTGCTCAACATCGCTACTCATTAGGAAAATGCAAGTCAAAACCAACATGAGATACCATCTCATACCCATTAGGAGGGTTACTATTAAAACACCCAGAAAATGATAAGTATTGGGGAATAATACGTAGAAACTGGAATCCTTGTGTTCTGATGATTGGAATGTAAAATTGTGCAGTCATAATGGAAAACAAGTATGGTAGTTCCTCAAAAAATTAAATATAGAATTACCATATGATCCAGCATTTCTACTTCTGGGCTTGTGAACAGAAGAACTGAAAGCAGAGTCTCAATTAGATACTTGTACACTCGTATTCATAGCAGCATTATTCAAAATAGCCAGAATACGGAGGGAACCTAAGTGTTCATTGACAGATTATTGAATAAACAGACTGTGGTAATATTTGTTATGGAATATTATTCCTCCTTAAGGAGGAAGATAATTTTGACACATGCTACAACATGGATAAATCATGCATCAACTATGCTAAGTGAAATAAGCCCATTACAAAAAGACAAACACTCTATGGTTCCACTTACACAAAGTTCTTAGAGTAGTCAAATTCATAAATATGGAAAAAATGGTGGTTGCCAGAGCTTGGCATGGAGAAAATGGGGTAGAGTTTTAGTTTGAGAGGAAAAAAGAGTCCTGGAGATGGGTGTTGGTGATGGCTGCACGACACTATGAATGTACTTAATGCCACTGAACTGCACACTTGAAAATGGTTAAGATGGTAAGTTTTATGTGTACTTTACCATTATTTACAAAATAGTCCACTGGGCCGGGCATAGTGGTGCATACCTGTAATTCCAGCACTTTGGGAGGCTGAGGTGGGCAGATCACGAGGTCAAGAGATCGAGACCATCCTGGTCAACATGGTGAAACCCCGTCTCTACTAAAAATACAAAAATTAGCTGGGTGTGGTGGTATGTGCCTGTAGTTCTAGCTACTTGGGAGGCTGAGGCAGGAGAATCGCTTGAACCTGGGAGGCAGAGGCTGCAGTGAGCCAAGATCGCGCCACTGCACTCAAGCCTGGGCGACAGAGCGGAAATATCATCTCAAAAACAAAAAACTAAAAACAAAAAACAATAAACAAAAAAATTCCACCGATACTTACCTTGAAAAATAAAATAAATCACTATACTGAATCACTAAAAAAAGAAAATCACTAAGAAAAGAAAAATCATTTTTCTTTTCAAAAAGGAGATTAAAAGTATCTTTTCAAAAAAGACAAGAAGTGTCACACTAAAGCTACTTCCTTGGGGGTATCTGAGCCTTGGCCTTAATTGTTGTAGCATTAGCACCTGGAACAGTGCTGGTTACATCATGGGAACTGGGTAAACGAAATTTTTAAAATAATGTGCAGGGATGAATACTGGGGTTCTGATTATTCTTTTCTTAAATTTCTAAGGCTACTCGTTGAGCTATTTTATATTGCACTGACATGTATATATTCTTTTCTCAATTGAAACCTTTTCCTATTTATGTAAAATATTTACATTTGTTTTTTTCCCTTAAGGTTGAAAGCCTTTAACATATATATATATATATATATATAAATAAAAAATATGCTCTGTCACCCAGGTTGGAGTGCAGTGGCGCAATCTTAGCTCACTGCAGCCTCTGCCTCCTCGGTTCAAGCCATTCTCCTGGGTCAGCTTCCTGAGTAGCTGAGATTACAGGTGTGAGCCACCACACCTGGCTAATTTTGTGTATTTTCAGTAGAGATGGGGTTTCACCGTGTTGGCCAGGATGGTCTCAAACTTCTGACCTCATGATGTGCCCACTTCGGCCTCCCACAGTGCTGGGATTACAGGTGTGAGCCACTACACCTGGTTGTCTGTAACATATTTTTATACAAAACTGGAAACAAGAGCATGATGAGCCTGCAGATACATTCCCAGATTCAACAACTTAGGATATTTAATTTGGTCACAGTGTATACGTGTTAATGATAATGTCCTCAGAGTCAGGATCACGTTGTTATGTCACGCACACCCCACTGCCAGGTCATACATGTGGAGGCTGAGGCATATGGAGGTGAGTGACTGGACCCAGGTGACACAGAGAGTGGGTGGTGGAGCTGATGCTGGAACCCAGGACACCTGTCTCCATGGCCCTGGCTCTAGGACGTCTGCCAAATGCATTAGCCTGAATTTTATTTATACAAGTTGATCTTAACTAATAAGGTTAATTTTCCAAAACTTAGCCCATTTTTTTCAGATAAGGCTAACGGAACTTTCTAAAACAGAAAATAAATGCCTTATGAGTCAGTGGTCTCCTGGCCCTGGTGTTTGAGCTTTTGAAATGTCACTACTGTCTCCAAGAGCTCAGTTCTGTGTCTGGAGCCCTGACTTATTTGAGGCATGCACATGCACTGGGGAAGCTGGGTTTGGGGCAGCAGGGCTGTACTGCTGTGCAACTCAGGAGAGAGTTATTGCCTCCACAGGCAGTTACAATTCACATGGCTAAATGAGACCCAGATTTATCCTTATTTTTGTCAATGAGGAAGCAATTTATTCATTTTGGAAAAATGGTTTTTGCCCTCTTTTTTTCACCCTGCTCCCCAGACAGATTTGCCACCACAAATCACAAATTCAGGCTCAAAGGAGACGACATCTGTGCAGAGCTCCGTAAATGGTGAGTCAGTACACGTGGTGATGTAGGATTGATCTGATTGTTGGAAAACATAAATTCACATCTTCCGGGCGCAGTGGCTCCAGCCTGTGATCCCAGCACTCTGGGAGGCTGAAGTGGGCAGATCACGAGGTCAGGAGTTCGAGACCAGCCTGATCAACATGGTGAAACACTGTCTCTACTAAAAACATGCAAAAATTAGCTGGGCATGGTGGTGCGTGCCTATAATCCCAGCTGCTCAGGAGGCTGAGGCAGGAGAATTGCTTGAACCTGGGAGGTGGAGGTTGCAGTGAGCTGAGATCGCACCACTGCACTCCAGCCTGGGTGACAGAGTGAGACTCTATCTCAAAAAAAAAAAAAAAAAAGTCCGTCTTCTGGATCTGCGCTAGGCTCCTGGCTGCACGCGGTGCCTCTCTCCACCGTATAGCTGAGACACTACCTGTAAAGGACCGCGTTGGAGAAGTGCTGAGTGTCCCTTCAAGCAGCCTCTCCTCAGGAGGCAATCTTTACCTGCACTAGCCACAAGGAAAGACTGAAGTCTGGCCCCCCAGAGCACCACGCTGGAGGTCTCAGTGGCGGGGGACACATCTCACCCAAGGCCACTCTGCCCTATCCAGTTGCAGAGGGGCTCCTTGGTGTGGGGGGGAGGAGGAGGGTTTCTTTTGCACAGGATGACCACTGGCTCCTTGGGAGCCTTGGTCCTCTTGACTGATTCATGGATGGCTGACCACGAATCCTCTTAAAGAGATCTTTGATGCCTCTAGACTCCTGACAAGCATGAAGTCCATGATGATGTGTCATGGGCCTTCTGGAATCTCTGTGTCAAGGACATTCTTCCCCAGACAGAGTGGAGAGTGAGGACCGAAGGGAGAAAGAGATCGCACAGGTGCACAGCGGACAGCAGCCATCAACCTCTGTGCTGGAAGCAGTGCTTATGCACTTAGGCAGGTGCTGAAATGAGAGAGGCTGTACCTGAAGACAGCGGGTCAAGTCTCAGTATGACAGCAACATGGCAGATTATAAAAACCAGATGAGGCAGCAGATAGCCGCTGTATGGTAACTCGTGCCACAATAAAAATGTCAGTTTTCTGTATTATTTTACAACATTGACTAGCTCAGGAATGCTTTCAAGCAGGACACTGATACCCTCCGTTGTTAAAGACAGACATAGGCATTTATTAACTGGTGTTCACACGGCTCTTTCACTGCCTGAGTTTGTGAGGCGAGACCAGATTTCCTGTCCTTAGTATTCCTGCGGGAGCAGCAACCATGTGGGCGCCTCAAAACGTTGCCATGAGAAATGACAGTCGGGGGCAGGTGCCCCGCACTCACCAATTTCTATCCCACTTACTTCCTCTCTCCCTGGAGAGTTGGGCAAAATTCTCTGTCATTACTTTTATTCTTTACTCCTAAAAGATCCTTGTAACAAAGAATTCAAGCAAAAAAAAAAAAAAATTCCCATAATTAGACTAAGAGGCATCCCATCCCCCTCCCCTTTTTAAAGTGAGGTAAGCTCTGTGCAGGGCAGCAAACCGGCTGCCTCTGCGGGCCTGCCTTGCGTAGCGCTGGGCTCTGCAGTTTCTGGAGCACTGTCTTGGAACTGCTCGAAGGCTGGTAGTGCCAGGGGTGTGTGTGTGCAAACGGATACCTGAATGATTATCTAGAAAACGTGCCTCTGAATTCCAAGTGAAAAGACAATAACTTTGAGGGTTATTTGCCTTCAATTTGGGTAGTCCATCATGAACTGCCTTTATATATGCCACAGGCCTTCCTACTGAAGGTGTACACAGCATGATCTCTTCATGGGGACTGAGGTGAAAACACCAGTTATCACCCAGCAGATGCTGCTTCTCTACTGAGGACCCTTCAACTTGTTCACTGTTTCAAAGTTGAAGCTGCAATTTGCGAAGTCGCATTTTCCCGACGGCTTTTCCACCTGGGCCTTGCTGAGGAACCTACAGTATCATCCTGCCGCCTGCTGGCACTGGGCCCTGCGCCCACACAGCCCAGTGCTCCACCCACTTCTCTCCAGGTGAGAGTGCATCACAGGCGTCCTCCTGGACAGGCAAGGGGAAGCTCTCCATTGTTACAGAATGTTTCCTCTACTGTATGACATACTCAGTTGAATGAAAAAAAAAATCCATCTTTCTGAATGGGTAATTAGATTGATTTCTTCAAGAATACTTGCACAGAAAAATAAATACGTCTAGAGTAAGATTTTAAAAATCGACATATATATACATTTGGAATTATTTGTCTCAGATCACAGAATCTAGAACATTTAAGTTGCTTGAGACACTATGTAGCTTGGCTTTCAGCTCACAGCCAGGAACTGAGGCACACGCTTGGGAAGACAACATTCCGACTAAGTCACTTTGCGGGCATGGTGCTGTTCCCCAGCCAAGCTTGCAGTTACAAACATCCGGGGAGCAATGAGAGTTTGCTTAGAGAAGAGAGACGTCCTGGACACCTCAACGGCTCTCATAAAGGTGAGAGGCTGGAACTGCTGGGGGTAGATATATGTAGAAGTCACATGAGGCGGGTTTGAGTTTAATAGAAAAAAAACCCAAAATAACTTTCTGTTGGCCTACTGAGAGTGGAAAGGGCAGGCTTGCGGGCCAGTGGCGAGCTCCTCATTAACCACGGGACTCTGCGGGGCATATGTGGTTCCTGCTCTGGTGGAGGGAGGCGGGGCAGGAGACACTGGATGTTGTGGGATCTTCCGTGGCAGGGCCTTTTTTTTTTTAAACATCATTGTTGCATGTTTTACATATCATAACATTCACTCATTTCAACTGCACAATTCAGTGGCCTTTAATAGCTTTACCAAGTTGTGCAAGCTTCGTGATACATCAGTTTTAGAACACTTTCATCCCAATGAGGTCCCATGGGGACAGAGTTTCAACTAAAGCAGGTCTCTTGGGACTATGGCGGTCTTGGGAGGGGCCTGTCTCACATGCATTCCAACCTAGTCCTCCCAGTTACAGCCTGGGACCTTGCATTGGGTGTGACAGGGTGTTGTGCCAATAAGCAATATCCATATTGTCTACCCAGATAGGTTCAGGCAAGGAAGGGGCTGGATGGACAGGAAAAGGTTGGCAGGTGGGTGACAGCACCCAGTGGGCCAAAGGCAGATGCCATTGAGGGGGCAACGGGATAGGGTAGCTGCTTCTCTCACTGCCCGCCCACCCCCACTCACATATAGTGAATGTGTTTCAGCAGAGGACACTTCACTCTGACCATGTATCATAATAAACTTCAATGATTCTTTCAGCAATAATGAATTACTTGAAAAGGACTTTGTTATTCAGGAAACTGAGTAACTGAAACTCAGAAACTTCTAGTAAAAAGATGATCATAATTGTTACATAATATCCATGAAAAAAAAAACAAACCAGTAACAGCCATTTTAAACCCAATTCATTTCCCTGACATGTTAATATATGTTAACCAGAAAAAGGGAGTCCTTTTTAAACCTGGGCTCCCTGTGGTGCACCCCAAAAGGAAGTCTCAGTGGCCTAGACTCCGACGTCCAGTCAGAGCAGCACCCTTGCTGCACACCCCGCATGCGTCACGTGCCTCCCCAGCTGTGGACCTGTTGTGTTCTTACAGCAGGTGCCTAAGTGGCTCCTTGAAGAAGATGATGTGCTTGCTGTGTTATGTACACCCACATCCTTCCTTGCTAAAGCATTCCTGGAAAGCCCCTGCTGACCACATCTGGGGGTAATAATCACGGGATGGGCCAGGCACAGCCACCAAACCATGTGCCAATTACATTTCAAGCAAGGGGTCCTATTGAGACCAGCATCATTTTTTTAAGGCAAAGTCTAGGATTTCAGTTGTAGGAATTTTAAAACATCAAGAATTAATTTTTCACACAAATCTTGAAGAGTGGGGGCTTTTGGTGTCTTTAGATTGATAGCATCCAAAATTCAAAAGACACGAAAACAACACAATGTGCCCAGAAAACTAAGAACACCAGTTTGACTTTCTGAAACTTTGAAAATACTGCAGACACGGGATGCATTTCTGTGGAAAGGCTGGGAAGGAAAACGGACGTGGGGGGTCACATGTAGCACATCCAGTAGGAGAAAATGCAGACACGTGTCAAACAAGGAAAAGGCACAGGAATCACACCTCTGGTTCAAGTCATCAGGCAGTGCGATCAAAGCTGCGAGAAGCAGGGACACAGATCAACTGAATAAGAGGCATATGTCAAACCAGATTTGGGAGTAGATTCTCTCTATTCTGATGATTAGTATCTAGCACCTGAATTCAACCTACCAATTTAGTTTGTGAAGTACAGGCAATACAAGATGACAGGAGATGTTGGTGGCAAAGAATATTCCCATGCAGATTTGGAGTCTTTGAGAGCTGCCTAGAAGACAACCATATTAGTAACTCTTTCTTTCCAGCATAGTTCCATGGGTTTGTAAATAAATCAGAGCTGATCATACCAGACAGCCTTCATTTTCTCCCATCATGACCTTCAGATATGGCAGATCACAAGTCCCAGCAAGCAGTTTTCAACCAGTATCTGAGCCGTGCCACATAAAAGATGTGGCTTGGGTGACTGGTACCTTGGCATCTAAGGATCAGAGTTCCCACACGATTATAACGAACACCATTTGCAGCGAATACCATGAAGCAGTCCTCCTGGCTTCTGGAAAACTGCTGAGGAGCCCTGTAACTGGCCTGAAGTCTGGGTACAGGCCTCACTGATCTTTTTCAAATTATCCACTTGAGTTAAATCCTCATGGGTAGTGCCATAGGTCCCTGAATGGATTGCACAGCAGGTGCTATTAGATCCTAGTTGTAATCAGTGGGTGATGGTCCAGGAACCTGGGAAGGCTCTAATAACATGCAAGGACTATCATCAGAATACTTCAACACTTAAGCAGCTTTGCATCTTCAAAGCTCACTACAAACATTAATTAATTAATATGTATGACACCCCTGTGATGTCGTTAAGTATGATTACCTCCATTTGACATATAAGGAAACAGGTTAAGTGGCTTGCTTGAGGCCACACAACAAGCCCGAGTGGGTCTGGGAACGTCATTTAGAAGCACCTGATCCAGCACACATGGAGGCGTGCTAGTGGCAGGTCAAGAGGCTCACCCACTCCCCAGCCCTCGCCATCCTCAGCAAGCAGGACTGTGGCTGCAGGAGATCTGCTGATAGGCTGTCAGAGGACCCTGCCCCGCTCTTCCTCAACCATGTTCCAACCCAAAAGAGTTAGTAAGAGTCTGACAGAGAGCAAGTGAGCAAGAGCGAGCTCTAGCAAATCCACTTCTGGGTCCAGCTGCAGTGATGGGAGTGCAGCCCTTGCTTCAGCATTCCCTGCTGCTGAGACGGAGCAGGCAGCAGACAGTCGGATGTCACTGTCAAGGGGCAGGTGCCCGAGGGTGGAGAAGATGGAGGAAGCGTGGGGAGGAGGAGGAGGCTGTCATCTGAGAGCCAACAAAAACCCGTGACAGACAGCCACACTGGGAAGGTGGAGGAAGGACCTGAGAACTAGATGAGACGCCACAGCTCCTGCACCGGGAGTTGCAAATGGCGACTTGCCCTGGCTGCAAAGCTGCTGGTGGAGGGAGAGGAACTGCGTGGCTGGAAGGTGCCGTGCAGGACTGGGAAAAGAGGGAAGGGAGCCAGCACTTCTTGGTGCCTTCTGTGTTCCAGACCTGTACAGCATTCATCTGTTGAATCCTCAGATCAGTTCCACCAGGTGAACACGACTTCATCTTATTCTTGTCTTAGCACTGGGACATTGAGGTGACAATGGTGAGTTTTCAGACAGGATTAGAATCAGGTCCATGTCTGGATGATGATGGTGACCCCACACCACCTGAGACAGGTAAGGACTCTGGATGTTGGAATCAGTGACATGGCAGGAGGGCCTCTGGGAAGAGCTGGAGAAGGTGCAGACCTGGGAACGGCTGGAGAAATGACAGCAGCACCCTGTGTGCTGGGGGCTCCACTTTGAATTCTGGAACCTGTGGCATGGGTGACTGGTACCTTGGCATCAAAGGATGAGAGTTCCCACACAAAGAAGCACAGTTGATCTGAGGACAGAGTCTCAGAGAGAGGGGGAGGGCCCAGAGGTGGGAGTGGGAGGTCCAGGCCTGTCTGTACCACTGGAACGTCCAAGGAGAAGCAGTCAAGTGGACTGTATATATGACATCAGTTGGTTTCTGTTAATGTATGTATACTGTCCTGAGAGCCAAGGGAAATGCCTTACATTCTTAACAAAGTTGAGCTGAAAAAAATCAGTCCAACATTTTCCCAATTCTTTGACAGAAACACAAATTTAGGGCTTACTGCTGCATAACATTTTGTGTTCTCTCCTGCCAAGATGCTGAGGGCAGTCGGCTGGGAGGAATGCTACTTTGGGGATGAACTGAAGTTTGCTGAATAAAGAATGAGCACAGATTCAGAAGCAAAACTTCCATAGTGTATGAATCCTCCCAACGAGACTGTCAGAATAAGGATATAGGTTTGCATTTATTTATTTTACTAAAAGCTTCCTACTTCCCTCCTTTCTGGATATCGTAAGGGGTTTGACCTTTTCGTTTCAAATATGACATTTCTTTCTCTGATCTCCTTTAGCCAGATGTCAAACCTAAAATAGAATTTCTTAGAACTTACTGCTCAAATATGCTACTTAAGAGCAGCCTGTAGCTTTTCTTAGTGTCTTATGGCTTTTCTAGAACATGCGCTGAGAAGGAAAGGGAGAGAAACACACCTCAGGGCATCTCTGCAATCTCCGTTAGGGATGCTGGACAGAAGCACAGTGCAGTCGTTGGCTCCGAAAAGGCAGCCGCTGTTTTCATTTAGGAGTCCAGGTCAGTCTGAACTGTGGGACCTCCTTCACCAAAGCACCCCCAGATTGCCTCTTGTTCTTACCGACTTAACGGAAACATCCCAAGGTTCGCTAGAAGAGATTTTAGCTATCATCTCTTCTAGAAGAGCAGGAAACCAAGCTCCTTTTTCCCTGCTTTTATCCCTGCCCCGACAGAATTCTTCCGAAGGTACCAGTGATGCTTTTGTGAATGCAAGTACACGGCGGCTCTCCTCCTCACGGCCTGGAACCCCCAACCCTACCACTGGCCTGCAGCACCTTATGTGACCACTTGTGGCTACCACCCTCACCACTTCTCTGTGCCAGGAATACTGGCCCCACTGCTGTTCCTTCATCTGGCAAAGCATACACCTGCCACAGGGCCTTTGCACAGGAGTCCCCTGGTGTCCGGTGAAGATCCGTGTGGCCTCCTCCCTCATTTCCTCTGCTGAAATGTCTCATTAGAGATGCCTTCCTTGATCACCTTTACCCTGCTTTATTTTTCTTCATAGCACAGATCTCCTCCTGACATGTTATTCACTTGTTTGTGGTCTGTGCCCTCCTCTTAGAATGGGAGCATGTCATTTATTTGTCGTAATTTGTTGGAATAAGTCACCTACTGGCTTAGCACTCTCAGGACTCAGAGCGGTGCCTGGCACATGGTAGGCACCCAGTAAGAACTTGTTGAATAAGTGCTTACATTTATTTCAACAAATAAATCACATGCATGCCCTGTTATAGTTTCTTTACAATAATTAGGCTAAAAGTAGATTATAAAAAGAAAAAAAAGGAACCTAGTCACATTTACTACACATAAGAATGTTACCCATTCTTACTCCAAAAATCAGCTCTTGGAATCTTTATCATTTCTTTGTAAGGCTGAGAATCGGCTCTTTGCCACATGAATTTTGTGTCAGCCTTCAGTCAAAACTAATGAAAGTCTGGACCAACGAGCTGGCCCCAGATTTCTGGATCATCCAAGCATCTCCTTCAGTCTCTGGACCCTCTCACCTGCCCACCCACGGAACCACACTGTCCTCTGTCCCCAACAGTGAGGTGGAGGAGCGTCTTACAACCGCGTCATTCACTCACATGGGAGACCTGTCCCCAACAGTGAGGTGGAGGAGCGTCTTACAGCTTCGTCGTTCTCTCACATGGGAGACCAGGCGTCTTCTCTACAGAGGAGAGGAATTACTTCTCCTTAGAGAGGCCTGAGATGAATGAGTGTCCTGTTCTCCCTAGAGTGCCCGATCCATGGTGTCTGGCCACTCCTACAGGTCCAGCACAGACAATCACACGAGGAAGCTGAAAGCAGTGTGCTTTTGAGTATACGCCGTATTGGTGAGAGGTGATTTACTGTATCTCTCTGTCACATGGACATGTTTGAGATTCAAGTAAACTATTCCCTGATCAGCCGCAGTTCTAGCCTAACAGTTAGGGAGAAATGCTAACGTTTAATAATTTAAGCATAATATTTAATTTGGAAACTACTAGTGATTATATAGCAGTAAAGAGACTTCACATGGGGTAGAGATTTTTAAAAAATCTCATTGATACCCAAGGTATAGCGCAGTAGAAACATTTAGAAACTACAGTTACAAGTGTCCTCTCTGTGGAACGAACACAGTCACGTCGGCATTGTCCGCCAGGATCACTCACACACGACAGCGTGCTACGTGAATACAGTTACACTCCTGCATATTCAGTGGGCTTTGCACATCTCTACCACAGAGTACGCACCTCTCTTGGACAGCGTATGACTGGTGGAAGTGCAGTTGGCAGTTGATCTTTGACTACGGTATTCAGAGGTGGCTCTTGCTTTTAAGGGCACAATATATATAACCATGATTGCTTTAAAGGGATTTGTTTCAATTCCATGTTTGAGGGAGGTAATGGGCCAGCCTAAGAATCAAAAGTGATAATGAAATATGGACGTAAAAGGGGAAGGGAGGCAGACTTTGGCTTGCTAGTACAACAGGATACTTATTTGGGGTTCACTTCATACATTACTTTCCCCCATTTTCCTACCCATGACCCCCAATCTGGGGAGGAACGAGATCTGACAGGGAGGTGCGTGGGGCAGAGGCTTTGCTGCTGCTGTTTTCAATGTCTTGGTTTCCCTCTTTTACCAGGACCAGAGCAGGAGGCCTCCTTTCCGCTCTCTGGCGGCCACATACTCCTCCTCCACGGGTAACAACAGGATGAAGGAGGACACACGTGGGTCTCGCTACACATAATAGCTAAACAGCCCTAGAATACAGGGTCTGTGTACATATCATCATGTCTTAAGGCTGCAAGGAAGCTTGCTGTGAGAAAAAGCTCTCCTGAGCTCAAAGAAGAACTACTTTCTAAATGTCACCTTAATATATCTGGCAGGTTTGGATTTGGTATCCAAGTTGAGTCCTATAATACGTAGACTATTTCCTTTTGGAGACCGTATTTTTAATTTCAGTGACTTGGAGGAGTTAAACTTGACCTCTGGGCACATTAACAGAGTTCAGCCAAGTGGGTCATCAGTGGAGGAGTGACAGTGACACTTCCATTCACGCAGGGCTTGTGGTCTATAGAAGGGCTTTCACATAATTGGGCTGACTATACGGGAAGTGAATTGATTAGGCATTTGCCCCTTGTTATGGATGAAGCAGCTAAGGCCGTGAGAGTCCCTGAGGGTCAAGTAGCTCTCAGATCCTAGAGGTGGGAGTCCTGCTCTGCCCAGCATCCTCTCCCCTGCACCCCAGTACCTGCATCCCCTCCTTTTCTCTGTCGTCTTTGTTTTACAGTATGGATCTGGTGGGCTATGGTTCCTCTCCTGTTGGTCCTGAGGATGCACCAGGACCAAGAATATGTCTTCTTTATGGAGGAAACATGGTTAAGTGCCAAGTGTACGGCCCCGACCCTTCCTCTATTCTCTCAGCCTAGTTACACCAGGGAGGTAAATTCCTGCCTGTTTGCCTGCCTACTTATTTATATTAAAAGTTCTTGCAAATTTAAAAGTTATACACTCAATGATCCAAAGGTAAAGTTGAGAAGACTATAAAAGACCGTAAGCAATATGAAATTATACAGTCAGCTTTTCACATGACGGTTGTGTGATCACTAATGGAATTATTGAGCTTCCACAGAATGAAAAGGACCCTTGGGATCCGGAGCTGTGGTTGAAATTGCTCCCTCTCGGGAGGTGTTGTGTAGTAGCTTCTCCTATAACGTCTACAGCGGACTTACGACACATTTACATTTTTGGTCCTGAAGGTCACAGCGTCCTTCTAAGTGGAATGATGGTGGAGACTGGGAACTAACTTCTTCACTTCCTCTCTTTGACAGCCTGAACTCAGCTTGGCACTGGCTTTCTATCCACTTTCTGTCCAGCAGTGAATGGAATCAACTCTCCCATTAACGGAGCACCCTCTGGGAGAAGGCACCGTGTTTTCTGCTGAGTGCTAGGACCTTCGCAGTCTTCACAGAGCAACAAGTCAGAACTCAGTGAGCAGAGCAATGCCAAAGGCGAGGCCTGGTATGCAGACACACATGAGCCTAGAGCAGCTGTGCCCACCCCATGCCTACCATGGACCCAGTGAGGACAGCTGTCTTTGAGAGTGGCGACGGTAGGGTTCTATAGAAGAAGCAGGTCTGTTAAGCAAACTGCGAGATGGCTGGGCTCAGACTGATCAAAGTCTACCATTTTGCCTTATCTATCTAGAACCATAACTCAAGAATGAAATTGCCCCAGCTTTTCTCCTCCCACTGTTAAATTCCATTCAATCATAGTAGGCAAAATGCAGTCACGCTCAAGCAGCCAGATGTTATCACTACAGACTGCTCTTCATAAACCCATGCTGAAACCTGAGTGGTTGATGAGACCAGCTAAGCAGTTGTACCTTTGACCCAACTGCATTAAACTTGCCCTATCAATTTAAGCTCAGTATAAACACTATTTCCCAGAGCCCCTCGTGAAGTCAGCAGTGAGAAGAAGCTGACTAAGCCTAAACATTTTTTAACAGCAATCTTGTCTTACAACACCAAGGGGATTTGCTGGGTATCTGGGGCTTTAGAAAGCCATATGAGCATGCTGAAAGAATTAAAATCCTTTAAAAATGAAAAATTGATGGTGACAGTCCTGTCTGAAGACTGGTTGGTCTAATGGCAACATGGAATGGGCACTTTTGTATTTTTTTTTTTTTTTTTTGTTTTTTTTGAGACGGAGTCTCGCTCTGTCGCCCGGACTGGAGTGCAGTGGCCGGATGGAATGGGCACTTTTTTTTTTTTTTTTTTTTTTTTGGTCTGAGACACTTTTTATTGTTTTGTAAGTAATATATTTGTATTATTTTTCTTCTTTCTCAAATGTTTGCTTTAAGGTGGCCATTCCAACTTTTTAAAAATGAAAAAATGTGCCCCACGTATCAGTAAATTGGACTTTTTAACAGGACTTGAACATATTTATTGTACTGGTTAAATTTCTTTCTAATAAAGAGTAGGCCCTCTCTGCATTCAAACAATTCAGATAATTCAGACAATAAGATCGCAGTTCTCTGCACACTGCACGCAGCTGACATCCCGGGAGTCTGGCCGATGCACAAGTCCCAGGGTGAATGAAGGGGCGACTGCACACGGCTATTGATTTGCTCATATTTCAATAAAACTTAGATGTTCTATAAAATGTAAGCATATATTTGTCTTTTGTAAATAAATATACCTCAGTGTAAAGGTATTTCAAAAGAGAAGGCTGATCTGAGAAGTGTTTACTTTTTTCTTTTTTTGCTTTGTATAAAAAGTTTATTCAGTTACTTTGTGGCTGAGTTTCCAAATAAGTAGGAGACTGTTACTTTGTGTTAAAATGCTAAAATAGGACACTGGGGAACAAATAAATGTTTACGATTTATAACTCTTACAGAAATGACTTTGTAACATATCTTATCAGTAAGATAAAAAGATCTTTGAATAATAAATTGCAAATTATAAAAATTAGGTAGAAAATGTAAATATTTTAAGAGACACTGGGGGCCGAGCACAGTGGCTCATGCCTGTAATCCCAGTACTTCGGGAGACCAAGGCGGGCGGATTACCTGAGGTCAGAAGTTCGAGACCAGCTTGGCCAACATGGTGAAACCTCATCTCTACTAAAAATACAAAAATTAGCCAGGTGTGGTGGCGCACGCTTGTAATCCCAGCTACCTGGGAGGCTGAGGCAGGAGAATTGCTTGAGCCTGGGAGTTGGAGTTTACAGTGAGCTGAGACCGTACTACTGCACTCCAGACTGGGCAACAGAGTGAGACTCTGTCTAAAACACACACACACACACACACACACACACACACACACACACACACAGGAAATAAAAAGGAGCCAAAACATTAAAACAGAACATTCTCCATTAAGGGGAAGAAAACAATGCTACGAATTTAGAAATAAACTTTCTTGAAATATGTGTAAAGATGTATATGCAAAGCAACACATCATGTAATTCTGGCCAAATCAAACAAGTACCAAGGTATCAGCTCAGGAGAACAGAGCCAGTGAGTTGCCAAAGGGACTTTTACACTGAACTTGACAGACCCTGGAACTAGTGAAGACTCACAGACCTAAATGGAATATATTTCTAACTTATGTCAATACTGTTTTCACTAGTGAAAACCTCTCTGCAACATTAAAATCTAATGCCAAGGTCTAAGAACACTTTGTCAAATGTCTTGCTATCCTGATTAAAAGAATTACTATAATTTTTCTCTGGAAGGAACAGACAGAAGACATTAATTTCATATGATGATAGAAAAAAGTGCAAAGCAGGGTTGGGCAGGCTGGGATGAGGGTTGGCTATCACAATCTGGTGTGCTTTTTGGGAATTTCATGGGCCTCTTTGGGGCTTAGCCTTCTCAGCCAAGCATGCACGTCAGAGGAGATGGCCTCTGGGCTTCACTCAGGCTCCACTGTTCTGAGTCCACACTCCGGAGGCACACACTCTCTGGGATACACTTCAGAATCAGTCATCTCTGAGGTTCTTCCCATTTCGAGGATTCAATACATGTATGAAATGTTTGTTAAGAGAGAAAAACGCGCTCTGTGGATGACACCTTCCTATGTCATGTAAATAGAGACACATATTAAAAATGGGGGTGCTGAAAATGAGATTGCCACGTGCTGCAGCACTTCACGGCAGATCAGACGCCTCTGTGTTCAAGCAGGGGTTTGGCATCAAGAGCTGTCACCAGCTGGGTACAGTGGCTCACACCTGTAATCCCAGCATGTGGGGAGGCTGGGGCAGGGGGATCACTTGAGGTCAGGAGTTCAAGACCAGCCTGGCCAACATGGTGAAACTCCATCTCTACTAAAAATACAAAAAGTAGCCAGGTGTGGTGGCATATGCCTGTAATCAAAGCAACTAGGGAGGCTGAGGCAGGAGAATCACTTGAACCTGGGAGGAGGAGGTTGGAGTGAGCAGAGAGAGTGCCACTGCACTCCAGCCTAGGTGAAAAAGCGAGACAAGACTCCATCTAAAAAAAAAAAAAAGCTGGCCGGGCGCAGTGGCTCACGCCTGTAATCCCAGCACTCTGGGAGGCCGAGGCGGGCGGCTCACGAGGTCAGGAGATCGAGAGCATCCTGGCTAACATGGTGAAACTCCGTTTCTACTGAAAATACAAAAAATTAGCCAGGCGTGGTGGCAGGCACCTGTGGTCCCAGCTACTCGGGAGGCTGAGGCAGGAGAATGGCGTGAACCCGGGAGGTGGAGCTTGCAGTGAGCCGAGATCGCGCCACTGCACTCCAGCCTGGGCAACAGAGCGAGACTCCGTCTCAAAAAAAAAAAAAAAAATAAAAATAAAAAAATAAAAAAGCTGTCACCGCCTGTCCCATGACGGCTTCCTTGGGAAGGGAGGCGGTCGGGGGTGCTGGGTGGGTTCCACATGAACATCCTGGTGTCACCAACGAAGGGAGATCTTGAACAATGTTTTGAAACCCATCAAGTCTCCTGGAAGCCTCAAGCAAGAGAGCTGCGCACATGCACGGCACTGACCCAGCCGCTCAACTCCTCTCCATGGCGCCAGCAGCTCAGGGACTTCTGCCCAGCAGCCTTCTGGGATAAGCGGGTGAGAGGGTGTGAAATGACTGTAATGAGGACCAGAGACAAGAAGGGATGCACTGGTTACAGGTGTTGCATACGACTTTCAGAAGTAATATTTTTCTTGCCCTGATTTGAAAGACCTACTTCAAAATCAAGTTTTTTTTTTTCCCCCACCTGAACTAAAAGTGAGGACAGCATGCTTTGGGAAACTTTCTAGTAATTAGACAAATCTTTTCCACTTAATGTAACACACGCTGGAATGTGGAATTTTGTGTTTCTGAGGAATCATGAATGGTTACTAATGCTGAGTTTTTCTTAATTAATGAGCAGCTCAGATATGTAAAATAAATTGGCTTACCTACACTGGGATAAGACAGAGAAGAAAACACTAACATGAAAAGCTAGAATATTTTCTAAGTGGCTCTGTAATTAAAAATAACATTTAAAATGAGGAGAAGTTAATAGACTTCCATGCTCTAAATACATTCTTCCTAAGGTAATAGTTCAGTAGTGCTAGAGAGAAAGATAACCATCTTCTCGTGCCTTTTGTTTTCAGCTATACTTTTAGTTTTCATTCTGCATTCCATAGTTCCAAAAGTTGAAGTCATCTGCAGGTCAAACCATGGCCTGGGGTAAGTACCTAGTACGTTTTTAAAAAATGCATCTTCATTCTGAAAACATGAAAACTCTTGCTCTGAGGCTGGATTCAATGAACCATACCTCCTACAAGTTGTTCATAGTTCCCTGCTCGCCCGGACTTTTGCTCAGTTTTGCTGTCACCCCATAGCTGCAGGGCTTTTCAAAATTCTAGACAATGAAGCTCCTTTCCATGTTGCTCCCCGTGCAGTGACTGTGGGGGCCTTCAGAAGGCTTGAGCCTACAGACTCAGGCAAAGATCTGATGGCAGCTCCCCTGCAAACCACAGTAACCCACGAAGGCCGCAGAACAATGTAACTGCTCCAAGTGTCAATCAGCAGCATTGAGCTTACCTTTCTCAGCAACCTGTGACCTACAAAGATGCCAGCTCTTCAGAGTCTGGTGGCAGGCTTATCACTCTCAATTAGGAGTTTACAGACACGTTCATGTTGGTGCATGTGTTCAGGAGGCTGCTTCTCACTCGATGCCCTGTTTACAGGAAGCAGCAACTGAAGACTGCTCCCCGGCTGGGGTGCTCTCCGGGAAGCTTCGCAATCATGCGGAGGTGAATGCCTTGCTTTTGGGACCAGGCCAAAACAACACCCACCCCCACGTACCCCACCACAAAAGGCTACTCTACTAAAGGGCATTATGATTTTCTGGGTTTACGGTCGCAATGTATATAAATGTAAACTACCAAGTAAATATGTAGAAACACGGAATCAGTGACATCATTCTGAGAATTTGAGAGGAAAGCACTGTGTCCATTCCTAAGTATGTATAAGATATTAAGGTTGGTGCAAAAGTAATCTCGGTGTTTGCCATACTTTTAATTACTTTTTTTTGAGACAGAATCTCACTCTGTTGCCAGGCTAGAGTGCAGTGGTGCGATCTTGGCTCACTGCAAGCTCCGCCCCCCCGGTTCAGGTGATTCTCCTGTTTCAGCCTCCTGAGTAGCCGGGACTACAGGTGTGCACCACCACATCTGGCTGATTTTTGTATTTTTAATAGAGACAGTGTTTCACTATGTTGGCCAGGATGGCCTCGATCTCTCGACCTCGTGATCTGCCTGCCTCAGCTTCCCAAATTGCTGGGATTACAGGTGTAAGCCACTGTGCCTGGACTATTTTTAATTACTTTCTGCCATTACTTTTAATGGCAAAAATTGCGATTATTTTTGCACCAACCCAGTAAATTTTAAAATGGCAAAACTGCAGATCCACTACAAAAGAGTGTTTTTTCCTGGATTAGACAATGCCCAGTAATCACCAAGACAACCACATTTGGGTCTGGCTTCAGAGACGACGACTGTCGGGTATTTGATAGGTTCTGACAAACTTGAGGCCATTGCTGTGCCATGTTGTCCCAAATGATAAAGGCAGCCCAAGCGCCCAAGCCATGATGCATGAACGAGAGTCAGGAGAAACATGGAGTGGAAGCGAAGGGAAGGTAATAGAGAAAAGCGGGTAGCTGTCATAGAAGGCTGTCCACGAGCCACTGATTAGGTCCTCTGTGTGTGCGCGCAGGCATGTGTAGACAGGGACCAAGTGTTTTGTGCAGTTCCTGCAGGAGAGTAATGATTCTTTGAAACAAAAGTCTCTGGAATTTCCAGCTCTATGTCTAACATGCTCTGCCACTATTTATGTCTTCCAGATTAGTGTAGAAAGGGGCATTTCACAATGCCTGGTTTCCTTAATAAGCAAAATCTGATGCTGGGAGATAATTCTAAGATTGGTTAAGAGGATTCCAAGAAATGGCAGACTGCAGAGGGTTCACCTGGGAGTACAGAGAGAAAACCTATTTCATCACCACCAGACTGGGCACCTTTCCAGAAAGTGAAAACCCTCCTATTCAAATAGGGCTGCCAGAGAAACTAAGCACCTCACCATGCAATGGAACAGCGGTGACGCAAAATTCTGGGGTTAACTGTGCTCTGTCTGATGCTGCATTCTTCTGACCCTTTCTTAAGAAAATGCCCTGAGATGCTAGTCAGATGCTGGAGATGTCACAGGGCTGGAGTAAAGGCATTCCCTGGTGTCCTTTCTGGATGTGACAAAATAAACATCTTATTGTTGGCTGTGCACTCCCACCACTCCCGGCCGGGCATTTCAGCGGGGATTGGATTCCTCCACTGAAATGCCTGGATTCTATACTGTATTTTCAAACAGCATGAAGCAAACATTGATCAGCCAACAGCAGCTGGCAGTGGATCAAGCAGGGCCACCAGTGGCTTGAACTTCGGTGAGAAGAGATGAGGTTTAAGATCTCAGAGAGGCCTCTCCAGTTTCAGACAATCACCAATGCCAGCTCTGTTTTCTAATATCTCAGGCCGTCCAGCCTGCTCATCCTCAGCTGCCTGACGCCTGCACAACGCTATGGCTGCTCAGTTCCGCAAACTGCAGGGCCAAGTGGTCAGGGGACCACATCCCTTCCCCTCCATCCCACGACTTTTTTGGCATGATGCAGTGTTTTTCAACTTGGACGGTGATCTCTCCTCCGTTAGGTTACCAAAGAGCTTTTTTTTTTTAATAGTATTTTTAGAGCAGTTTTAGCTTTACAAAAAACTACACAGAAAGCACAGAGAGTTCTCATGGGAGCTTTCCTCCATCCCACTCCTGCACAATTTCCCCTATTAACAATGTACCTTAGAGTGTTACATTTGTTATAACTGATGAACTGATATTTATTATTATTACCTGAAGTCCATAGATTTTACATTAGGGTTCCCTCTATGGCATGAGTCTACAGATTTTGACAAATGTATAATGTCATGTATCCACCATTACTATATCATATAGAATAGTTTTGCTGCCACAAAAGCCCCCTGTGCTCTTCTTCTATCCCTCCCCTGGACCCTGAGCAAACACTGATCTTTTAATTCTCTCCACAGTTTTGCCATTCCCAGAATGTAATATAGTTAGAGTTATACAGTCTTCAGCTTTTTCAGATTGGCTTCTTTCATTTAGCAACATGCATTTAAGGCTCCTCCATGGCTTTTCATGGCTTGATAGCTCCTTTCCTTTTATCACTGAATAGAATTCCATTGTATGAATATACCACAAGTTGATCCATTAGAAGGATGTTTTGCTTGCTTCCAGTTTAGGTTGATTATGAATGATGCTGCTATAAACATCTATGCGCAGGTTTTTCTGAGGACATATTTTCTACTTAATTGGGTAAATACATAGCAGCAAGGCTGCTGATTGTGTAGTGAAACCGTTGGTTGTAGTGAAACCATTTTGCTTTTCGTGAAATTGCAAATATTCCTGCAAAGTGTCTATATCTTTTGCATTCCCACTAGCCATGAATAGGAGCTCCTGTTGCTCCTCATCCTAGTCATCATTTGGTGTTAGTATTCTAACTTTCTGCCATTCTAATAGGTTTGTAGTGGTATCTCATGGTTGTTTTAGTTTAAATTCCCTAGTGACGTATGATGCTGAGCATATTTTCATATGCTTACTTGCCATCTGTATATCTTCTTTGGTGAGGTATCTATTAGCTCATTTTAAAATAAGGTTGTTCATTTTCTGGTGGTTGAGTTTTAAGAGTTCCTTGTATATTCTAGATAATCAGTCCCTTACCAAATATGTGTATTGCAAAGCTTTTTCTCCCAGTCTTGACTTGTCTTTTCACTGTCTTAACAGTGTCTTTCATGGAGCAGAAGTTTTTAATCTTTCTGAAGTTTCACTCATCAACTGTCTCTCTCTCTCTTTTTTTTTTTGAGAAAGAGTCTTGCTCTGTCGCCCAGGCTGGAGTGCAGTGATACATTCACACAGCTCACTGTAGCCTCAACCTCCCGGGCTCAAGCTATTCTCCCACCTCAGCCTCCCAGGTAGCTGGGATGCCCAGCTAATTTTTTTTTTTTTAAATAGAGATGGAGTTTTACCACGTTGCCCAGGTTGGTCTTGAACTCCTGGGCTCAAGCAATCTACCTGCCTTGGCCTCTGAAAGTGCTGGAATTCCAGGTGTGAGCTAACGTGGCTGGCCCTTCATATAGATCTTATACATAATTTTTTAGACTTACAACTATTTCTTTTTTGGGGGGTGTTAATGTAAATTCCATTGTTTTAAATTTCTTTCTTTTTTTCTTTTTTGAGACACAGTTTTGCTCTTGTTGCCCAGGCTGGAGTGCAATGGCATGATCTCGGCTCACTGCAACTTCTGCCTCCCAGGTTCAAGCGATTCCCCTGCCTCAGCCTCCCAAGTAGCTGGAATTACACGTATGCACCACCATGCCTGCCTAATTTTGTATTTTTAGTAGAGATGGGGTTTCCCCATGTTGGTCAGGCTGATCTTGAACTCCTGACCTAAGGTGATCCACCCGCTTTAGCCTCCCAAAGTGCTAACACATTGTTCTAAATTTCAAATTGCACTTGTTCATCGTTAGAATACAGAAAAACAACTAACTGTTGTATATGAAGTTTGTATCCTGCAACCTTGTTATAAATTAGTTACAGGATTTTTTTTTTTTTTTTTTGGTTGTTTCTTCGGGATTTTCTATATAGACCAACATGTCACTTGTGAAAGACAAAGACAGTGTTATTTCTTCCTTCCCAATCTGCATGCCTTTTATTCTTTTTCTTTCATTATTGCATTAGCAAGGACTTCCAGTACAACACGGAATCTTGGTGGTGAAAGAAGGGACATCCTTGCCTTGTTCCTCATCTTGGGGGAAAACGTCTAGTTTGTCACCATCAAGTATAATGTTAGCTGGCTGGGGACAGTGTCTCACACCTGTAACCCCAATACTTTGGGAGGCCGAGGTGGGCGGATCATGAGGTCAGCAGATTAAGACCATTCTGGCTAACACGGTGAAGCCCTGTCTCTACTAAAAATACATAAAATTAGCCGGGCCTGGTGGCGGCGTCTGTAGTCCCAGCTCCTCGGGAGGCTGAGGCAGGAGAATGGCGTGAACCTGGGGGGCGGAGTTTGCAGTGAGCCCAGATTGCACCACTGCACTCCAGCCTGGGCGACAGAGCGAGACTCCATCTCAAAAAAAAAAAAAGTATAATGTTAGCTGTAGATTTTTAAATAGATGTTCTTTATCACGTTAAGGAAGGTACCCTCTACTCCGAATTTGTTGAGAGTTGGTTTTAAATGTTTAATCATGAACAGGTGTTTGATTTTGTCATTTTTTCCCTAGGCCTATTGATATGCTCATCTGATTTGCCTTCTTTGCCTGTTGATGTGATGGGTATTACTTGACTGTCTAATGATGAACCAGCCCTTCATACCTGGAATAGGTCCCACTTGGTTATTGTATACAATTCCTTTTATACACAGTTAGATTTAATTTGCTAATATTCTTGTTTTGTTTTGTTTTGTAAGACAGGGTCTCACTCTATGACCCAGGCTGGAGTGTAGTGGCACGATGTCGGCTCATTGTAACTTCTGCCTCTCTAGTTCAAGTGATTCTTGTGCCTCAGCCTCCTGAGTAGCTGGGACGACAGGTGCCTGCTACCACACCCAGCTAGTTTTTGTATTTTTAGTAGAGATGGGGTTTCACTATGTTGGCCAGGCTGGTCTTGAACTCCTGACCTCAGACGATATGCCTACCTCAGCCTCCCAAAGTGTTGGGATTACAGGCATGAGCCACTACACCCAGCCTGATCTAATTTGCTAATATTCTGCATCTATGTTCATAAGAGATACTAATTTTCCTTTCTTTGTCTGGTTTTGGTGTTAGGGTAATGCTGGCCTCATAGAATGAGTTAGGAAGTTTCTCCTTGCTTATATTTTCTGGAAGACATGGTAGAGAATTGGTATAATTTCTTCCTTAAATGTTTGGTAGAATTCATCATCAGTGAAACTAGCCTGTTCTTTCTGTTTTGGAAGGTTATTAATTATTGATTCAATTTCTTTAAAAGATATAGGCTTATTCAGATTATCTGTCTCTTCCTGTGTTAATTTTGATAGGTAAGTCTTTTTTTTTTTTTTTTTTTTTGAGACAGAGTCTCGCTCTGTCGCCCAGGCTGGAGTGCAGTGGCCAGATCTCAGCTCACTGCGAGCTCCGCCTCCTGGGTTTACGTCATTCTCCTGCCTCTACCTCCCGAGTAGCTGGGACTACAGGCGCCCGCCACCTCGCCCGGCTAGCTTTTTTGTATTTTTTTAGTAGAGACGGGGTTTCACTGTGTTAGCCAGGATGGTCTCGATCTCCTGACCTCAGACGATATGCCTACCTCAGCCTCCCAAAGTGCTGGGATTACAGGCTTGAGCCACCGCGCCCGGCCGATAGGTAAGTCTTTAAACGAACTGATCCATTTTGCTTAAATTATCAAATTTGTGGGTTTAGAGTTGTTCATAATATTTCTTTGTTAGTCCAAGATAACCAAATAGGAACAGCTCCAGTCTGCAGCTTCCAGTGTGAGCGACGCAAAAGATGAGTGATTTTTGCATTTCCAACTGAGGTACCGGGTTCATCTCACTGGGGCTTGTCGGACAGTGGGTGCAGCCAATGGAGCAGAGCGGGGCATCACCTCACCTGGGAAGCGCAAGGGGTAGGGGAATTCCCTTTCCTAGCAAAGGGAAGCCGTGACAGACGGTACCTGGAAAATTGGGACATTCCCACACTAATACTGCGCTTTTTCAACGACCTTAGCAAATGGCACACCAGGTGATTATATCCCGCGCCTGGCTCAGAGGGTCCCATGCCCACGGAGCCTGGCTCACTGCTAGCACAGCAGTCTGAGATCAAACTGCAAGGCAGCAGCAAGGCTGGGGGAGGGGTGTCCACCATTGCTGAGGCTTGAGTAGGTAAACAAAGCTGCTCCAACTGGGTGGAGCCCACCACAGCTCAAGGAGACCTGCCTGCCTCTGCAGACTCCACCTCTGGGGGCAGGGCACAGCTAAACAAAAGGCAGAAGAAACTTCTGCAGACTTAAACCTCCCTATCTGACAGCTTTGAAGAGAGCAGTGCTTCTCCCAGCATGGAATTTGAGATCTGAGAACCAACAGACTGCCTCCTCAAGTGGGTCCCTGACCCCCGAGTAGCCTAACTGGGAGACACCTCCCAGTAGGGGCCAACTGACACCTCATACAGCCGGGTGCCCCTCTGAGAGGAAGCTTCCAGAAGAAAGATCAGACAGTAACATTTGCCATTCTGTAATATTTGCTGTTTTGCAGCCTCCGTTGGTGACCTAGGCAAACAGGGTCTGGAGTGGACCTCCAGCAAACTCCAACAGACCTGCAGCTGAGGGTCCTGACTCTTAGAAGAAAACTAACAAACAGAAAGGACACCCACACCAAAACCCCATCTGTCCGTCACCCTCATCAAAGACAAAAGGTAGCTAAAACCACAAAGATGGGTAGCAACCAGAGCAGAAAAGCTGAAAATTCTAAAAATCAGAGCACCTCTTCTCCTTCAAAGGAACACAGCTCCTTGCCAGCAGCGGAACAAAGTTGGACAGAGAATGACTTTGACAAGTTGAGAGAAGAAGGCTTCTGACGATCGGTAATAACAAACTTCTCTGAAGGAGGATGTTCCTAAAGGAGGATGTTCGAACCCATTGCAAAGAAGCTAAAAACCTTGAAAAAAGATTAGACAAATGGCTAACAAGAATTAACAGTGTAGAGAAGTCCTTAAATGACCTGATGGAGCTGAAAACCATGGCACAAGAACTTCATGATGCATGTGCAAGCTTCAGTAGCCGATTTGATCAAGTGGAAGAAAGGGTATCAGTGACTGAAGATCAAACGAATGAAATGAAGCGAGAAGAGAAGTTTAGAGAAAAAAGAGTAAAAAGAAATAAACAAAGCCTCCAAGGAATATGGGACTATGTGAAAAGACCAAATCTACGTCTGATTGGTGTACCTGAAAGTGACGGGGAGAATGGAACCAAGTTGGAAAACACTCTTCAGGATATTATCCAGGAGAACTTGCCCAACCTAGTGAGTCAGGCCAACATTCAAATTCAGGAAATAATGGAGAATACCACAAAGATACTCCTCGAGAAGAGCAACTGCAAGACACATAATTGTCACATTTACCAAAGTTGAAATGAAGGAAAAAATGTTAAGGGCAGCCAGAGAGAAAGGTCGGGTTACCCACAAAGGGAAGTCCATCAGACTAACAGCGGATCTCTCGGCAGAAACTCTCCAAGCCAGAAGAGAGTGGAACATTCTTAAAGAAAAGAATTTTCAATCCAGAATTTCATATCTAGCCAAGCTAAGCTTCATAAGTGAAGAAGAAATAAAATTGTTTACAGACAAACAAATGCGGAGAGATACGGTCACCACCAGGCTTGGCTTACAAGAGCTCCTGAAGGAAGCACTAAACATGGAAAGGAACAACCAGTACCAGCCACTGCAAAAACATGTCAAATTGTAAAGACCATCAATGCTAGGAAGAAACTGCATCAACTAATGAGCAAAATAACCAGCTAACATCAT
>NW_012117332.1:895283-895840 GCF_000951035.1 Colobus angolensis palliatus | reverse complement strand
GAAATTTATAGCACTAAATGCCCACAAGAGAAAGCAGGAAAGATCTAAAATTGATATCCTAACATCACAATTAAAAGAACTAGAGAAGCAAGAGCAAACAAATTCAAAAGCTAGCAGAAGGCAAGAAATAACTAAGAGCAGAACTGAAAGAGACAGAGACACAAAAAACCCTTCAAAAAAATCAATGAATCCAGGAGCTGGTTTTTGAAAAGATCAACAAAATTGATCAACAACTGGCAAGATTAATAAAGAAGAAAAGAGAGAAGAATCAAGCAGATGCAATAAAAAATGATAAAGGAGATACTGTCACCGATCCCACAGAAATATAAACTACCATCAGAGAATACTATAAACACTTCTATGCAAATAAACTAGAAAATCTAGAAGAAATGGATACATTCCTGGACGTATACACCCTCCCAAGACTAAACCAGGAAGAAGTTGAATCCCTGAATAGACCAAAACAGGTTCTGAAACTGAGGCAATAAAAGCCTACCAACCAAAAAAAAAGTCCAGAACCAGATGGATTCACAGCCGAATTCTACCAGAGGTACAAA
>NW_012117332.1:888456-892326 GCF_000951035.1 Colobus angolensis palliatus | reverse complement strand
CGCATGTACCCTAGAACTTAAAGTATAATAAAAAACATAAATAAATAAAAACATTTGAATAAAAAACATTCCTTTGCTCGCCTTCTAATATTGATGGGATTAACAGCGATGGAACTTCTTTAATTTTCTATATTTGTAATTTCCTGTTTTCATTTTTATTAATTTCTGCTCTGGTTTTTATTAGCTTGAGAGAGAAAAAATCTCTTGGTGGCCAGCCTTGGGAGGGACCCCACAACTTGCATGAGTTTTATCTCTTAGTAGGTTCTTAAGGTTAAGATCAGGAAAAAATCCCCTGTGCTTCTGGCAGGAGGAGAAAAGTAACCATTTTGAAATATACCCAGAGGATTCTGTTCTCCCTAACAAAGGTCTTCGCTCAAGCTAATCCACATTGAGTCTGCAGCAATTAGTCAATGACCCTCCCAAAGTTCCCACCCAATGCTGGCTCCAGCGGCAGTTGTTGCTCCTGGCAAGCTCTGATTCTTTGTATTCATCAATCTTTCTGATTTTAGGGGCGGAGGTTCCCTGGTGACCTTGATTCACTAAAGGAACCAGGAAGAGCTGCTGATTTTCAGTGTGTTTGGCTTTCTTCTTGTTGTGGGGGCTGAGTGACAACTTCCTTGCTCCTTACAAGTTGGGCTGGAACCAGAAGTGAGTTCAACGGACTTTTTTTTTTCTTCTCAACTCAATGCAACTCAGATCAACATGGACAGGTAACACATAAAGCAGGGACAGTAGCAAAAACTAGACGGGATGCCAGGCAGAACATTTTAACTTAAGATTCAGTCAGCGATAAAAGATTAAAATAAATTTTGTCATTATCTTTCTACATGACACAATTATAAATTCCTGTAATTTTCTATTCCAAAATATATTTACAGGCATCTCTTTTGATCATTTAAACTTATTTTTAAAAGCTTTACGTATTTCCATTTACACAAGTAATGGAACACAGACCAGTCAGCTGTATTGCTAAACATTACAAGGATATAATTACTTGTTTTAAACAAGCACCTGCCATAGCACATTCTGATACCTGGAATATGATTCTGATAGCAAAGCAAACTGACTAAATGAGTCCCACTGACTAAATGAGTCCCACTTACTGAAACAACCCTAGACAAAAACTGCTTCTCAGATTTATGCAACTCCAAACATGTGCAAGCATCCAGAGTCCTCTCTCTCTCGCACACTCACATTTATTACGCAAACGACGGAAGACATCACTGTGCTTGCGAATCCTGTGTTGAGAGCAGACAGATGGCGGTTATCAAATACTTTGGCACTGATATGCAGGAGACAGTTACATCTCAGAGGAGCAGTAACTTGTGTGAAGGCTAACGTTGGCACTGGATCCAAACCTGTGCAAATAGCCCTGTGACACTCTCTTCTTCTGAAGTATATGAATTGTTTTAGGCTACGGGGGTGGGTTGGGAAAGAGTTTTAAAATATAGAGACCAGGACAATGACTATATTTATTTAGAGGTGACAACATCCTTAAATAATTTAGGTCAGCTGATGCAAGAGCTGAGACGCTGAAAGACAACTGGCAGGGTGCTCGACCTTAATTACCAGGCCGGGCCGGGGGCCCCAGCTAATGCTGCTCTGTGCTGATCTGCTCTCTGCTCCTCACACTTGTTGGTATCGAGCTTGTAAGAAGGTTCAGATCCATGAGTGGCCCATGATGACTGAACACTAAATGGATGTAGGGAGAAGCTCGTCTCTCTGCGGATGCACTCCCTCAGGTAGGGCACCTCGAAGGAGAACTCTGGTTTCTGCAAGTTGTTACAGTTCAGCGTATACCATATTTTGAGAATACACAGAGTGTTTTATTGCAGTCAAATAATATTTTGAGCTCTCACAACAGCAAACTCCAGGAACTTCAAAGGAATTCCAGCCCAACTGGAACCATCATTACAAAACAAATTTTAGCTTTATTGTTAGCCAGACCACAAAGCGGGAGAGGCTATGCCAAAGTAAATGCTCTTGAGCTCTCTATATATTACCTTTGAACAATTAATTGGTCTCCTGGAGACGAGGGAAAAAAAAAAGGGAAAGAAAACAAAAGACTGATAATGAAATATATTGTTCTTGGATGTCATAGCCTGGGTAAGTCATAGCCACATTGAACAAATACCTGCCAGATTGATCATTAATTTCAACTAGTCTATAATTTCACACATTAGGCTAAGTCTTGTACACGGAAACTAGGCTCACTTTGTAGATTATATTTTCAGTTGGTCACAAAGAGGAACTTCTACTGCCTAAGAAAATAGGCATCCAGATATTCAAAGACCAGGCCTCTGAGATGAACTTCACTTATGAGGCATTTCTCTGCGCTACTATGAATTCTTGATGTGCACCCTTCATGCACCTGCTTCCTCATGGCACCTTCCAAACCATCCATACACGACTCTAAGCAGTCAGGTTAACGAGCAGGACAGGCAGGGAGCTGAGCGACAGTAAACAAACAGGGGCCTGACCCCTATCAGAATTTAAATGTTTGGGGATCCTGACCCCAACTATCAGCATCTGCCAACATTGCTAGTTCTCCTCTTATACCTCTGCCTTCCAGATTACCGCACCAATGAGGGCGCAGGCCAGGTGTTAGTTCTGATTCTGCAGGGCAGCTGACTTCTCACACTGAAAGTGGCATGGGCCTTCTGGCCTGCCTCCCTTGGGTGCCCAGCCAGGACATGCAAGGTCATACTGCTAAGTCCCTTTGAGATCCTTGAGTTAAAGGCGCTCATAAAGGCACAGTGTCATGAATGGCATATGTTCCAGGTGCACCACTTCGGCCGCCAGAGCCACATAATGGTTTGGTTGGTAAGTGCCTCTGCCCAGCATGTGCACTACTTTGTCTGGAATTGGTGGGTTCTTGGTTGCACTGACTTCTATTGCTTGCACTGACTTCAAGAATAAAGCTGCGGACCCTCGCGGTGAGTGTTCCAGTTCTTAAAGACGGTGTGTCCGGAGCTTATTCCTTCAGACTTTCAGATGTGTCTGGAGCTTCTTCCTTCTGGTGGGTTCCTGGTCTAAGCTACAGACTTTCTTTATGAGTGTTACAGCTCTTAAAAGCAGCGTGTCTGAAGTTGTTCGCTTTTCCCAGGGGGTTTGTGGTCTTGCTGGCTTCAGGAGTGAAGCTGCAGACCTTCCGGTGAGTGTCATAGCTCATAAAGACAGGGTGGACCCACAAAGTGAGCAACAGCAAGATTCGTTGCAAAGAACAAAAGAACGAAACTTCTGTATGGTGGAAGGAGACCCAAGCCAGTGGCAGCTAACTGCCCCAGCAACCTGCTTTTATTCCCTTATCTGGCCCCACCTACATCCTGCTGATTGGTCCACTTTACTGAGAGTTAATTGGTCCACTTTACAGAGAGCTGATTGGTCCATTTGGACATAGTGCTGATTGGTGTGCTTACAATCCTTGAGCTAGACACAGTCACAGAGTGCCAGTTAGCTAGATACAGAGTACCAATTGGTGCATTTACAAACCCTGAGCTAGACACAGAGTGCTGATTGGTGTATTCAGAAACCCTGAGCTAGATACAGAGTGCTGATTGGTGCATTTACAATCCTTGCGCTAGACACAGAGTCAGAGTGCTAGTCCTCCACGTCTCCACTAGGTTAGCTAGATACACAGTATCAATTGGTGTATTCACAAATTCTGAGCTAGACACAGAGTGCTGATTGGTGTATTTACAAACCCTGAGCTAGACAGATTGTTGATTGGTGCACATACGATCCTCTGGCTAGATATAAAAGTTCTCCAAGTCCCCGTTTGCTTCAGGAGCCCAGCTGGCTTCACCCAGTGGATCGTGCACGGGGGCTGCCGGTGGAGCTGCCCGCCAGTCCCCAGCTGCGCCTGCACTC
>NW_012117332.1:846095-888032 GCF_000951035.1 Colobus angolensis palliatus | reverse complement strand
TGCGCCTCTCCCTCCACACCTCCTGGCAAGCAGAGGGAGGCGGCTCTGGCCTCAGCCAGCGCAGAGAGGGGCTTCCACGGTGCCGTGGAGGGCTGAAGGGCTCAAGCGCCGCCAGAGTGGACTCCGAGGCTGAGGAGGCCCCGAGAACAAGGGCTACTAGCACGTTGTTACCTCTCACTATTGAACAAACTGAACTGCAAAAAGAGGACTGCAAAGGGGTCTTCTTATAATAGGGCCTGGTGCCTGGTGGATGCCCAGAGCCCTTGGCATTTCTGAAATGGGCATAAGTGCCCTAAAAGGCAGCTTTTCATGACAGGTTACCCTGGATGATGTTTCCTAAAGTCACATCAGTGGGTGAGACAGAATGTCACAACTAGTCTGTTCTCTCACAGTTCACATTTACTGTTGACTCCTTGGCAAGGAGGATAAAAAGAAAGTAACACATAAATATACTCTCTCATACATCATATATACATACACATGCTAACACATACACAAATGCACAACACACTCATACACATGCATACACCTGCAAATACACACACTTACAAATACACACACCTATATACACACACACACCCCTCCCCCACCCAGAGGTGATGAGCACAGGGCATGTGCCAATGCAGAAGAGGATTGTGTCTACACACCTGCCTCCTGGCGGTGTCCTGCTACCCTGCCACCAAGACACGCTGGTACTTGTTGGGCTGTGATAAAAGCTTCTGCTTGGCTGCCATGTGTGACATCTTACTGCAGATTCTGTTACATGGTTGAATATGTCACTTAGTTTTCAATCTGCTGTGTTCTAGCATCTGCAGTCCTAAAATGGCTCAAGAAAGTGATCCTATAGAAGTCAGAATCTGAGGTTGTAAGAAATTATGAAAGCTCTGCCCTTCAGGACAAGATGGAAATTAGCGTGGCTCCAGGTGAGGAGGACCAGGCAGCAGACCCCGGCTCACAGTGGGAACAGTCTAGGACTGCCAGAGAAGGCCTCCGGCAGAGAGTGTCATCTGCCAACTCCCCTCCCCGACAGCCCCAGGCAAAGGGGCCATGGGATCTCACCAGCAACCCCCACCATAAAGTGCTGGAAAGTGGCTAAAGAGAATGCTGTGAATCTGATTTTCAAAACACCACTCAGTGTGTTTGTGCAGAAACACGCTAAGGCTGGAGTGCAGTGGCATGATCACAGCTCACTGCAGTTTTGACCTCCCTGCATGCTGGTGATCCTCCCACCTCAGCCTCCTGAGTGGATGGGACTGTAAGCAGGCACCACGGTGTCCGGCTAATTTTTGTATTTTTTTTTTTTTTTTTTGAGATGGAGTCTCGCTCTGTCGCCCAGGCTGGAGTGCAGTGGCGCCATCTCGGCTCACTGCAAGATCCTCCTCCCGGGTTCACGCCATTCTCCTGCCTCAGCCTCCTGAGTAGCTGGGACCACGGACATGTGCAACCATACCTGGATTTTTTTTTTTTTTTTTTTTTTGAGATGGAGTCTCGCTCTGTCGCCCAGGCTGGAGTGCAGTGGCTGGATCTCAGCTCACTGCAAGCTCTGCCTCCCGGGTTCCCGCCATTCTCCTGCCTCAGCCTCCCGAGTAGCTGGGACTACAGGCGCCCGCCATCTCGCCCGGCTAGTTTTTTGTATTTTTTTAGTAGAGACGGGGTTTCACCGTGTAGGCCAGGATGGTCTTGATCTCCTGACCTCGTGATCCGCCCGTCTCGGCCTCCCAAAGTGCTGGGATTACAGGCTTGAGCCACCGCGCCCGGCCAATTTTTGTATTTCTTATAGAGACAGGGTCTTGCTATGTTGCCCAGGCTGGTCTCAATTCCTGGGCTCCAGTGATTCATCTGCCTTGGCCTCCCAAAGTGTTGGGATTACAGGCGTGAACCACTGTGCCTGACTTCTTCTTATTTTTTCTTAACATGGAAAGATTATGAGATTTAGATTTAGAAGACCTGGCTCCACGGTATGGCACCTTCACTTACAAGTCTCCTGGCCTTCAGTATTGCGTAGCTCTAGATTTATGAAATGCCTTTTCCTCCCAAAACTTTGATGTTTGTTAAATACCTATGTTTTACCTTCCCAAGTAGATGCAAGTACGAGTAATTTGATGATACTCATTTATTTTATTCTATAATTTATTTTATGACAAATACAAAGAAAGGAGTAAAAGGAATCTACGTCCCAAAAGATAGGTACACTTTATAACACCTTCAGACAGAAAGAGGCGACAGCGTCTGGGCCCAGACAAGCTCCCCTGCCAGTTCCCGCCTCCTCAGGCCTCCACTGCTACCAAGCTCAGTCTCACTGCTGGCGTTTCTGGTCAGCTCACATGAAAGAGATGGAGGCTTGTGCCCTTTGGCCGTGCTGGTGCCATTGCCACTGGGAGGACCAGGGACTCTGTGCCCACTGCGCCAGGCAGGCGGGCAGGCCAGTCAGTGAGGAATGTACCCCAGTGCTGATGGTCTTTCATTTTTTTAGAAAGAAAAATCTGGATTTCAAAAATTTCAAATTTTCGAAATTTGCTGACATTTTAATTCAGTGAAAGAAAGCACTTCTATTAGCCTAATTGGTCCTAGAAGCCCCCAGTATAAGACCCGTGGCTGGGCCATGGAAGGGGGTAAAACCACGCACGTGGATGAGCACGAGAGCCTCTGTGGATGTTGACATCCTGACTCTTTGGGACTGGCTTCTCCAGCACACATTTTACTTCAGGGACGGCTTTAGTTTTTTGTTTGTTTGTTTGATTTTGTTGTTTTGAGTCAGAGTCTCGCTCTGTCGCCCAGGCTGGAGTGCAGTGGCGCCATCTCGGCTCACTGCAAGATCCTCCTCCCGGGTTCACGCCATTCTCCTGCCTCAGCCTCCTGAGTAGCTGGGACTACAGGCACCTGCCACCACGCCTAGCTAATTTTTTGTATTTTTAGTAGAGACAGAGACAGGGTTTCACCATGTTAGCCAGGATGGTCTTGATCTCCTGACCTCATGATACGCCCGCCTCAGTCTCCCAAAGTGCTGGGATTACAGGCATGAGTCACCGCGCCTGGTCTGGACGGCTCTAGTTTTAAAGGTCTTAGGATATCTGCCTCAAGCCCTATCACAACGGAAAATTTATTTTAACCCAAGAAACTGGTGGGAGGCTGGTTTGAGAGGGCCAGGAATCCTGGGTCTGATGCACCATCTTCTCCCAACTTTAGCAAATAGGATGTGGCCACTGCCCTCATGGCTTTCAAGGATGAGGATCGGTTACTACATAGAAATGACATGATGCACTCATTTGGGGAAAAAACCTTTAGACATGAGAGGTGCTTTTGTCTCACTCGTGTTTTTCCTAAACTTGATTTTTAGTTAATTTACAAAGTTCCCTTGGACACGTTCAACTTTTCATAACTCATGAGATGAAGTAGTAGGCTCTTGGCTTCGACATTCAAGTAATCACACTGCACCTGTCCTAATGTCCTCTAGGTTATCAACAGAAATTTTTCTAACTTGAAGCGTAACACATTTTATACTGTAACAGAAAGAGGGTGGGTTTTGGCATCAGTAGGCCTGGATCTGCACTCTATCAGCTATGTACTTTATATCAGTCACTCTTTTCAGGCTTCAGCTTCCTCCTTGGTGAAGTGGGAGTAACAGTAGTAGTGACTTCACGGTGCTGTGTGAGCATCCGCTGAAGCTGTATGTAAACACCAGGATGTGGGGCGGCTGGAACTTTCCCGTGTTGCTGGTAGGAATGCAACAGGGCAGAGCAGCTGTGGAAAACAGCCTGAGCCTGGCCACAGACATGCTTCCCAGATGAACTGTGGGCTCACTCAAACGTACGTATCCAGAGCAATAAAAACATATGTCCACACAAAGTGTGAATGCAAATGTTCACAGCAGCAATGTTCATATCGTCCCCAAAGGAAACAACCCAAATGAACTTCAACACAGCCGCAATGGCTGCGCGGCACTGCGTCCACACGGACGGAAGACTACTCAGCACTGACAAGGAACAAATGGACACACCGGAGAACATGGTAAATCTCAGTGACATTGTGCCAGGTAAAGGAAGGCAAGCACAAAAGACACATACTGAAGGATTCCATTTACACAACATTCTCACCTTGCAGTGACCGGAAAAGGGGTGGTGCTGGGGGCAGGACTGCAAAGTGGGAGGAGCAAGCTTTTTGCTGGTGTTGGAGATGGTCCTGTCTTGGCTGTGGTGATGGTTACACAACTGTATATGGCCAAAACTCATCAAGTTGTACACTCTAAGTGGGTGATTTTTATTTTAAATAAATTATACCTCATTAAAGCTGAGGGTTAAACCGAGTCCAGCACCTGGCACCAAATACACATACATAGTAAATTGTTCATCCTCTTCCTGCTGTCATTAGAATTATAAACCTGTGCCTATGTTAATGTCACCTGTCACTGAAGCCACAATGATGTCAGGCTTAAGTGTGGCTTTTCTCCTTCAAATACTTATGACACAAAACTGCTCCCTCCCCCCTCTTTTTTAACTACTTACCCACCACCAAAAAATAAAAAGTAGACTTAATTAACACCTTGTAAAGCACCTGAGACAGTTGAATTAAAAAGTCATAGAGGAGGCTGGGTGTGGCGGCTCATGCCTGGAATCCCAGCACTTGGGAGGCCAGGTGGGCAAATCACTTGAGATCAGGAGTTCGAGATCAGCCTGGTCAACATAGTGAGACCCCCGTCTCTACTAAAAACACCAAAAAAATTAGCCTGGTGTGGCGGGCGCCTGTAATCCAAGCTACTCGGGAGGCTGAGGCAGGAGAATCGCTTGAAGCTGGGAGGCAGAGGTTGCAGTGAGCCGAGATGGCGCCACTGCACTCCAGCCTGGGTGACAGAGCGAGACTCCATCTCAAAAACAAAAAACAGCAAACAGAGTAATAGAGGAGTACCTGGCATTGTTATTACTCTTCTGTTTTCAATGATGCAAATAGTATAGCTCTTTGCTAAGTGACTTTAGTAAGACGGTTTTTCTTTTTATTAAAAAAAACTGTTTAATCTGAAAATGAAATTAAAAGGCCTGCTGACAATATATTCCTCGTCTTCCTTCGTGCTGACAGATGACTATGTTAGCGTTTGTAGATTTATGCCCGTTGATTCCCAAATTGGGAGACAGGAAACGGGTGTCCATCCTCCTCCACCTATAGTACCAAGCTGGCTGCACAGAACACAGGGAGGTTGGTTGCTGAGTATGTGGGCATAACATTCACCAGGAAAAATGGAGTGAAGAGGAAGGATGGGAAGGAATGGAGGGGCACAGGATGGAGATTTTCCCAATCAAGTTGGGAAAAGTATGGCTGTTTCACTCAGCATTTCTCGGCTTCACTAATTAACAATGATTTTAAGAGCTAACAACTGCAAAAATCTTCTTAAGCTTATCGGTGAATTCTTGAATATCCCCTGGTGAAGTCTTTTGGCACAGAGGGGCATGCCCGAATCTTAATTCTCTTTCCCATCTTTCCCATTCTGGGTGATCATGCCATAGCATAGGCTGTGGAGTCATTTTCTGAGACAAGAAGTTGCTCCATATTGATCTTTCTGGCTGGTTCTTTTTGGCCATGGGTCTGGTTACAGAGGTGGCAGAAGACGAGAAGTCTGTAGCCCTCATTACAGACCCTTTCCTGGCTGGGGGCATGTGGCTGTGAGAGAGGAGCAGAACTGAAGCCAGTTTCTCCTGCTCTGCACTCTGAAACCCGAGACGACGGGGACTCCTTCCCGCACAACCCTGTAGAGCGTTCAGTTGCTGTTATGACTTGTCTGGTTCCCACAGAGGAAGGAATCCTGCCAAATATTTGTCATCTGCACTTAAGTATGCAATCAGGGAAGCCACACCCAGAAGCAAGTGCACGGCTGCATAATTAAAATGATCTTGTTGGAAGAGCAGCTGGAAATGGTTGGAGGGGGTGTAGGGGGAAGCTGATGAGCGAGTGTCACTGGGATCTCTGACACTTCGGCCATCATTCTCTGAAAAACATTTTCTCCTTAGACTCTAGCAAGCACACATCTTTCTCTGTGTCCACTGATTAGTCACAGTATTTGTCTTTGTGTAACCATTTAAGAAAATACTTGCATCTATTTAAAGGATCCAAATAGACCCCCCCCACCGGGGTTGGCTTGTATTTATGTCATAAGCCATAATGGACTGTACTTATATGCAAATGATATTTTCCTCTGAGTAAAGCATTTTGGCATATTTTCTATGACAGCACTGAGTCAGAGTGCACGATATATTAATGTAGCAACTTCTGAAATTGAGCTGCCCAGGTTGTAGGGCTGGCAGTGCTTTATAAAAGGGTTAAAACCATTCACTCTGAAGTACTGGTAAGATAAAGGACTAAACAAATTAATGTGTTATCCTTGGAGGCAAAACAATTTTTTTAAATGAAATTACTGAAATTAGTAAGGATTAAATTTAATTTTTATAGTCAGATAATAGCTACCAGCAGCGCCATCTGTTGAAACATTCCAAAACTTCATTTCCTCCATCCCAAATAATATTTACTTAAAGGAAGATACAAATGTTTAGAATCACAAGTAGTACTGGAACTCCATCCTCAGTTTTAGGCAAACTATAATATTTTCTAGGAGAAGAGGCGCCACCCCATTTGTCAGGCCCCAGAGATGTCCTTACCTACATCTGTAACCCTTTCAGGGTTCACGTACCTTCTCACTGACAAAAAACTCCCGTTACAGAAACGAAAGAGCTCCTGTTCAACTCCGGCAACTCCCCCGAGGCTTGAGCATCAGGAAGGATGTGAACAGCTGGGCAGCACCTGCTACCCAGACTCTCCTGCACTTCACGGGCTGGTTGGGTTTCAGACCTGGAAGTGGCCCAGGCCTCCATCCTTCATGGGAGGAGGATGAGGCCTATGCTCTAGGTCGAGGGCTTGCCTAAGGTCAGACAGGTGGTAGGTATCAAGGTCAGGAGCTGCATTCAGGCCCCAGGTGTTCTGAATTTCAGCACAGAATGCTTCCAGGGCCAATACTAACTCCTCCACTCAGCAGCCGTTGGCAAGCACCTGTGTTCCAGGTACTGTCCTAGACACTAGGGAGAGTCGCCAGCACAATGGACAGGGCCCTGAGCCACGCAGCTTCCATTCTAATGGGAGGAGAGATACAAAGAGGCAGGTGAAGAATGTGAGAGGTGGGTTCAAAGAAGTAATGGAGGCTTCTCTGATACAGAGACTGAAAGAGTGGGGGGAACAGCCCTGCCCTCTAACTTTCTGGGGGAGAAGCAGGTGTCAGTGCCCTGAGGTGAAGCTGAAGGGTCAGTGTGGTTGGAGAGAGAGCATGGGGGTAAGAGGGCAGGAGGGAAGCAGGGTGAGGTCGGGGCGGGGCAGGTCATGAACACTGTAAGCTGTGGGAAGGGCCTGGGATTCCACTGAGTGAGCTGTAAAGCCACAGGTGGGTTCTGAATGAGAGGTAATGTGGTCTCACTTACGTAAAAAGTGCCGCTGTCTTCACAGTGGGCTGCAGGAGGGCAAGAATGGAGGCTGTGAGGCTGTTAAATCCATTGCAGAGAGGATGGCAGCTTCGTTTATGGGGGTTTGGGAGGCTGGTGAGACATGGCTGGATTCTGGGTTGATTTTCAAAGAAGAGTGAGTGGACAGTTTGCTGATGGATAAGTTGTGGGGTGTGAGAGAGGGAGGGGAGTCAATGTTGACTCTGATGCTTTAGGGGTTCAGCAAAAAGAATCCCAACATTTGCTGAGCACCTAAGTGTCAAGCATATTTTCTCTCTCAGTCCCAGAAACTCTCAAGTGTGGGCATTTGCCCTCATTACACAGATGAACAACGGCTCGTGGAAACCCTGCAGCTTGCTCTGGTCACGCAGGTGGGATGTGCTGAGTGGAATACAGGCTGGTCTAGCTCTTGTTCTTTCTCCTACTTGGCTCTGCTTCCAGCAATCAAGCAATTCCAGTTCCCTCTACCTTCTCAAGTTTGTGTGTGTTTCTAGGTTACTTCCTCTCCGTGATTCTCCTCTGAGACCTCTCCCAGCTCTTCAAAGCATATATTTGGCTATTGAGCCACAAATCCACTGCAGCTCTCAGGAGGTCTTGATCTTAAATACCAGCCAAAAAGAAAGAATTTGCCTGGGGACTTAAGACTCCTGCGTAGAGTTTAACTTATGTTAAACATACTTCTGTAATGGTCTTCATTGGAGGCACCAAGATGGGATAAAGTAGCAATTCTATAAGGATAGCCAGCTAACACTTCTGAGGTATATGCAGATTTTTGGGGTACTGCCTTTTCCAATTTATAGCATCTATTTGAGGAATGTGAGTTCATTTTTTTTAAGTCGGCTCTCCACATATTCCTGGAAGTTTTGGAAGGGAAATAAATGATAGCACTTCAACATACTGCCATTTGCCCTAAAACTCACTTAAAATTGACATTAGAGAATGCAGATGTGGATGATCATTACTGTAAAGGTTACTTTCTTATAACATGGCCTTGTTATGAGGGTTGCATTGAAAAATGATGCTCTGAAACGATAACCTTTGGGCCATAATAAGCACCAGTAACTTTTACATGGACAGATGCAAAGTTGTTTTTATCAAATCAAGCTGAGGTGTTGGTTGTGTCAGATATATGTTTTCAACCATGGTAGAGATGCAGGAGGAATGGCCTGTGTGGGATTCCATATTTCAGACTTGGGAGAATACAATCAGGGAAGGATTCTGCAACCACTTCTCTCTTCCTCTTCATCTGACTGCTCCACACCCAATACTGCAAGCATGAGTCAAGAGAGCCCATAAAATTACCCAAGTGAGGCCTCCCTCACAATGAATACTGAAAAGCTTTCACTAGTTTTATAAAGTCACTTTTCATTCTTTGAATGGTCTGCCTCATGATTAATGTCATCTAGCAATGCAGCAAGGTAGGACACTCCCCCTGAATAACCAGCAGTGTGGAACTGAAATAGAGATACAATGTTAGACATGACACTACCTCTTTGAATCAGATACATTTGTATCTTCTGATATAAGACAGTGGATATTAGGAGTAAATATGTTCCTAGCAACCCTGCCTAAGTAAACTTGAAAATTCGGGTTGAGCCCATTCCTTACTGACACACAAATCTCCTTCTTACTGCTTTTGTGTCCTGTAACTATTTATCTTCCCAGGATTTTTGTCCAACAACACTGTCTACAATTCTAATTCGAGGGCCACCTTGGCACAGGATTCATATGCTGTAATGTCTAGCAAATGAACACCTCATAAATGTCTTCTGAAAAATTGTAATAAAGACGCATGATTTCCTTAGGTCAAGTGGAGCATACCTGGATTAATCATAAATGAGTATTCACACTGACTTACAATAGCATAGAAAACAAGGTGAAATATGTAGATAACATGTAAAGCATGACCACTGATTAATAAGATTGCTTTTATTAATCAAAATAAAACTGGGTACCCATCGGTAATCCCAGCTACTAGGGTGGCTGAGGCAGGAGAATCTCTTGAACCTGGGAGGCAGAGGCTGTAGTGAACCGAGATCGCATCACTGCTCTCCAGCCTGGGAGACAGAGTGAGACCTTGTCTCAAAAATAACAACAACAAACAAACTCACACCAAATGGGCACCCATTTACATATACAAATAATTTGAGCATCATTTGTTTTAAAGAAAACATCTTTTGCTGTGCAAAAGCTCTTTAGTTTAATTAGATCCCATTTGTCAATTTTTGCTTTTGTTGCAACTACTTTTGACGTTTTTGTCACGAAATCTTTGCCCGTGCCTATGTATGGTATTGCCTAGATTTTCTTCTAGGGTTTTATAGTTCAAGATTTTACATTTAAGTCTTTAATCCATCTTGAGTTAATTTCTGTGTAAGGTGTAAGGAAAGGGTCCAGTTTCAATTTTTTGCATACAGCTAGCCAGTTCTCCCAGTACTTTACTGAATAGGAAATCCTTTCCGTATTGCTTGTTTTTGTCAGGTCTGTTGAAGATCAGATGGTTGTAGATGTGTGGTCTTATTCCTAAGTTCTCTATCAGAGTGAACAAACAACCTACAGAATGAGAGAAAATTTTTGCAACCTATCCATCTGACAAAGGTCTAATATCCAGAGTCTACACGGAACTTAAACAAATTTACAAGAAAAACTCCATTAAAAAGTGGGCAAAGGACACAAACACACACTTCTCAAAAGACATTTATGCAGCCAACAAACATAAAAAGAAGCTCAACATCACTGATCATTAGTGAAATGCAAATCAAAACCACAATGAGATACCATCTCACATCAGTCAGAATGGTGGTTATTAAAGTCAAGAAACAACGGATGCTGGTGAGGCTGTGGAGAGATAGGGACGCTTTTACACTATTGGTGGGAATGTAAATTAGTTCAACCATCCTGGAAGACAGTGGGGCAATTTCTCAAAGACCTAGAGGAAGAAATACCATTTGACCCAGCAATCCAATTACTGGGTATATACCCAAAGGAACAGAAACCGTTCTATTATAAAGATACATGCACAAATATGTTCACTGCAGTACTAGTCACAATAGCAAATACATGGATTCAACCCAAATGCTAATCAATGACAGACTGGATAAAGAAAATGTGGTACATATATACCACGGAACACTATGAAAACATAAAAAGGAATGAGATGATGTCCTTTGCAGGGACATGGATGAAGCTGGAAGCCATTACTCTCAGCAAACTAATGCAGGAACAGAAAACCAACCACCACATATTCTCACTCGTAAGTGGGAGGTGAACAATGAGAACATATGGACACAGGGAGGGGCACACACACTGGGGCCTGTTGGGGTGCGGTGTCAGGGAGGGAGAGCATCAGGAAAAATAGCTAACGCATGCTGGGCTTAATACTTAGGTGATGGGTTGACAGGTGCAGCAAACCACCATGGCATACGTTTACCTAAGTAAAAAACCTGCACATCCTGCACATGTACCTCGGAATTTAAAATAAAATAAAAATAAAAATAAAATCATCTTAGAAGTCTACTATTACCTATACCAGTCTTGGTTCAAAATACATCTTAAGTGTCCCTTTAGGAACTGCCTTAACAGTGGGTCTACAAGGCACATTAGAAAAGCAGTTTTATATGGTATAGTTACAGTATTCTAACATTTGTTTTGCCCTAAGAACTTTATTAAGGTATATAATTAACATACAATAAAGAGATGGCATCCTATCTCTGTTCCTATGTAAACATATCATGTCCTTTTTCTCTGGCTACCTTTAACATTTTTGTTTATCACTAGTTTTGTGCTGTATGATTATGAAGGACCTCAGTGCAGTTCTTTTCCATGTTTCTTTTGTTGGGGTTTGTGATGGTTAATATTGAATGTCAACCTGATTGGAATGAAGGATGCAAAGTATTGCTCCTGGTTGTGTCTGCGAGGGAGCTGCCAAAGGAGATCAACATTTGAGTCAGTTGCCTGGGAGAGGCAGACCCAGCCTCAGTCTGGGCGGTCAGCATCTCCTCAGCGGCCAGTGTAGAAACAGGCACGGAAAGGGCAGATTTGCTGAGTCTTCCGGCCTCCATCTTCCTCCTGTTCTAGATGCTTCCTACCCTGGAACATCAGATTCCAAGTTCTTCAGTTTTTGAACTCTTGGACTTATACTAGTGATTTGCCTGGGGCTCTTGGGCCTTTGGCCACAGACTGAAGGCTGCACTATCGGCTTCCCTACTTTTGAGGTTTTGGGACTCGGACTGGCTTCCTAGTTCCTTGGCTTGCAGATGGCCTATTGTGGGACCTCACCCTGTGATCACTGAGTCAGTTCTCCTAATAAACTACCCTTCACACATTCATCTATCCTATTAGCTCTGTCCCTCTAGCAAATGCTGACTAATACACGGTTTGTTGAGCTTCTTGGATATTTGTGTTTATAGTTTTCATGAAATTTGGAAAAAACGTTTAGCATTATTCCTTCAAATATCTTTTCTGTCCTCCCCTCTTTTTTGGGCACTCCAATTACACACATACATTAGGGCATTGGAAGTTGTCCTCCAGAACTGATTCTCTGTTCATTTTTTAAAAATTCTGTTTTTCTGCGTCATATTAGATAGTTCCTATTGCTATGTCTTCAAGTTCACTAATCTTTTCTTTTACAATGTCTAATACATCAGTAATTCTGTTGATATAATTTTCATGACAGACATTATAGATTTCATCTTTAAGTTCAATCTGCGTGTCTTCTTTATATCTTCCTTCTACTTAACTTTCTTAACATACAAAATTAGTTTGTAAGAATTAGTTTAACATCTCGACTGCTAATTCTAACATCTGTGTCAGTTCTGGGCTGATTTTGATTGGTTCCTCTTCTCTTGTTTAGGGGACATATTTTCCTGCTTCTTTGCAAGCTTGGTAATTTTTTTATTGGATGCCGTAAATTGTGAAATTTATCTTGTGGGGCAGTAGATATTTTTATATGACTGTACATACTCTTGAACTTTGTTTCTGGGACACAGTTACGTGACTTGGAGGCAGTGGTCCTTCTGGGTCTTCCTCTCGTGATTTGTTAGGCAGATGTGAAGCAGTCAGTGCCCCTCGTAGGGCTAATAAATCCCTAATACAGAGGCAAGACCCTTCTGAACACTCTAACCAATGCCCTGTGGATTTTAATCTTCTCCAGTCTGGCTGGTGGAAACAGGCAACCTTCTCAGCCCTGTGTGAGCATTCAGTGCTGTTCCCTCTAATCTTTTTGGGTGGTTCTTCCGCAGCGGTAGCTTGTTTCCCCCTGTGCTGATCAGCACTCCCCTGACTGCTCCAGGGGCACCTCTGCAGATCTCTGGAGTTCTCTGTGCAATTCTCCCCACCTCTGCCCTGTGTTCTCTCACCAGTCCGGCTGCCCTGAACTCTGTCCTCTAAGCTTAGGGAACTTGCTGGGCTCTGCCCGATTCTTCCCCCCATGCTGCATCCTGCTCACTCTCCCAGCAGTGGGCTGGGGTAGTCGAAGGGCTCACCTCATTTGTTTCCTGTATCTCAGAGGTTACTGTCCTCTGTTGCCTGATATCAAGTGTGAACTAAAAAACATATGTCTATATATTTTGTTGTTGTTGTTGTTTTGTCTTTTGGGCAGGAGGGCAAATCTGTCCCTGTTACTCCATCTTGGCTAGAACTGGCTGTCTTAATGCTAGTGTGTAGTACCACTCAGTGTGGCCATCAGCTTGGCAAGGGTTGACTTTGGTTTACGTTTTCTTATTTCAGGAAAATAAAATGGCAAAGATAAAGTTCTGTTACTAGCAAGCAGTTACTAGTTTGTTTTCTCTATTATCACTTACTGAGCACGTACTATGTACCCTCCAAGTAGGCTGTGCTTTACGTACATTTTCTTATTTATTTATTTATTTATTTATTTTTGAGACGGAGTCTCGCTCTGTTGCCCAGGCTGGAGTGCAGTGGCCGGATCTCAGCTCACTGCAAGCTCCGCCTCCCGGGTTTACGCCATTCTCCTGCCTCAGCCTCCCGAGTAGCTGGGACTACAGGCACCCGCCACCTCGCCCGGCTAGTTTTTTGTATTTTTTAGTAGAGACGGGGTTTCACCGTGTTAGCCAGGATGGTCTCGATCTCCTGACCTCGTGATCCGCCCGTCTCGGCCTCCCAAAGTGCTGGGATTACAGGCTTGAGCCACCGCGCCCGGCCCATTTTCTTATTTTAATCTTTCTAACAAACTTATAAAATAAATACTAGGATTTTTATTTTATATACGAGGAAACTGAAACTTAGAGAGTCAAATAACTTGCCCAAGGTTATACAACTAGCAGGTGACAGGGCTGAGTTGAAACCAAGTTTCTCCAATTCCAAAGACTGTGATTTATTAACTGCACTTCTGAATGCACTACAGAGAAGATCCCGGGTCCCGAAAATGTGTTTGAACAATGGTAGCATTGTTGAAATACATAATTCTCTGATGACTTGACAAAGCATGATGATGCCAATTACTCTATTTTACTGATTCTACTATGCTACGGATTGTAAGAGGTACTATTATTTTATCTGTCTGTAAGAAGGAAAAATATCTGCCCATTAAACCATGGCATAGTGTTTTAGATGCCATTAATTTTAGAGTGGATCTCAATTTTAGGGTTGTTAAAAAAGAAACAATATGCATATTAAGATCAATAAAATGATACAGTATCATGTACTGGGTACCTATTATGTACTATTGTTGCTTTTGATTCTTTCAACAACCCTAAAAGGTAGTCATTGTGGTATGTATTTATAAAAGTAGAAACTGAGGCTCAGGCTCATGGGTAGGTGACCCGTCTAAGGTCACACTGTGGTAAATGGTGGTGCCAGGCTTTTGCTATTTCTTATATGCTTGTAAAAATATCAGTCCTATTAAAATCAAACATATGCTTTTAATGGCATGTCAAGCCCATGTGTGTACATACACACATCTGCACACATGTATATTCCTAGGTGCTCCCTGGGAGTTATATTTGCTTTGGTAGGATAGCAAGAGGTGGAAATAGGATAAATGAGTGTTGGCAGAATGAAATTTCTCATCTGCCCAGAATCTAGTGAATCAACAATTATGTCATGAAGGTTACCTAAACTTAGAAAAAGCTTATAGTATTTACTGCAGCAATAGCCAGATTTTAAACTAGGACATATATCTGTTCAAATGAAAAGTATCTATTACTTTTATAGATTCCTACCTAGTTTGAGTGCATTAAGACCCAAAGCCAGCTCTGCTTTGGGAATGTGTTCGTCTAATGCTCTTCGAATAAGGAAAGCTTCCTCACAATACCATAGAGGGGGGTGCCATTTCAAGTCGACTTTCTTTCTGTTTTCTTGTTAATTCTGTATCTCTGTAGTGTAAAAAACAGAGAACAGAGTCATACTTCTTTCTGTGAGCAAATTAAAAAAAATAATAAAACAACAAACTTCCCTGAGGATAAAAGTGTGAGGATGGTCATTTACTTGGATTGACAAATGCAGCCCATGACGGTGTCTGGGAAAGCTCATTAGGTGATGTAAAGAATCTGGAAGAGTCTGGCTACTATTTAAGATCCTTATTTCTGATATGAGTTAGAAATCTCTACCGTGAGGGAATCTTACATTCGGAGTCTTCTGTAAAAACAGAACCAATGAATAGCATTGAAACAGTAGAATGAAATTCAACGATCTTTGAGGCCTCGCATCAGTAATACCCTCTATAAAATCACAGTTATCTTAATGCAAAGACTGCTATAATCCTGGCCTTGCAATGCACTATTTTTCATACAAATGGTTCAACTGTGTGTCCTATTTCAGAAGAGGAAGGGGTGACAGTGACATACAGGGCACAGATTTTCTGAATGTTATATTGGTAATCATAGAGGGCTCTCTCATGCAGCAGTAGGTAATGTCTAACAGGCCAGTCCTTTCTCAACATCAGCATCAGCATCAGCATGTGGCCATGACAAATGAAGTCTGGCAGTAGCTCTTGGCAGAATCCTTAAAGTTGCAAGCAGAAGATGTGTGCTTTTCCCTGCAAGGTCCCTGTGTGCAGGGACACTGCCCTGCCACTCGGAGGTTCTGGCACCACCTCTTCAGAGTCCCACGGGTTCTTCTCCAGGCTCAGACTTACAGCCTGGTTTCCAGTGACTTGGCCCCGAGAACAAACAGTGCTGAGATGAAGCCTGTGGCTCCATGAGCAACTGCCAGAAAGCAATCACCAGCAACCTACCTTCCTTCCTTCCTTCCCTCCTTCCCTCCCTCCCTCCCTCCTTCCCTCCCTTCCTTCCTTCCTTCCCTCCCTCCCTCCCTTTTCTTTTTTTAAGTTTTAGCTTTGATGACAGAAATGATGCTGGAGGGGAGTGAGAGCACCAGGTTGAACCCACATGGACCAGCTTTGACGATGAAGCTATAGGCAGCCAAGTCAACACACACACAGAGAAAATGGAAAAGGAACGGAAAAGCAGGAGGCAGAAACAAAAACACGCAGGAGAGGGCGATTCTGTTCCGTGATCTTGGCGGAGGGCTCCAGGGTTCCCAATGTTTCAGCAAAAAAGAATCGCTGTAATGAAATGTAATGAGACCCTCTGACACTGAGGAAGTGACAGCTCGGGCCTGGCCTTCTACCACACACCTATCATCTGTGACTTGCACCAGAACGCTTCCCAAAGAGCGCAATCCTCCCTGAGCAAAATGGCCAGGGCCTGCGCCGTGATTTGCTGCCCTGGAACAGGACACACGTGTTGCTAATCCTTGTAAAACCAGCTGAAGAACCATTTTCCTCCTGAGAATTTTCTTCTGTTCACTGCTAATTTTGGCTACTTTAGTTGCTTTGTTTCTCCTCCACTTAAGTAAATATTCCTCAAGTTGATGTGCCAAACCTTTCTTTTGGAATAACAGAAGGTTTAACACATGTATGCTCATAGGGACAGCGCTTTCGCAGGTTACTGACAGCTTCATAAACATCGTTTCTATTTCTCCTCAAGACAAGCTAAGGCAGAAGGTAAGGCAGGCATTATGTCCATGTCACAGATGGGGAAAGTGAGGTTCAGAGGGGTTAAAAGGTGACCTGATACAAGTCATAGAGCCAGGATCTGGAAGAAGCAGGAGCAAAGTCCAGGCGTCCCGATCCAAGCTAGGCCCACTGCCTTCCACTCCGGAGAGGCTTCATCTCCAATAGAGGAAGAGACGCGAGTGGCTGGAAAAACTCATGGATAGAGCCTCCGGTTGAATGCTCTTCGGAGTCACACGGTAAAACAACAAGTGTTTGGCCTGTGGTTCTCCCACTTTTGCCATCTGTGACCCTGGGGTAAACAATGGCATCTTTATGCATTTGTTTGTGAAAGATGGAAATGATGATAATTAGCTGATTGGGCTGCAGTGAGAAGAAAACAGGCTGGTACACGGATGATGCAGAGAAGTGTGTCTGTCACACTGTAGGGACCCCACAGCCCGTGTGTTACTTCAGACAGTGGCAGCTGTTTGGCTGTGTGAGCCCAAATGCCACAAGTGGGCATGTTGAAGGTGGATGTGATTCCTACGCACGCATCCTGAGGAACAATTAACATCCCTAAATATTGTTGCAGTGCTTTGATGGCAGGTGTTCCCCAAACTCTAAGTGTCCTGTGGAACCCTGGGGCAACACACTTACAGCCTTTCCAATAGGGCCTCCTCCGAGCCAGGTACCAGCAACGTAGACAAAGCATTTGGGAAGTGAAGGTGCCCAATTCATCCCAGTTTGCCCAGGACTCTCTCAGTTTCAGCATGAATAGTCCTGTGCCCCAGGGCAAACTGAGACAGCTGGTCACCCTCTCAATCATAGAGTCTAGGCTGGTAACAAAATTAAAAAGCTAGAAACCTATTTCTCATAAGCTATTCCTTAATACAAAACAATGCCAAAACCTTGGAGTGCTGCAGCCTCATGTTCTGAACCAGTGATTCTCAAAGTACGGTCCCCAAACTAGGCCAGCAGCATCCATGTCCCATGAGAGCTTGCTAGAAAAACAAATTTTGGGCATCATGCACACCTCATAAGTCAGAAACTGTGGGAATGAGGCCTGGGAATCTGGGTCTGAACAGCCTTCTGGGTGTTTCTGATGCTTGTGCACCTCTGAGAGCCACTGGTCCAGACCACAAGTAGAAGTCAGACTAGATGCCAAGGAGAATTAAAACAACGCAAGCTCACAAGACGAAACTTTCTTCCTTTGTCATGATCACCTCCATTTCGGATTGCTCAAACTGAACAGGGAAAATATGATGAAAGCACTTCCTGCTCTCTTGTTCTATGGGAATCCAGTATGGCTGCTGATGATCGAGGGTAAAGTATCTCCATAAAGCAACATACTGACAAGAAAGGCATCTTTAGGGGCGAGTCAAGCATACCATTTCATCTGTGGCCACATGTGAATGCTAGCTATGCATGTGTTCTAAAAAGCAAAGAGTAGACAAAGAGGAACGCCGCCCAGCCTCCCCACACCAGAGTCTCACTTCCTCTCCCCAGCTGACGCGCTGGGGCCGGACTCCAGTAATAACAGCCTCCTGGGGAGATGAAAGCCCTGGCAAGCACAGTTTATCTTGGTGAATGTATACTTTAGCTTTGTGTGCATCTGTACATATACATACACTGTAGTATTGATAGCTGGTATACATGTGAGGTGGCGCTGGAGACAAGGCCTGGAATGGGTGCACAACACCTATGACATTGGAACCAAGATCTTTCAAATGCAAACTTGGTTTCCCTGAACTGTCCTCCACCCATGTGGTCCAAACACACGCTCAGGTGTTTCAGGAAGAACCCCTTCCCTCCCTGCAAACAGGGCCAGCAGCCTTTCTTCTGTTTCCAGCAAGAGTTGAGTATTCTGTGGTGGCTTCTTTCATCTCTGGGGATTTTGCTTATTAGAAAAATACACAGAATCGCCGATCTCCCGAGTGAGGAAATGAGATGGCCGGGAGATGAGCTGAGTCAGTACTGCCGCTGGAAGTCAAGTCTACAACGGCGGTACTGAGGTGGAAAAGCAATCAGCCCAGCACAGCCCACTCTGAGAAGGGCAGGCACGGGGGCTTCCGGCCCCAGCTCCCACGTGTGCGCGACCCTGGACAGAGGGCGGCCTCCAGCGGTGGTGCTGCTCGGTGGCACACTGGGGCCTGGTTTCCCTTTTTTTTTTTTTTTGGTGGGGGCACATATTTCCTCAGGAAGGAGCAGGTAAGTTCCTCCTTAGGCTTGTGAACACTTTCTTGTCACCTGGCCAAATGAAATTCCAACAATCCTCTGAATAGGCAGTGCCACTTCACCGCAGACATTCACAACAAGCCACAGTCATGGAGTGGTCAAAACTCCCAATCTCCATTTTCATGCAAAGCTGAATGGGCAGCTCAGACCTCTAAAAAATGTCATGAACACATAGGCCCTCTTAGTCTGTGTCTACTTGACAAGAGCTCTGAGTGTCCATGTGTGATTGAACAGCACATGCCCACACTGTGGAGTGAGGGGCTGCCCCAGCCACACGGCGTAGCCTTCTGTCCCCCATGGAGGCACTGGTCAGAGGAGAGACACAAGGCAGAGAGGAAGACTGCACATCAGGCTGGGGAGATGAGCCTGAGGGTTTATGTTTTGAGGATGCAAAGAAAAGAAGAAAAATAAGGAAGATGGGGGTAGGGAGAAACAACAAGCTGGATGAGGGGCGGAGGAGGGACGCACAGGAGACAGGGCCTGGGGCAGCCAGGAGAGGTCTCCAGGAGGGGCCTAACTGTGGAGGTTGCTGAGTGGCTGGAGGGGAGAGGCTGGACCAGCCCAGCCTAACAAATTACCACAGGCGTGGGGGTTGAAAACAATACATGTTGATCCTCTTACAGTGCTGGGTGTGGGCAGGGCTGCGCCCTCTAGAGGCTTCCAGAAAGAACCTGTTCCCTTGCCTCGTCCAGCTTCTAGAGGCGCCTGCACCCCTTGGCTCACAGCCCCTTTCTCGAATCACCCTTACCCCGCTTCGTCTTCACTGCTCCTTTTCTGACTCTGACCCTCCTGCCTTTCTCCTATATGGACCTTGTGGTTACCATTAGGGCGCCCTGGAAATTCCAGGACTGTCTCCAGACCCTTCACTCAATCCCATTTGCACAGTCTCTGGATTATCATATAAGGTGACACAGCCACATGTTCTAGAATTAGCATGGGGACTTCCTTGGGGGTGAGGACATTCTCCTGTGGGCCACAGAGGTCAGGGCGGCAGCACGCCATCTGCTGTGACTCCTCCCTGGCACCGCTAAGGGCAACACACAGCCCCCCTGTGCAGAGGCAGCTGGCCTAAGCCCTGGGGCTCAGCATCTCATCCTTGCTCTCCAGGCCTAGGTGAGGAGAGCAGCAGCTCACACGTGCAGAATCTGGACATGCAGCCAAAGTGAGAGGTCTTTGCATTCTTTTTCTATAAAAGAGCCTCCCCCCACACCGAGGTGTATGAGCTCCCACAAAAGTCGAATTTGTCTCTGCTTCCTCATTTTGTTCATCTATTCAAAGTGCAGGGGAAGGGACATTTCTTTAAGGAAAAGTCTTCATGCTTCTTCTAATTTATCTGTGTATGAGAATTTTTTAAAGTATTATTAGAAAACCTCTCACCTTTATTCTCAATTACACTGCGAAAGTTTTTATTTTTACTCTGGATTTTAAAATATGCTTGTGGGGAAGAAATCTACAATCCCTTAATTCCATTTTCATATAGTCACAAAATCATCAGAAGAAAATGGAATTTTCTGTTCAGATTAAATAGAGCTCCTCAGTACCACTGAAAGCAGGCGGGAAGGGAGAGCCTGGGGCGAGTTTCATAGACTAAATTACTAGCTTCTGCAAATCATTAGTTTCTCCCTTGGGAGAAAAGAAGAGCGACAGTCTTCTGGTTGCGAGGCACTCTCAACGGGGTCAGGAGCTGCACGGCCACATTTTAAATTCTAGTGGGCAGCTAAAACAGGACAAACCGAAGTCTGCCTGGCTACTGGGACACTGATTTGAGAAGAGAGATGGCAACGCAGCACAAGAGCATCTGATTTTGATGTCTTTTGTCTAGTGATGTCCTATGTGGTGACAAGAAAGAAGACTGCAGGTGCCAGCACACCTCGCGCTGTCCCTCCTCGGGCCCGGCACTGGGGCTTGAGGCTGAGCAGTCCACCTCCACCAAGAACAGGAACGCCTGACGCGACACTCAAAGGACGGCGCAGCCCCAGTTCTGGAAAAATCCGAGACCCTAACTGTACTTTAAAAGATAATTGAGAAACAAGTGGCAGGAGTGAAGGAGAAGAAGAAGGGTCAGTCATAACTTATCCTGTTCCTAAATCATAACGGCGAAGTGCAAAATCCCAGGAAGCCAGCTCAGGCTGGTGATGCCGCCAGGGTAACAAACCAGGGACTCTTTAAAAGTCTGGGTTCAGGAATCTTTAGGTAATTAACTGTAGAATGACTCGATACCCCCTCCACAGCGCATGCCTTTGCTAAACCCGTTTTTCCCCCCTTCATTTCTTCCTGTCTCCCTGCCTCTCCCTCCCTCCCCTTAGCGTAGAGTACATCAGTGCGTCCAAAGGGATAAGCTGTATTTGTGTTAAGCCTTCATTTATAAATAACCAACCGACCCCAACTCTACACATAAATGGCACTTAATATTTAAAAAATACAGGCTATGTTTCTTTCATTGTTCACTGTTTCATCATGTTACACGTTTTCTTCCCATAGAGAATAAAATAATGACCAAAGTTCTGTCCTTCAACCCAACGTCTCCGCAGTGTCTTTCCGCCCTCGTTAAACACGCCTGCTTACGTGTTTTCAGAACGCATGACCCGCATCTACTCTGACACGTCCCCGTTCATCAACAGAGCAACTTCATTCCTTAATTAGGGCAGTGTTTGAGCTTAAAGACAAGTCTGTACAACTGAAAAAAAAAGAAAAGAAAAGATGCATATTCAAATTTTTTGAGAGAGTAAAATCATGGTCTGTGATGACAAAACTAAAAATAATTTATTACATTTTATTTTCTAACGTTAATCCATTAAATCTAAGGCCACTGGGGCAGAGGTCTTATTTTCAAATAATATATATTTATTTTAAGTAATAAAGAAATTTATTTATAAATTCTTCCTTTCCATACCTCTATGAATGTGCCTATTTCTGTAAGTTTAAAGTAAGTTCCTTACAACGAATGATTTTTGTTTACTGGTGACAGGTATGACAATTTTATTTGGAGGGAAACATGTTCTGATTCAAAGACAAGTCGTTCTTCCAAAGGAGCTGAAAGCTGATTCACAACACAGGAGTTTGCCTTTTACAGGCAGACACGATGTTATAAAACGTCAGACGGCCAACATGTTTGAGATGGGGGTGTGCGAGATTCTTCTCACATGGCGCGCGCCTCTCTTGGGTATTATCGAACGTGAAACTGGAACGCCCCCTTTAAGACAAGGAAAATTTAGAAGAAAGACGCCACAACGCCACGCAGTCAGAGCCGGCGGTTTTCTCAGCAATGCCTGATGCAAGCTCGAGTTTTGATGGCAGTAGCTGGACTCGGACTCTTTGTAAAGGTGCAGCTTAACTCAGGCACTGCTAGAGCCTTGGAGAGAATTACAGACCTTTAGAGTGGCAGGAATGCCCGATATGGCTCCTTGGTTTGAGTCAGGGCAGAGCTAAGCAGCACACACTTCAGTCAGAGCATAGCCGGGCCTAAAACATGAGATGTTACAACTTGTATTCTGCTCTCCCACCCGGAGCCTTGATTAAAAACACCCTTTGCCCATTCAAGAGCTGGATGTGCAGACCCTGTCCTGATAGCACTGATTCCGGCTCTGTTTTCGAATTTCACCGTATGTGGGAGGAGTAGTTAGGAGGGCGGAGAAAGCAGCACTAAAAAGATCCACACTTGCTATGGCTGAAGCTCATTCCATAGGGAAGATGACAGAGACGTCTTGGAGAGAAGCCACCGTGTGCTGTCCCTCTGTGGGTCCTCCAGCCGTGGCGGCATGAATCCTATTGTTGATAAGGGTGGTGGCCACCTGTGGGGGACCCTGGGGAGGCCTCAAGAGCTTCAGCAGGACGGTTTCCACAAGGTTTCAGGCTGACGCATTGAAGGCACCAGCACTCAGGGTCTCGGAGCTCCGGACTGGACAGCAGACAATGTCTGCCTCACTGCCCATCTGGTGACCCTAACCTCAGTCTGGGGAAATCACTGCTCTGCGAAAGAGAACCTTGGCTCTGTGACAGCTCCGCCCCAGCCCTCGCTACGAGGAGGGCCAATACATGGTGTTGACTTATGATTGCTGGGTTTTGTATCCCAGATCCTAAGCCACTGAACCAGAGTCCACGTAAGCAGAGATGAGTTGAGGTGCGAAACAAAACACATGCCCTGAGATCCAGCTGCAGTAGCACCTTTTGGGGGAAGGAAGCTGAGATCTTTCTTAAGCATAACGAGGACAGACACATGCAGTGGGTTCCTTGGTGTTGGCAACTCCTAAGTGAGACGGAGCAGTTCCTGCATGCTGGCTACGTGGGCACAGGGCACGGTAGGGAAAAGTGAGCTGGGGTAAGCGGGGGGGTGCTCACTTTGTTCTCTCTCTCTCCCTCCACCGTCCCTGCCTCCACCCCTCTGGCTCTTGCTCTTCCTCAGGGAGAGCAGATGTTTTAACTGATAGTTTGTAAATATTCTTAAGGCGGACAGTTGCTACCTGACTTCACCTTTCTTATCTCCAGTTCCACCCGGAAGTGGTAACACAACATATCCAAACATGCCTTGTCATACCAAAGAGGAGTCTGTACCTCAGCTAGTTAGAGACTTTCATTCAAAAATAATTTTTTAAGTTGCTTTTGTATACTGCTTTTTCTGTGCTGGGTGGAAGTCCAGTCAAAGCTACTTTGTGTAAATGAAGAAATACAACCCTCTTCCCTACTCCCCAGTCAAGCTGTGGGGCAGCATGCTGGCCACGGGGCCTGGATGCGCCTGCTGGCATCGGTCAAGGTGTCCTGCCCCACAGCCGCCAGGTGCACCGTGGGGACACCATTCACCTCCTGAGCATCACACTGGTGTGAAAGCAGCCCGGGGCTGAGCTGCACTTGAGGACCCCATGACCCAGGCTTGGTTCACACTCAGCTCACCAGTGGCTGCAGTGCCAAGGCTTTTTCCATGTGTAGCACTGTGAAGTGGTATTTTTCCCACAACTTGAGTTTTAGATCTATGTTTTAGACTTAAAGTAATCATATTTCTCTTTCTTTTTTTCTTTCACCTTTGGCATTAGCTTCTTGTAAAAATGAATTTAAGAACATCGTCCTTGCAAACCAGATTGTGTGTTTCTGAAAGTCTGTGCACCCTGACTTTCTAAGGCTCATTCATCACCCTATTCATCACCTATCATTTGTCTGCCACAGTGACAGGCACGAGGCAGATACGACAGCAAGACAAGACCTGGTTCTTGACTCCAACAAGTTAACGTTTTTGCTAAGGGGACAAGATCAACACTGATGATACGAGTCAACAACACAAGGTTGTCTCCAGGCTGACTTGGGGATGCTGGCCGTAATATAATAGAGCCATCAGAAGGAGACAGAGAATCCCAGGGGTGGGGGCCGCCTGAATAAAGGCACTGAGATTCAAGGCAGGGTGTGTGTGGGGGTAAAGGCTGCCCTGCCTGAAGAATCCACAGGAAATCAGATTCTGGACACTGTGAGGCTGGCAGAGTGGCGTGGGCTCCATGGAGGTGGGCAACAGAGGGCCACTGAGGGTAACTGAGCAAGAGTGTGTCTGTGAGGAAGGAAGGTCGGTACGGGAGTACCATTCCAGATGGTCTGCTGGAAAAAAAGGAGGAAATCAGCAAGACCAACTAGAAAGAAACTTCAAAAAATTAAAGGAACACCCCAGAAAGGAAGAGGGCCAGGACAGGTGGATGGAGAGCATGAAAATACTGTGCTGGGATGTCACTGAAAAGAGTAAATGAGAAAATGCATCGGCAGTGCTGAGCATAGTGTCCGTGTGTAATATGTACTCAGTAAGTGCTCACTCCTGAACTTTCGTTGCTGTGGCTATTTTCACGTGTGAGACGGGAAATAAGTAAATTGGAAGTAATAAACACAGTCCCTGCCTGCGTGGAGCTTGCTTTGTGGATTAATATTAAGGCCACGTGGCTATAACAGCTTTTGTTCTATTGTTTTGGCGGCGAGGGGGTGGGGGTGGGGGTTCAAGTACATACTTGTTCTTCCTCAAAAGTACCTTTGAACCTGAATCATTGAATGGTTGTGTTATTAAAGCATTTAATAGTAATACTCATGTTTAAAATGCTGAACAAAGCCTAGGTGGAATGTCCTACCTCAGTAACTTTTGATGGTGGGATACTAGTTCTACAGATAATTATTAAATACCACTACACAACAAAGTGATGACTACTGAACACTTTGACCAGAAAATATTGATAGCTTACTACATGTCAGGCAAGGCACTGGGGATACAAATGGAACAAAACACTTTCCCTATACTTTAAGAGCCAGAAAGACAGCGGTAGAAATAGACACATGAATCATTAGAATACAGGTGCACAGAGCCTTTCCAAAGCCTCCAGAGAGCTTGGAGTTGAGATGTTTGGGCTTGTAGAGACACGAGGTGACGGGCGCAGCACACACAGGTGGACATTTGCCTTGTACTGCCAGGACAGGCTGAGTTAGGCTTATCTTGGTGCTGCCTCTGCCCCTGCCCCTTGTACTCTCAACAGACAGCTGGTAAGTTTGTAGTTACCCTAATCCCATCTTTCTGAGCAGCCCCAGCAACATCTGGCCAGCACACCATAATCAAAAGCGAATATTCCTTCAGCAAAACGTAGGAACAGTTACACTACGTAATAAAAAGACAGACTAGATAATTAGTCTTGTGTCAGGTCGGGTCAGATTTTGTGCCGAATGGGTTTTATGGGAAGTTTTGATTTTCCCTGTGTTCTTTGGAGTTTGGAATCCTGGATAATGGACTGTGCGTGGTGTGGGGCTGTGTGTTCGTGGGAACAGAAAAGGGAACGCCTAGCTCACTCCTGGGAAGTTGGAGGAGTTTCCAGAGGAAGTTCCAGTAAACCTGAGACCGGAGGGAGGAGGAGAGGTAGCTTCAGGAGAGTTTGGGAACTGGGGAGGGCGGGAATGACCATTAATTTGCAGTCCTGGGAGGCGGCTGGGCACCCAGTGATCCAGGGCTAGACCCACACAGCAGTGAGAACAGGGGGTGGTGCGGCAGGAAGGCCCTTGCAAGAACAGGTGCATCTGGGGGGCATTAAGCCCTGAAGAACACTGTCAGATGTGTGCGGTGTTCTGGCAGCATCGCAGCTGATGATTCTGAGGGGAGGTAGTGGGCAGGCGTTGAGGCAGGAATGCAACAAGTAAGCCATGAAGGCAGGCATTCCAGAGACAGAGGCACAGGCGTGGTGACTGATCAGAGGTGGGGGCAGCAGGGAAACAGGGGAGTCAAGGGAAGCGTCCATGCTGTTCTGCCTACGTGTTCGAACCTGAGGCCTGTGGAAAATACTTGTCTCCTTCCTCACGCGTTTCTTTATTCTCACTGACGAGAATGAGGCTGAGGTCTGACTAACATGCTTCGCCATTGTTTTCTTTTGGTTGTAAAGTCACACATGTTCACTTCACTAATGAACATTTGGAGAACACCCACCAGCGGAGGAGAGCCCCTCCCAGGCCCCTCATGAAGACACCACTGCGGTTAACAGTTCTGCTGGAACGAGGCTGGGAGCACGAGGCGTCCACAGCACGTGGCTGATTCCCAGCTTCTGCTCACCTGTGTGTAGGTTTTCTTATACGGTTGTGATCATACTGTCTGTGCACTTTTTACGCTTTTTTCACCCAGCATTTTATCCCAGACACTTTCCTGAGCTACTCCACAGTCTGAATGGACACGGATTTGAATGGATTTGCTGCACGATGGCATTTGGAAGGACTGTGTTCAATTATCCCCTACAGTTGGACACTATGCTGTCGAACAGATCTCTAAACCTGAAGGAAATTGCTTTAAAGGCCTACTCTCATGGCAGTACTTTCGGGAAGGCAAGGAAGCATTTGGCATCTCATACTGGTTCCTAGCTTATAGCCTTCCAAAGTCTCTTGCTGTCAACTGAACTGGGCATGGAAACATTTATAACTGGTAGTTTGTGGATAACAGAGTAGTATTTTAGCAGTTAAGTGAATCTCAAGTTTCAGTGCCTCTCAAATGTTGCTTACCCAAAACTTTAATATTAGTATTGGTTGTGAATAGAAGGAATTAAAATTACATCTCCATTGTGCCCACCAGAACCACGTCTCTGTTAACCATACTTTTTAATGTGACTTTAAGGAAGCAAAACCAAGTCATACGGTTTTGAGGTCAAAATGTGAGCTGAAAATATTCTGATTTTTAAAAATATCTATCTGTTCATCCATCTACCTATGTATTGCTTAGAAATACTTCTCGGTCTCACAGAAGGGGGAGGAAGGGCTTTACTGATAGACTGAACAGCCACACAGTTGAGAGAAGTAATCACAGGACACTCTCTCAAAGGCCCTGTTCCAGAGCCCTCTCATCCACGGCGTTGTCCAGGGTAAGGAATCAGATGGAGGTGGACTCCCCGCCTTCCTCCTCCCAGGCAGCCTGGCATGGCCCACCACACACAGGCCTGGGAGGAGCTCTGCCAGCCCCTGGCCTTCCCACTCTTCTGAAAGACACATGTGAGCAGCACCCAGATTTGGAACTTGGAATGTGCACTTGCATTGAAAGCCATTTTATATATGGTAACTAGATGCAGTTAAAATAATTTTATTAGTATTTTAGGTATGTTATAGGGAAAATAGGCTTGTGTTGGCAGGGCTGGGGCCCCCATAATATTTAAAACATGCTTTCTGGGAGAAAAAGGTTTTCAAGTACCAAATCTGTTATTGCACTGAAGACTTCACAAACTAGGCTACATCCTTACTATTCACACGCATTATCAAACATTTGCTGGAGTAAGGTAACGTATAAACAAATGAAATACAAAGAAACACATACAGCACTCGTCTGGTTTTAATGGCACAGAAAGGAAATATCCAGAAGTATCAAGCGGGAAAGGTGCCTGTCCACACGCTCCTGGGCTCTGAGGGCCGTAAAGAACGAGCCATTTGCTCACCATCCACAGAAAAGCTGAAACAAAACACGGCCTCTGTGTATATCTCAAAGGTAGGGAAGGAAACAGCTCGAAGGCTGTAACTTTTCCGACACTTGAGACGTCACTCCTTTGCAAGGCAGCATTCCCAGCAGGCAGCGAAGCGTGTTTGGAGAAGCTGGAGGGCAGGTGAGGAGTGGAGGGAAGGCGGGTAGGGGGCTTGCGTTCGGAACCACCTCTGAAGGTGTTGTCAATACAGCAACAGCAACTAGGACAAACATGCCACACGGTGGGCCCAAGTCTGAATTGTGCGGGGATAAGTCAGTCATTGCGCCATCGAGGATGGGGCAGCTCCAAAGAATGGATCCGGGCGAGAACCCCAGCACATCAGAGAACTGGTGGATTAAATGGTTTAGATCTTGGGAAAAGCAGGTTTGGGTTTTCCTCAAACCATGCCTATTATGAACTACTGGTAGAATATTCCTTTGAAATTAAAATCTCATAGTCTATTCGAAGAACTCCAAGGGCACAGGAAAGAAAGGCCAGTGACTGCCGGGGGCCTTCTGGGCCTTGCTGGCATTCCTTTGAGCACTGCTACCTGAAACAGCAAGAGGCCAACTGGGGTCACGTCTCTGTGTGCTGCATCCCACAGCTTTGGCTTTTAAATGTGAAAAAGAAGCACCTTTACGTGGTAAGTAAGTGTGTGCCAGTCACACACTGAAGGGACAAAAAGCCATTGTCAGGCACTGTGGTGATACGTGCAGCTGGGCCCTGGCCCTTCCTACTCCCAGAAAATCCCGCAAAGCCTTCATGCCTGGTGCCTGTGTCGCTGGGTAAGAGGGTGCAGCTGTCTGGCGTCCCGATTGCCTGAGAACCGTGTACACTGCCCCAGCTCCAGAGGTAGGCATGATAGGTATGTGCCCTCAATGCACAGCAGGTCTCTGACTGCTGGTTTATAGATTCGGGCCATTCAGTAGGTGCAAATACACCCACTGCAGCACTGAGAAAAGGCAGGAGACAGTGTCCACAGAACCAGAGTGCCAGCCACCCTTGTAGTGCTGCTGCTGAGGGGCCTGGCTAGAAAGTGCTGACCACAGTTGTCCTTGGAGGCCAAGGCGCAGAAGGACAAAGTTTCTGGGTGACCCAGTGCACGTGATCTGGGAGGAAAGTGGGGGAGGCTTCATGGGGTAGCACGGCCTGGAAACTGGCGGTGACGCTACACACAGCGTGACCTTGGGCAAGTCACTCAGCTTCCTGGTGGCCCAATTTCCTCATCTGACATGACGACAGTGAAGATCACGTTCCCTGAGCAGCTGGAGGAAGTGACAATGAGGCTCTGTGCTGGAGAAGCCACTGTGGCAAAGGCCAACATCTCAGAGGCGACGTGTTGCATGGCGCCCAGGACCAGGAGAAGCCCTCGATGCTTGGAGCTGATTGTCACAGATGGAAGGAGAAGTGGACAAGTACCGTGGATGGGCCTTGGCTCCTCTGTTCCCCAAGACGTGAACCCACTTCTCTGGCTATCCTTACATGGCTATTTAGACTACTGCTTACGTGAGAGTAAATGCAAAAAGAGGAATTTATTGAGAATTAATGCTGTAACTAGGATTTAGAGATGGGACTGACAGTTACGTTTCAAAACCAGAGCTTGAAGTTTGGGGAGAAAACAAATGTCTCTTCGCTCAACAAACACAGTCTTTTGGTTGGGCTAAACCTGCCTGGCTCAACTGGGGCAGGCTCTCTACGGAGGAGGAGGTTTTGCCTCATGCAGCAGCTTTTGGCTTGACTGCAGAATTATTTCTGGAAATGGTCAATAAAAATTACATATGTATATAAACCGATGACATAAAACCCCAAACCATACAAGTATACTTAATATAAATGACTTTGGATCTTTAAAAATTGTTTTGATTCTGCTGAAGTCCCTGAAGTCAAAGCCCGTGCTACAGCTGGACGCTTCCCAAGGGTCACTGCTTGTCAACACTGCTCCTGCAGAGGAAGGCTGTTTACCTCCACTCTGCCTGTCAAGTTGACTTTGTCTCTAAATGCTCTGCTTTTTATTACTACCCTCCACCAGACTGGGAAAAACATTTGTATATGTGTATATTCCCGAGAAGCTTCACCACATTACCGCTGAGAACACAGCAGATCGATTCATCAACTTGGTCAAGAAACCAATCATACCGATTGATCAGATGCCTAAAACAGCTAGCTGATTTTCTTTTCCATGATTTTCTTTCCCACATGTCTGCGGCATTCATTTAGTCACGAAACCCTGAGCAGCCACCTGCTCTGTACCTGCTGTGGTATAACCAGGTTGTGGTCAGATCTCATAGAGCTTCCGCCTACCAGAGAACTATGTAGGGGCAATGCCCTCTGGGGCTTCACCCAAAACCACCAAAACACACATCTGCCCTGACACGGCAGATACACTTTTGAGGTTCCCCTTGGGAATGGTCACCCTAGACCTGGAGCTCTCTGAAGATGGGGTCAGGGAAGCTGAGACTATCTAGGCACAAAAATCTTGACGTCTACATTTCTATCATCAATTTAACTTCAATGGGTAAATGATCTCGTGATACTGCCAAGCTCAATGTCCAGGTCCTAAGCACACCCTCCCTTGGGGGGTGGGGGTGTGAATGGCTCTCATGTTCTGTTGGGGAGGGGGATGTGAAGCTCTTTCAAAGCACCCGTGTGAGTTTGTGGAGGGCTTAATGACAGACTTGTGAAGGGGTTGACTACACATCATCAGAAATTATACCAAGGACAGTTTTAATCACTTGAAATGAATATTTAGAAAATATGTACCCCTATGAAAGGATGTGCCAAGTCAAGCAAAAACTTGGGGCTGGAGAAGAAAGGAGCTGGACTTGGCAGTTCAGCTTTGTTTTCTCTGCATGGACAGCTGGACAGGCACAATTCCCTGCAACTACATACATGATGTTGTATTCTAAGCATTTTTCCCCGGGGGGAATCAGTTTTTATCTAATTCTTCAAGAGATGAATGAAACCAACAAGGTTAGGGACAAGTGAACTGCGTGCATCCCTCCCGGACTGCAGCCCAGGGCACAGCTGCCCCCACTTACCGAGGCTCGGCCAGCCTCAGAGCTGGCTGCCTCAGGATCCCTGCAGAGTCCTACGTTTCCAGGGTCCGCTGCTCAACTGGTTCGAGGATGAACCCCGGAGGGCTGTATTTTTAACAGCTTTCTGGATGAGTCTGATGTACCAGGCCTAAGTACCATGGACTAGGGTAGCCACCTGTGATTAAGGATGCCTGCAACTTTGCTTAAAGTAGTAGCATTACCCAAGTGTTCTTAAAGAGGCAACCTGAGGAGAAACGGGTTGCCTCTTTAAGAACACTTGGGTAACTCACACATCCACAAGAGCTCTGATGCTTACAGGCAAAATGAAACACATGGGTGGGAAATTGATGTAGAAACTCATTTTGCCACTGTCTGCATTGAATCTGTGCATTTGCGGCCTGCGGTTTTGGAGATATCCCTCTGCAATTTTTGCACACTTATGTCTAGGTACGGTTTTTCATCCACCTTGCTTACCTCTGTGCTATCAGCCTGTTCTTGCCTCTGACACGCTGGCTGCCTGCATACCCCTTCCATGCCCCTTAAGTGACTTGGGAAACTTGTGGAAAGAAATCTTTTCAGTCAGATTTTGTGCAGCGTGGATGAAAGTCCCTGTTGATTCTAAGGAATGAGCTGGGTGGAGGGACAGTGTTTCTGGCATAGTGAAGGCCCCACCAGAGCACCAGCAACCGGTGGCTGCTGAGAGCAGCACTGCACAGTCACCAGCAGAACATGTCCCGCAAGCCCCATCCAGCCCCATCCAGCCTCTCACCTGAGCTTTCATTAACACACTACACATTTCCTCTGTTTACAAGTTCATGACTGAAGCCTACTCTCTAACCCTCTCCAACACTTGGAAACAGACTCTAAGATCAAGAGAAAACTGCAAGAGATTGGAGGTTTGCGGCTTCCTGGCAGATGTAGAAGGTGCTGGAAAATTCAGTCAGATTAATCCAGACTCTTGGTTTGAGGGATTCTTTTCTTTGATAGTAATCACACCATTCTGCAATACTATGGTATCTTTGATCATAAGATCTCAACATGCCTCACAAACACTAATTTAACCTCCCACTACTTTTGTGAAGTTTATCATAATCATCCTTCACTTAGGAGATAGGGAAACTGAGATGATGTGTAAAGTAGAATATGTAAATAGCTAAATGAACTTTCAAGTGCTGTGTTCTTAGCTCCTAATTATTTTGACTGAAGTGTTTTTTCTTATTTCCTTCAGATAAATAAACTGATATCAATGGTTTACAATCACAACAGAAACTGCAAAACACATATTCCTAACTTACTCCCTATAACTAAACCTGGGGTGCAAAATGTCACTCACATGGAGAGAAGATGCAGCAGACAAAATGACTTATCATCAACTCAGGGTTTCAAACAAACATCCCCTTTACTTTGATGTCTCTGACGCTGACTGCAAAGTATGAGGGTATCGGAAAGTTCAGAAGTTCAGATACAAGTTCAATTGTCTGTAAAAGTTATAAAGATGGAGAAAGGGAAAAAGAAAAAGGATTGAATTCTTTAAAAAAAATCAAGATCATGAAAAAGGCAGAAAGAAGAGGAGAATATTTCTAGCAAGCAATAGGTTATTAAGTTTGGATTTCAATAGAGGTTGTTAGCAGAACAATGTAAATATTGCTTAGTTGGAGGGCTGAGGAGAAACGTATGAATCAGAAAGCCTGATGAATGTGCGTGGATGACTGGGGACACGGGGCAGACACGAGGCCGTTTCTGCTGCAGAAAGCAAGAAGGCTACGCCATCATATCTGCGATTCTCCCAAAGAATCAAATCCGTCAACACAAGACTGTAGAATCCAGCCACGGTGTCAGACTGACAAGTCAGAAGAAATGTGGTGGATCCATAGTGGCCACTCTCAAGGACAAGCAACTGACTCTGTTTTATGTTTTGCCAAATAAACCCACACGCCAGGGGGTAGGCGCTAGTCTTTTCGTAAGTATGCTAAGTCAAACCACCATTAAAAACCATTCCCTTGGCCACTGTGCTCCCTGTGGGGTGAAGTGTCCTCGCCTCCACTGGACTCCAGCGTGTGTTATCTTTTCACCTCCTTTCTGGGATGAGTTGGTGGTTGCTCAGCACCACGTGATGACTAGGCACAGGCCCTGGCTGCTCCCAGCACCCACCACCCGCCCACGCCAGGATCCAGCGCTGGCACTGTTTGCTCTGAGTCTCCGCCCCATGGCTCCCTCCCACTGCCCACCCCTGCCAGCTGAAAGAAGAGACAATGTATTGGCACTGACAGCCATCCCCATCCCACCTTTAGGAGGAGGTACTGATGCATGAAGATAATGTTTTGTCTTGCTGATAGATAAACAGGCTTTTTGGATCAATGGGCTGGCTACACAACACACACATACACACACGTACGTGTGTTTGTGCTGCATTTCACAGATGTGCCAAACTGCAAGAAATTGGCTTTTCTCTCATCTCAATTTCGCAGCATGAAGCACAAACATCTCAAAGGAAAATCAGCAACTGTTTTTATCCATAGTCTCTTCTCTTTTGCTTATTCATCTGATCCACGGGCCTATTTGAGTTCTTATTTTTTCACATCCTCATGTAAGTTAACCATTTTGGTAAGAGAGGCATATTCAATCAGGCCATTTCTCTTCATGTGGGAAACATAATATTAAAAAAAAAAATGTAGTTACTTGTTTTAGAAAACATATCCAAAGACCATTCTAGTGCATTTGCCTGAATTTTCCACCAAAATGGATGTGCAAAGAGGAAGACACTGTACACCTTATTAGGAAAATCTCTATAAGCCCAACACTTTTTCAGACTTTTTTTTTTTTTTTTTTTTTTTGAGATGGAGTCTTGCTCTGTTACCCTGGCTGGAGTGCAGTGGCACGATCTCGGCTTACTGCAAGCTCCGCCTCCTGGGTTCATGCCATTCTACCATCTCAGCCTCCCAAGTAGCTGGGACTACAGGCGCCAGCCACCACGCCTGGCTAATTTTTTTTATTTTTAGTTGAGATGGGATTTCATCATGTTAGCCAGGATGGTCTTGATCTCCTGACCTCATGATCTGCTCACCTCGGCCTCCCAAAGTGCTGGGATTACAGGCATGAGCCACTGTGCCCAGCCTCACTTTTCCAGAAATTTAAGAAACATTGTTCTAAATGACTATCATCTTACACAATCATATATTTAAGTTCTTTGCACTTACATTAAAAAAAAAAAAGAAAAACATTGAAGATTCTAAGTGAAGAAAAAAAGTAACATCATGTCACCAGGTTTCTGGAAGACCTTGGTTCCACAACACCCACACCAGCCACGATGGCCATTCACTGCGTGGAACTTATTTCTCACTTCGTAATTCAGAAAGTTTTACAGTAGCAGAGAAACGTGTGTGATGGGGAAAGCCAGAGAACTGGGTGTCTTTTATGCTAGGTGACACTTTGTTCCACAAGCATAGCCTCAGAGTGGGTAAAGGAAAGATGGTGGCTGACAACTGAGCATTCCTTTGGAGACTCAGAGCTGGCAAAGCCTCCAGTTGGTAGGCGTACTCTCTTCAGACAGAAGCAACCAGATGCCTTTTGCATATGCATTATTGTTGATGTTGTCTGCCAAGATTTCAAGATACCATGAGGTTTTCACACGGTGTGCATAGTGGCTGCCGGAGGCATCATGCCCTAATGGCCTCAAGGGTGGAGCCAGGCTGCGGTGGCTGTAATATGGCATCACAAGGTCTTCCTATAGAGAGGAGCCAGGCAGCACGTCTGGAGTGCTGAGCTTGTGTGAGACAGTTGGGATAGATCAACGAGAAAGGTGCAGAGGGAAGTGGAGAAACAAACAGAACCTATGAAAATAAGAGTTTCAGAACAGATGAAGAAAAAAGGAGAGAACATCAGCAAAAACACAAGGAGACAGGAAAGTGGCAGAAAATGAAAGAACTAGTGAAAAGACATGTACAGAGATAAAGGAATAGAAACAAAATATGACCTCTTCAAAGGTTGGATATACAAGTATAAGTCGTGAGTGAACTTAACACTCATCTTGCCATGGAATCTCAAATAGAAAGAGGAACATTATTATTTTTCTCTTCTTTGCTATTTAGAATAGTTTAAACTATTGCTCTCCAATAGTTTAATACACTGGTTTGAATAATTTTGGTTCTATCAGAGCTGGCTGTAAAGCATAAGAATGATTCTTCGGCAATGTGCACATTCATTCATTCATTCTTTATCCCCTGACAATGTGCCAGGTAGTCTTCATGGCCCTCAGATGTCATTCTTCCCCCAGGACCCCAGGTGGAAATGGCCCATCACAGTGTGATGGAACCAGACGTAAGTGCTGACTCTGCCTGGGGGAACAGGCGCAGGCTGCATCAAGGAGCTGACACTTGTGCAGGGTCTTGTAACTAGTATTTCACCAGTTTTTTCAACATGCCCATTGAGATCAGTGGGAAAATATTCATTGTTAAGTTGTAGCAGGAAAAACAGAAGTAAGGAGAGGTTAGGAGCTTCTAGAAGACTTCAAAAGTTTGAGAGCTGGGAATAAAAGGTGTTGAGATATATACTTTTAAAACTTATAATGCAAGCCAGTAGGACATATTCAAACTACCACTATGCTTTTTAAATTTTAGAATTTCAGTAAGGGGCTATAGTACTTTCTAATCCTCCAAAACAAAAACTGATTCAGAAACAAATACATCTTAACTTCAACACCTTAGTAACTTGCCTTAGAAAAAATGACATATTCCCCAAAATTCAAACAACAGGTTTTAGATGATGATGTTAGGCACATTTTTCTCCACTGACCTCTTTTCAAAAAATAATAGAAACAGCCTGAATTTAAAATGAACACTGTCTTTCTAATACTACTGTGAAAAACATTCACACAGAATTAATTTCATTCTCAACAAAATCCCTGTAAAATAGGGAAACATTTCATTACAAAGTCAAAGAATATGTAAAAAAAGATATAAAAACATCTTTAGATTGGTTTTCCCGGGTGACTGTTAAGGATCCATGTTTATGCTATAAACAAATCTCTCTTATCAAAGTAAGGCCCTCCCTACTCCTGGCTCTGCTTTTTAATCACTAAAACAGCTGGGAACTGTTTAAGAATTTGTCTCAAACGCAAAACTTGTTTAACTCACTTAACAGAACAGGTGAGGAGACACTCTTCCAGAATTTGAACCCATCGGGGGCCGGATGGCAGGAATCAAAAGACAGATTAGTGGTATCAGAAGAGTGGCTTGTGGAGTTTAATGATGACACATGACTGGTTTTAAGACTCGTGACAGTAAGAAAGAAAAAGGCAAGAAAATAGGAGGTACAAATACAAGAGGAGGCGAGGCCGTGAAGAGGGGTGGCCTGCAGGCTACGTGAGGGAAGGCCTGGCCAGGGCAGGGTGTGGTGATGTCAGCTCCACTAACCTGGCTTCTGAGGGTTCCTGGACTGGGCCACCCACCCACTCCACCTGACAGAGTCCCTGCCTATGTCTCTGTTCACGCGGCTGGTTCATTCCCACAGCGCCTCCTGCCCCAGCTGTGAACTCCTTCCCAGTTCCTACACCCCGTCCCCGGTCCATTCCCACAGCACCTCCTGCCCCAACTGTGAACTCCTTCCCAGTTCCCACACCCCGTCCCACAGCTCTCTCTTTTAAGCACAGATCTTTCCAAAGCCCTGCTCTCAAACTCCCCTTTATTAGGAAGCCTGTCCTTGTCCCTCTGTCTGGTGATTCCTCAGGCCCAAGTATGACCTGTCCTCATTTCCAGTTGCCCAAATGTATCGGCGGTGTTTTCCGAGTGTGTACATTATGCGGTTTTAAATAGATGATGCACCAGAGTCTTCCGTTTTGGTTTTGTCCTCAAAGTGATGAACAACATGCTATCCACTCCACAGGACACCCTAGCACAGCATTGGTTCAGAGTGATTAACTCAGTATTCTCCGCCGAGAGAAAACCGTACTGTCCAGGAATCCTGGAGCCTCCACAAGAAAGGTGGCTTTGCCAGCATCTTGATTTAGCTCAGTGGGACTCCATTTGGTCTTCTGACCTCCAGAACTGTACCCGATGAATTTGGGTAGTTTTAAACCACTAAGTTTGCGATTATTTGTTACATCAGCAATAGTAACCCAACACAGAGTTTAGACTATCAAAGTGACACTCAACTGGCTCTAGGGAACAAGTACTAAGATGGGTTTCTGCAGACAGGTTTCTGAGGGAGAAGCATGGTGGGTGGTTGGCAGATAAAAGCAGATGATAGCCTGATGTCTTCCTTGGTGGCTGCTCTCTAGCCTGCTGGGGATACTGCAGTTCCAGGAGGAGCCATAGAGCTTGCTGGATCTCAGCACCTGTCACACTCCCTTGAAACATACCATTTAGGCAGAATCAGAAGTCGATCACTCATTCAACATGAGTTGACTGTGTACCTTCCACACAATCATCCTTTCTATCCCTGGATCAAGAAGTACACAGACGGCAGTACTAAGGAACAAGTAACTTTTTCTGCATGAAGCTCTTTAGGTATAAAACAAAATAAATGTTTAAATAAAAAAATGTCAGGAGTTGAAGAGCCCAAAGTATCCTTTCAGAAGATGTCTTCTGACAACTCATAATTTCACAAGAGTATATGATAAGGATAATTAATAATGATGACTAATAAAATGACAATATGTAGCACATATTTTGTGAATTCATCTTTAAGAATTTGAAAATGAGCCGGGTGCGGTGGCTCAAGCCTGTAATCCCAGCACTTTGGGAGGCCGAGACGGGCGGATCACGAGGTCAGGAGATCGAGACCATCCTGGTTAACATGGTGAAACCCCGTCTCTACTAAAAAATACAAAAAAAAACTAGCCGGGCAAGGTGGCGGCGCCTGTAGTCCCAGCTACTCGGGAGGCTGAGGCAGAAGAATGGCGTAAACCCGGGAGGCGGAGCTTGCAGTGAGCTGAGATCCGGCCACTGCACTCTAGCCTGGGCGACAGAGCGAGACTCTGTCTCAACAACAACAACAAAAAAAGAATTTGAAGATGCTTTTCAACCTGACTTCCAGGACACAGTGATTTGAAACTGGGTCTCTGCTTGCCCCCTGAAAATCAGTTTTTCCTGGATTGAGATGAAGTAATCATCTGCCAATGTAAACTCTTTGATATTAGCTCTTTACACATTAGTCTGGCCGTATGGCTCTCAGATACAAGTGCTTAGTTTGTGTATTCTGTGAATTATTAACCTACTTTTTCAAAATGTTTCTAGGACTTACCTCTTGGAATTCACATTTGCCTGGCTCTGCGACCAACTCCCGGTGCACACTCCTCTTTTTTCCCCTAGAAATGCTCCTTTAGGGAGTTTATGTATGTCAGGATTTCAGCTCTTGCACATCCAGGCCCTAGCCCTGACCTCTTTTCTCTACACTAGGCCCCCAGCTCCAACTGCCTCCCTGATTTTGCTGCACAGATATCCCCAAGGCACTGTGAGTGTGACAGAACACCTCAACACCTCCCCCTGCAAAATAAGTCTTCTCGCCGGATCTCTGCTCTGGGCTTCAGCGTCGTCACCTCCCCACTACCCTGCATGGTTCAGCCTCTGTCCTGGGAGCCACCCTCAGCTCTGTCTTCTCTTCCACATGTCCTTAGTCCACTCTGCTTCCATGGTCTCCGTCTCTGCCATGTGCTGGCACCTGTCCACTACCCTGCATGGTTCAGCCTCTGTCCTGGGAGCCACCCCCAGCTCTGTCTTCTCTTCCACATGTCCTTAGTCCACTCTGCTTCCATGGTCTCCGTCTCTGCCATGTGCTGGCACCTGTTTGTCTCGCCTGGGCTGGCCTGGTTCGGTGAGTCCCTCATTACACCCTCCGACACCCCGGGCTGTCCCAGCAGCTTCGCAGCTGCTCCCCTTTCATCTGAGAGTTTCTATTGGACAAGGACCTTATCTCATTTATCTTTAAATTTCTTGGTGTTAGACTGGGACTTACTTCCATGGTAATGGAATGTACGATAAACATTCTTTTCAAATTGAATGTTAAGAACTCAACCATATATTTTATTTTCATATATACTGATACGTATCTGAGAAGCTGAAGGTAAATCAGAATTGCATTTTAAATGTGCATGGTCAATGTACCATCTAAAAGATTCCTGTAATAAATCCTAAAAACTGCAGAATCTGTTAGTACCTACACAGTTACTTATTTTTTAGTTTAAGATATTCTTATACCAGGTTTTCATGGGGGCAAGGCACACCTGATTTACTCAGGAAACTAGCAAATTGATTGACAGCATTACAAAATATACAAGCTAGATTTTGCTATTAAGGATAGTTCCTATTTCTGCGTAACAGCTGAATGAAACCAGGTCTTTACTGATGGGCCAAACCTGTTAAGCATTAAATGTCTAGGAGGCAGATCAGAGCTGCTGAGTTGGGACGGAAGGCCATCGGTGGTGGACCTATCACCTTGGCGGTTAACGCCAAAAGGAGCCAGATGAGTTTTTACCTTTGCTACTAGAGTTAACAGTGGATAGAGAAGCCAGCCCGGCATGAGCCACAGGTGTGGGCAGCGAGGCTGGAGAAGGCATGCCGGTGAGAGGAAGGTGGCACAGAGCCCACACGGTAGATGGGCATGGACTGCATTTCAGTCCCAGAATATTTTAGTGTCTGCAGAGCAACTGTTTTCAAGTAAAGAAGGTGCTAGGAAAACAATCAAATTTGATAAAAGATAATTAACCTCATCGAGAGCATGAGGCAGAACAGGGTGAGAGAAACCACAGGCAGTATTATCTGTGAAATCTCCATGAACACAGGTTTTTGGACTGCTGTCATTTTGGAAGATAAATATGGCTTGGTAGAACAGGAAGAACATTGCTGATTTGTTTAAAGAAAAAAAAAAAAGACGGATTTTTTAGATTCCAGAATACAGAGCTTATTGTCTAAAGATGAAAATAAAGATGGAACACGTAAGCCCATCAAGGATGAATGGATCTCTCGTACGGAATTCTGTTCTGTAGGTGATCTACATCAGAGCTACTTCAGGGAGAAACTGAGCTCAACCACTATTGCTCCTCCTATGGAAAGCTGATGCAGATGCTAACACAAAATTTTACGATGATAAAAAGATTTTGAAACTTATTTTGTAGATGTCAGTAAGTCTACATTATGATTATAAATGAGGATAGTCAGTCATCACTTGGATAGCTTTATGGAAAAAAGGTACAGGTGGTGCAGGAACTCCCTATGGTACAGGTAATGACCATATCTACATTAGCAACACCAGAGGGTCTCAAGGATAAATCAAAAACTATTCTTAAACAAGGGAAGATACATAGCTGTGTACACCCATAAGGGTTTTTGAGTCTTTGATGACATCATTTTAATCTAGATCTGATCATAAGAAAAGAAACTTCAAGGAAAAATGGAGGAAGTTGGGGGTATTATAATTAGTACGCAATTACTATTTCATTAGCTATGAAATGCTCTCGAAGAGGGCAGAACCCAGGCTTCGGGAGGAATGCTCTATGGCCCTGGGGGTTTTGTATGCGATCCTATGAAGTATGGAAAACATACAGTCGAGCATTTAAGAATCAACTGAAGAGACTGAAATTTAAAGCTCCCTTGCTTAAGTCCAAGGAAGGAAAAGGGCAGGAAAGGCCAATGCGATTAAGGAAGGATATCAAGATTAGTATGAGGAGCCTAAGAGGGAGGCTTAAAATATATAAACAGTGATTTAGAGATATAAACTATTTATGAAATACAAGCAGTAAGAAGTTCAGAGAATAATTACAAAAGAGGAAGCATTCTGATCAGCATTCCACGCTACTGTGGTCTGACAGTTATGAGGGCAGAGGATGCCAGGATATTAAAATGGGAAGGGACCTTCAGAATGAGTAGCCTCGCCGCTTTCTACAGGCCCAAGAGTGCGGGAAGAAAAGCACTCATCCTTAATCTGCTCTCCCCACATCCTCTGACCCTAGCTCCCACTAGTCAGAGAAAGGAACAAAGAAGAGCAGGGGTGGAGGGGAGGATTAGAGCCTCAGAGGTCAGAAGGAGCAGGACCGGGAGGGATGGACTGGCTTCTAACAGAGCTGGGACAGATGAAGGGATAGAGTCGGGGGATCTAATTTCCTGCTTTGGGCGGGGAAGTGTGAGAAGGTGGTGAGAACAGCTATGGGAGAAAAGGGGGACAGTTTCGGGACAAAAGGCCAGGCTGGTGAGTGTGTCGAGGGCTTCTCACCCCCAAATGTGGAGACAGAACTGAGGGAAGCTCTGACTGGTATTTATGTAAGTCCTCTGATGACAGATCAGGTTCCTGAGGTCTGGAAAGTGTTACATAGCATTATTCTAAACAGGGCTATGAGATAGAGCAAGCAATTATAGGCCATTTAACTTAACATCATTTACAGAAAAATATTAGGGAAAGTTTGCGGGGGTGGGAGGACAACCGACAAGCATACAGTAATTTGATTAGAAACAGGCCACATGTTTTTACCGGAGGAAGGTGTTGTTTTAACCAGCTTGTTGGACTTCTTTGAAGTTATTGCTTTCTTAGTTCTAGGTTTTAACCCATGATTTTTTCCTGATAGCTATAAAGATTAGGAATAAATATCAGATATCTAAGTAAATAACACAAAAACCAATCACAACTGAGGAGATTAAAAATACAGTGGGAAGAAAAATGAATGTTAAAGACAAACAGTGTAGCAAGGAATAAAAGGAGTAAACATCAGCTAGTAGAGTTTAAGCCAAGATACTTTTCATGAAAAATACCTGATGTGGGTCTGTGAATGTGTCCCTTTATCCCATTTCCTAAGATGCTCTGCAGAAAAAAAAAGGGACTTTTTGTTTGACTGAAAAAATCTCTTTGCTTTTTTTTTCTTTTGTCTTGGTTTTTTAGTGGATTGACCATTTGATGTGGTTAAAAATTTGGCACATTAGGATGACTACTTCATTAATCCTTCCTTTGTGAATTTTAAGTTAAAAATTCTCAAATAAGAAGAAGACATATTTGTGGTTATTTTATATTCATTAATAGGTCAATAGTAGTTTTCTCATACTTACACTGAATATTTCTGTACTACTGAACAGCTCTTGAACTTTCAGAAAGAGGATCAAAAAGGGTGAAAACCAAGAAAAAATTAGCATTTTAAAAAGTGCTTAATAATGTACGCTAGAAGCTTCAAGTATGTTTTGTTATCTATTTTTGGCTGGTTAGTCTGAATGTTAGTCAATTCACTAATAATGCTGTTCTACTCCAAAGATCCTGGACTCTAGGAACTACTATCATGTCTTTGTTTTTTTTTTTTTTTTTTTTTTTTTTATACATATTGTAAGACTCACAAT
>NW_012117332.1:813905-845824 GCF_000951035.1 Colobus angolensis palliatus | reverse complement strand
CTGTCGCCCAGGCTGGAGTGCAGTGGCGTGATCTCGGCTCACTGCAAGCTCCGCCTCCCGGGTTCCCGCCATTCTCCTGCCTCAGCCTCCCCAGTAGCTGCGACTACAGGCACCCACCACCATGCTCAGCTAATTATTATTATTTTTTTATTTTTAGTAGAGACGGGGTTTCACTATGTTAGCCAGGAGGGTCTCGATCTCTTGACCTCATGATCTGCCCGCCTCAGCCTCCCAAAATGCTGGGATTACAGGCGTGAACCACTGCGCCTGGCCAAACTGCTCTCATTTCTACATTTGCAATCTTCACAACGGTGGGGACTGTATCTGTTTTGTTCATCATTGTACTCCTAGGGTCTAGCACAGTGTCTGATAAATATTTAGTGAATGAATGAATGGTTAAGAACAACAACAATATTGGATATTTACTCTGTGCCAGACACTGTACTAATAAGTACTTTGCATAACTGACTCTGTCAATTCTCCAATAATTTTTTGAAAGAAGTCCTGTTATTAATCTCATTTTTTAAAAATGAGGGAACAGAGGCACTGAGAAGTTAAGGAACTTGCCTAAGGTCACACAGCTAGTAATCAATAGGTTTCAAACTCAGGCAGTTTGGCCAACAGGCCCACATTTGAGCATAATACCACTTCCTCTTTAAGAATGAACACGCAATGCAATAAATCTGTGCATCAACGCATGCATGTATAGAAAACTATACACAAGAGAGGGCTCTTAAGTGGCACAGAACTCAAGTACTAATGTTATCATCAACAAATACCAGAATTCAGGAGTGATGGAAAATTTAAAGTCTAATTTCCAGGATCAGGCTCTCTGTGGTAACAAATCTCTGTAGGCAGAGTACCAAAAAATGTTGCTCGATTGAGCTTTAATTGGATGCTGGAGTCCTTAGTCCAGAGCAAACACTTTCAAAACTTCACACTGGTACAGAAGCGATATTTAAGGTTTTGAGGCACTAAATCAATGAGGAAAAAAAAATTATCAGCACATGTGGAACTATGCCCTATATGGAATCACTGGTGGCCTCTTTCAAGCTAGTACCTGCCTTTGCTGAGCAAAGGGCCATTTTTGAGACCATTCTGAGTCTTATTCAAAACACAATATAAAGCTCTATTTCCCTTTAGTCTTGCTGGAGGATATCAGTGTTCTGAGACCTGACGTGTCCTCACCACTTTGTTTTTCAAATTTTCTTTATGGTATTTTTTTTTTCCTATCATTCTGAAATGATTAAGAAGATGTAGTTATTGGTTGAGTGTCCCTCCGTGCAGAAGATCTCGGGGGACAGATGGCCTAAGCTGATCAGTGGAAGCACTTTTATAGTACTAGAAGAAGAAGAAGCAGCCTTTGGCATGTGCAGGATGAACTGAGACCCTGAGAAGGGAAAGATTCAGTTTAGATGTGAGAGAATCCCACATCTACCCTAAGTTGAATGTGGAAAAACCTCAGAGAAGCTTGGTGCTTTTCAGGACTCATACAAAATGGCTCTAGACCGTTGGCTGTTGGGACCTCACACCTAACTAAAAGCTTATTTACAATGTAGTCTCCAGTTCTGGTTACCTTTCAACTGGAAGAATATTCTCATCCCTGAGGCAACTCAACAGGAGGCTGTCGAGTTGATCCAAGTTTTAGGAAACCTTGTTGTTCTGAGGAATGAGGTTCAAAGTTTAGTCTCACCATACAAGAAAAGCTAACCCAGTGGGATATTAAGTTGAAGCGGAGTGAATGAAATTAATGCAGCCTAGAGGCTTAGAAAGATAAAATGTAGTTCAAGATTCAAAATTGGACAGTAAAAGGAAGCTCAGGAGAGAGCCAAATCAGTGGAAAAATAAAGCAAGTATATGAAATCAGACACCACTCTTATACTGAAAGAATGCTAGTGTCAACAGAGCTGCAGAACAGGTATGATGATAGCATTTGAATGAACAAAAGAAACGGGAGGGATGCGGCGTCCGTCACAGCAGGAAAGGGGGTCGATGCAGATTCAAGAACAGTCTTGTTAGTCTGAGGGTCCTTTTCCTGTTCAGTGAATTCTTTTGTTCTGTGTCCTTATCAATCCCACACCTTGCCTAAGTAGGAATGACAGACAAGCCATTCTTAATGACTTCCTAGCTTTTGAAACTATTTTGGTGTCAGAGAGGGAAAGAGCCACATTTAAGTTGTAAAAATTGAGGTTTCTGTTGGCTCAGTAAATTTCCTTCTCTGAGATGGCCATTTTTGATTGTAGATACAGAAACGCATTTACCCAAATATGTGATCTGTGCCATGTTCCTGAAAACTGACATCTCTGTCGCACCTCATCAGGCCAGAGAGTCAAATGGCAGCACAGCTCAGGGCTCCAGCCGGCAGTCCTGGCTATGTCAGCAGTGTGGCTGGCATCTCCCTCCCTGAGGGCCAGTACACATCCTCTCCTAGGCACACCCACTCTCCATTAGCACAGGGAACAATTGTTCGCTGTGTCGGAGCCCCGGCCACGCCCTTTGCCGGGACAATGCACAACTCCACAGCCCTACCTCTCCCAAGCACTGGTTACTTCCTTTCCTTTTTACTTCCTCCTGTGTGCAGAGTGCATGAAATACAGTTTTTTCCTTCTGTCTGAAACAGGACATTTTAAAGAGTGGTAAATGATGACTGATTCACTTTCAGTCTCTCCTCAATGGGGTTTTCCTAACCTCTCCAAGGTTGTACAACAGATAGGAATTTTGTTCAGAACATAGGGAAAATGGTTTCAAAAAAATTCAATTTTCACAGTTAATGTTCACTTCACTAGGAACACATATGAACGTTTCTCTCTGGAGATGATACTTTCTACTATCTTTAGGTATATTTCCTATGTTGAGTTTTGCTTCCATGGTGAGGATGGACCTCATTAAAGCAATTAACAGCAGGCTAGGCAGCTTTATAAATTTAGGAAAGGAGGATGTTATGTTCTAACAACCATTTTTTAACACAGGAACTTCTGTATTTAGAAATTCACCCATCCATCTAGCAATCAGTCAGTATTTATTAAGTACCTACCTTGTTATAGTCTAGTCTAAGATTTTTTTTTTTTTTTTTTTTGAGACAGAGTTTCGCTCTTGTTGCCCAAGCTGGAGTGCAATGCATGCGATCTCGGCTCACTGCAACCTCTGCCTCCTGGGTTCAAGTGATTCTCCTGCCTCAGCCTTCTGAGTAGCGGGGATTACAGGCTTGCACCACCAGGCCCGGCTAATTTTGTATTTCTAGTAGAGATGGGGTTTTACCATGTTGGTCAGGCTGGTCTTGAACTCCTGACCTCAGGTGATCTGCCTGCCTCTGCCTTCCAAAGTGCTGCGATTACAGGCGTGAGCCACCATGCCTGGCCTTAAGATATTTTTTTAAAGTCCCTATCCTCAAAGAGTTCACAATTTGGTAAAGACAGAAAGACATGTAAACAAATGATTATAGTGAGTTATAATAGGTACTATAATAGAATTAGGTATAGCATATAATGCGGATACAAAGAAAGGAGTGGGAAGGAATTTCAGCAGTACTGATGTATTGGCCAGGAAAGGCTTCATGGACAGGGTGGTACCTGACCTGAGTCTTAAAAAATGCAGGGGAAACCATTTATGGTGTAGTGTGCAAGTGTGTACTTGTGTATGAGTACACAGACACAGACACTGACACAGCTGGAGAGGCAAGCAGGTCCCCCAGGCCCCAGATGTCCTGCAGGTCTGGGAGGGCATCGTTCAGTCAGGCATCCTGTAGGCTATCAGGGACCAGCCATTAGAATAGAAGACCAACATGACGAGATCTGCTTGTGATGTGAAATTCCATTTCTGAAATCAATGATTTCTTTTGATGGGTTTAACTCTTGTTTTCCTTTATAGAGCAATGAAGTTTGTGGTGAGAATGATAATCTTAACTTGAATTCATTGTTTTCTGATTTTGGAAATGCATGCTGAAGGATGCCAGGGAGCTGAACTGACAGCTCAAAGGCTGGCAGCAGGCATTCCATGAGCGCATTTTCCCAGTCAGCCAGCCAAATGTGGCCACGCACTGGGTGGCCAGAGTCCTTACCACTTCAGTTGGCCGGTAGTACTTGAGATCCACAGTCACGTGAACTTTGCCGGTCTCTTTACATCTGCCCACTTCATTTTCATTCTTTCCTTCCCACCTGTAAAGAAGATAAACACCGAGTCAGCTCCTAATTGCTTGGGAACATTTGGCCATGCTGTAGCGCCTTGGGATGCCCCAGCCCTCTCCCTGCAGGAGCGCTTAAGCTCATTAACTGCAGCAGCACAGGCTGATGCCCAACTAGATTATTAAAGCAACGGGGACTTTCAAACTGTTCTAGATCTGTTTTGAAAGGGCAGGGTTTTTTCCTCTTCTTTTTAAGAAAATCATGATGAATTCAGAAGTGAGGCTTTAGAAATGAACAGATTAGCCAGAAAATAAAATTGGGTGACTTTCGGGATTTCAAAGATTTTGTATTTCTCTAGACTATTCTTGGTCATTAATTAGTATAAATTAATTAAATCAATCAATTATAAATTAATTAAATTAAATATTACAAATCAATTAGATTAATTAATTATCATAAATTGATTAATGTCTTTTGTCCGCCCCCTTTTTTCTTTCCTTTCTTTTGTAGTTTTAGGGATATTCAGTGTTAATTCAACGCATTCAATTTGGGAATAAGTTCCATAACCTAATTAACCATTCAAAGCATCCCTGGATCAGATACAAGTTCTCCTGCTCTTCCAGTCAATGGTGGGCCCCCTTAATAAGTCTCAGATGATTAAACCTCCAAAAAGTACACAACTAATTGTTCGTTTCCTGCTGAGACAGGGTATATCAATATTACTTTCCTATAACCTCCTCTGACCTAGCTTGGATACTGTTTGCACACAAGTTTCCTTCCCTGAACAGCCACGGTTGATAGCAGTAAGGATCCCAGGAGCGGCTCCTCAAGTCCACACTATGCAGGATGAGTTCATATGCTTCGAATTACCTTCTCGCTAAAATTCTACTTATCCATTTTATGTTCTCATTTTTTATAAATCAAGCCACTCGCTTAATGGTAAGCTCTGGATTTCCATAATAGTATATAATTTGGGTTATTTATTTTTACATATGAACTTTTTGGCAAAGAAAGAAAAGAACAAGTATGACATGTTTGACTTTACCGTTTATCGTTAGAACCGGTTTGCATTATGAGCTGGAGATGAATCCTGTGGACACAGGACAATTGTGTGTGCTGTCTGGGTCAGAGTCACCATGGGGAAGACAAAATAGTTACTTGACTATGTGAGCCACAGGCACCACTGCAAATGAACATTAAATGTTGATCCCAGTTATATTTTGGAATAGGTTGAGAATTAAAGACATAAACTGGCCTCATAAGCCTTATTTCTGATGAATCACCTGAATGTTCTGGTAGCAAAGGGGAAATATTTCACTGTTGGAGGAATAATCAGTTTGTTAGTGTGCTGAATTTACCAGTGGACTCAAGGCAAATATGAAAATTGTCCTGTAGCACAGAGAATTATATAGCACAATATGTTGAATAATATACAACTGTACAACTGGTCATTTCCCCGTGACTTTTATATTAATTATTAACACAAAAAGGGATGTTTGGTAATTTGTTTTCATTTCTTTCTTAATGTTGACTAGATCGTTTGGCAGGTCATGTAGGTCTAAGAATTTCAAAGCAAGGGGATTGGCAGGTAGGATCAGAGCGAAGTTTTTGGAAAATTCACCGGGAAACGGTAAGTGGATGTTTTGGAGCATGGAGATTCAAAGTGTTTTAAAACATAACCTAAAGGAATGATGACCCTCATACATCTCCTGTGGGTAAAGACCAAATCTTAGCTGATATCCACAGGAAGGGAGGACAATTGGTTAAGTCACGATTTTTTTTAAAACTAACTATCTAATTCTAAAATTAATTGTTTAAGTAGAACTTTTTTTTTTTTTAATTTTGGTTAGGCTTTCAGTAGATGAAAGTATATTTGTATTTCACAGGCACGTTTTAAACTGATTTTTCATTTGTAGCTGGGTATTCGGTCTGTGATTGGCCATGCCGACTTACGTGCACATAAATATTGCACTGTTCTTCTACTGGTAAATCTCAAATGCCACAAACATGAGGACTGGTGATTCAAATCCACTTATAATTCAATTTTTAAAAAACCACACACAAGCACACACACATATTTAAACCAACAAAGCCTTGGTAAAGTGTTGGAGAGCTTTTCTTGATTTGGGAGGGAGCATGTGAGTCAGGAGAGGACTGAGGCCCCCGCCTGAGGGGGTCTTTATAAACTGTTTCAGTGACGAGCCAGATGGTAAATACTTAAAGTTTTACAGATCACATACAGTCTCTGTTACATATTTTTCCTTTTTCCTCCTCCTTTTTTTGTTTCTTCTTCCTCCTCTTACTTTTCTTCCTCATTATTTTCTTCTTCTTCTTCTTCTTTTTTTTTTTTTTTAACCACCCTTTAAAACTGTAAAACCTGTCCTTACCTCCAGGACAGTTAAAAAAAAAAAAAAAAAAAGAGGGCCTCAGCTGGGATTTGGCCCACAGGCCACAGCTGCCCACTCCTGCTTTGGCCGATCAGGTTAATGGTATCGCCTCACCCTCAGCTGAAGGAAAGCATTTAATTCCTGTTTATAGCAGCAGCCTGCACAGCTAGACCACTTGAATTTTAGTGTCTACTACTGATTCTCTTTGATTGCTTTGCTGGTCATAGACTCACACTTGGGATTTGTAACACTAGCTGAAATGGGAAAAGGCTGAAGGAGGAACACTGCCTCTCTAAGGGCTTTATTAAATACAGCCTGAAAGTCAGACTTGGGTCTGGTGCTACTTTGGCGCTCACCAGGCACCAGCTCCCTTGCACGACTTTTTGCCATTGTCTGAACGCTGTCTGCTGAACTTTCATCTTGCAAATGCTGTCTACAGTCAAAACAGTCTCCAAGGGCATGGCATTGCCCTCTACAATTAATATAGCTACATTGAATAAGCAAATGTAATCAGGAAATGGCTCAAAGCTGAATTGAGTTGGCAAAAACCACTTTCTAATTTGCACCAGGTCTGAATGAGGGCAGTAAGCAAAAGTTTCCGCCAAGTGCCAAAAAACATTCAGTTACAACAAAACATGAAACACTTGTATTAACAAGTAAAAGGTAACAGCTAACATGTCCTAACAAGTAATGTTATGACTCAAAGCAGAGCTGCAATGTTAATGAAATGATGGTGGCTTGACAGAGAGGAGAGGATTCGGTTAATTAACAAGAATTACTACCCACTAATTTAGATCAACAGCTCACCAAGCACGGATCCTGTATAATTCAATTTTTAAAATAAATTGTTGGCTCCTAATACGCATTAAATAGCAATAGAAAGCACTGAAGAATAACAGAATCAAGGACAATAAGGCAAGATAAAGCACTATTAAAATCTACTCAACTCGACATTCCTTCGAAGGAACAACAAAAGCAAAGTCAGCCACATGAGTCAAGTTTGGGGCTATTAGACCTAAGTATGTGTGTGTGTGTATGTGTTGGGGTGGGGGTGGGGGGGGCGGCAACACACTCCTTGTAGTGATCATGAGTCAAGTTTGGGGGCTATTAGACCTAAGTGTGGGGGGGGCAACACACTTCTTATAGTGACCCAAATATCATAAAAGCGCTCAGGAATTATTCTGATTTATTTAATTAGGCTATTTAATTAGGGTATGGAAGTAGGAAGCTGCAGGAGCTAAAATTTAGTCAGTGCCATAAGGCAGGCCTGGAGGAAGCATTAGCTTCTGGATAAAGATGGTGGTTTTCACACACTTTTGCTCCTTCCCCAGAAACCTTTCAAAAAGGAATAAACTCACATGAGCTAAGAGGGCAGGGAAGAGATGTGAGAAACCAAATTCTGGAAGCTGGAAAGCAGGTGGATGAGTGTTAAAGGACTTAGCAGAAGCCCTAGAAAACTCTCCTAAACCAACAGTGGGAGAGCTGAGTAATGGCCCCGGTTTACACTTGCAGAAGTCTCCAAATGCCCAGGAAGTGAGGCCTGATTGCAAGTCTCCGCAGGCGGCAGTCTGGGGCTCGATCCCCTCCCCGATTCCGCACTGCTTGGCCGCTCACAGCCTCACCCTCCCTGAGGCAAGAGGTGGCTGGACTGAAGGCTATGGGCTCAGTGAAGAGCGGGTCACCATGCTGAAGACAGAGGAAATTAGGTGACTGCACGCATGGTGAATACTGAGATCCACCACCCGGCTCTCTGTGGGCTGGCAGTCAGGCCTGTTTCCTTCCAATGAGGACACTGGGGAGGCTCCTCTGGGCATCAGAGATTCTCCAACTAAAAGGCCTTATCAAGTCCTCTTATAATAAAATAGCCAACAAGCTCTAACTATGCTCTCAAAACTCACAAGTAGCTTTTTAGGCACCCGACTTTTAAAGAAGCAGGAAACCAAGTATTACGAGACAGGAAATATATAAGGAAAATCACATATATAAAAAATAGAAATCAAAACGAACAAACTGAAAAAAAAGCAACTTGGAGGAAACAGAACAAGCAGGGGGAAGAGAATTAAAAACAAAATAAAACAAGAAAATCTCCACATATACCACCTTTAATATCCTCAGAGAGATCAGGAAAGATATCAAACAAACAAGAACAGGATACTACATAAAAAGAAACAATTTGAAACACAGGATTTTAGAAGTTGAAAACAAAAAACAGAAATTCATAACTCAAGAGAAGATTTCGAAGATACCTGAGAGTATCTTCTGGGAGTTGAAGAAATCTCCCAGAAAGTAGAGCAAAAATATGTAGATATGAAAGACCAGAAGAAGGAAGATAAGAACATTGGAGTGCCTCAGGGCAGTCAGTATAATAGGATTTCCAGAAAGAGTACAGAAAAAATGAAGCAGAGCAAATAACTCTTAAAACAAATCAAGAATATTGATCAAAGCAGAGGCACATGCATTTCTACACCGAAAGGGTGTCCCCCTATAATGAATGGGTCTAGACCCACCTCAGATCAAGTTCCACACCACTGGGACCAAGAGAAGGTCTGAACCACTTTCCACAGGGGACAGACGGGACTGGGAGTCAGAACAGCTCTTGGTTTCCCATGGTGATACTGCAGATTAATAGGCAATGGAGTAACACCTTCAAAGTTCTGAAGAAAAATTATTTCCAATCTAGAAATATATACCAGCAACATTGTTAATTTTGACAATTGGACTAAAGATATTTTCAGGTATATTTTGTCACAAAGTATTTGTTTCCCATGCATCCTTCTCAGGAAACTAATTATGATTTTGCTTCAGCAAACCAAGTAGTCTTGAATAAGATGTCAGGAAATAGGGGCTCAGTGTAGGACAGCAGCTAAGAGAGCCCCCCAGAGGAGCATGAAGTGACACAGCAGGGTTTGACCTTCTGGCCAGTCCACACGGTCAGGTCAGAGGCTGTAGGGCTGCCTCAGGAAGATGTGACTGACAGCCCAACCAGGGGTTTGAGAGCCTAGAGAGGTGATTTGCACAGCTGGGGCAGAGTATGGGGTAAAGTTAGTGATAAGAACATAGAAAATGAATAGAACAGAGAAAGAAGGCATCTGTTAGCTCTACGGTAAACAAATGACAATTATACATAAAAGATAAAATAGGCCGGGCGCGGTGGTTCACACCTGTAATCCCAGCACTTTGGGAGGCCAAGGCGGGCAGATCACAAGGTCTGGAGTTCAAGACCATCCTGGCCAACATGATGAAACCCTGTCTCTACTAAAAATACAAAAAACGAGCCAGGCGTGGTGGCATGCGCCTGTAGTCCCAGCTACTTGGGAGGCTGAGGCAGAAGAATCACTTGAAGCCAGGAGGCAGAGGTTGCAGAGAGCCCAGATCGGCCCATTGCATTCCAGCCTGGTGAGAGTGAGGCTCCGTCTCAAACAAATAAAATAAAATAAAATAAAATAAATGTGGTTTACTGGAATGAATAGCATTCATCAGTCATAGTAATGTAACAGTAAATACTGACTTGACTCCAAAATTAAAATATAACAATTGAGTATTAAGAGAATGGAGGGATGGGTCAAGGGGAGAGAAAGAGAGCAAAACTCTTGTTTTGAATAAGAGGAGGCCAACAGATAAAGCCTAGAAGGGAAAAATCAGACACGACATGTTATTGGGAAACATGGAGATAAATGCCAAAGTAATTGTAACACAGCACAATAGAATTTCCAGAAACAAATATTTATCTTTAAATAAGACAGTGTACCGCAGCAGAACAACAAACATTTCTGTATGTTGGAGACGGCCCACAGAGCACCCCAAACAGCAGAGCTCAGAACATTCCCTAGCAGATGGGCCTAGCCAGGGAAATGGGCAGGGAGGAAGCGGAGGGTAGGAGACAGCAGGGATTTGTGAGAACTCCCGTACAATGACTAGAGGACTAGGGTGCTGGGGTAACTGGACAAAAACATCTAATAAAGAAGGGAAAAAAGAATTATAAATGTGAGCTTTGTAAGTAGCAGAGTGTGAGTGACTAACCCCCACCCCGCAGGCCCCTCTACATTGCAGAGAAAGCGAGTCCGGAACGAAGAAGATGGGCCTCGGCACAGCCCAGCCTGAGCTCTGTCCCCGGAATGGGTATTCTGTCCCACTAGCTCCACTACAGACGCAGCACTTCCTTACAGGATTCATCTGTCACCCTGCTTCAGGATGGGGAGGGGCTGACGTCTTTGGCACCATCAACATTCCAGATCCTGCATCACCACAAAAGCCACTAACAGGGTGGGCAGGTGAAATCTGCAGAGAAGACGGAGCAGGCAACCCTGGGAAGAGGCAGGCCAAGGTGAAGGATGCGACCTCAGCAGCCCAGGGAGGAGGGCAGTCAGCACTTCCAAACTGTGATGATGGGCAGATGTCAGGAGGATGCAGGGACTCAAGCAGGGCCCTGGGCACATCAGAGAAAGCTACTTGGATAGGGTGTCGGGAGCTGAGTGGATGGGGTGAGGCTGTGTGTGGAGGTGGCTCCTTGATGCCTTTTGGCAGAGCAGGGGAAGACAGAGACGAGACAGTGACTAGAGGGACCCCAATTCTGAAGGGGCATCTGTAAAAGATGAGAGGGAGCCTCAAAGGAGGGCCAGAGGCCAGATGCAGTGGCTCACACCTGTAATCCTAGCACTTTGGGAAGCCAAGGCGGGCGGATCACTTGAGACCAGGAGCTTGAAACCAGCCAGGGCAACATGGTGAAACCATGTTAGGTCTCTAAATACAAAAATTAGCTGGACTTGCTGGTGTGCACCTGTTGTCCAACTGCTTGGGAGGCAGAGGTGGGAGGATTGCTTGAACCTGGGAGGCAGAGGTTGCAGAGAGCTGAGATGGTGCTGCTGCACTCCAGCCAGGGTGCAAGGGTGACAGAGTGAGACTGTCTTAAAAAAAAAAAGAGAGCCAGGGCTGAGTGCGGAGGCTGAGCGGCAGCCTGAACCTCTTGAGCAGGCAGAAGGGCTGAGACCATAGGCTGGGAGGAGGCGCTCTTCCAAGGGGCATCAGGGCGACCTGCTAGTGGGAAAGGGGAAGCGAGGGCGGGTGCCATTTTTATGCTTGGGGACCACTGTTTTAATCACAGACCCACTCTAACATTTAAAATACAGCACAAGTCTAAAGGGTGGACCCTGGATCTAGGAGAACCTTAGCTGTGTAAGGCCTCTTGCATTGCTACTGAAATGGAGGCTGGTTAGCCTCCATCCATGCCTAGAATTCTTCCATTTTATTTATGATAATTATTCTAAGTAAGGGGCTTCTGGCAGTACTAAGCCCAGCTGTTATGCTATAGTTAAGGAATAACCATCTACAACAAAAAATGTGAAATTTAAATCCATTATACAGGTGTTCATGTCGAAGGCACTTCTTAAGATTAACGCCTACATCTATTCTGTGATTTCTCTATCATGGGGCCCTTATGAATGTTACTTGCTGAATCCATGTGCCAAGAGGCAGACGAGTAGCATCATCTGCAGTGTATAAGTGGAGGAACAGAAGTTTACAGGGCTGAACAATTTACAGATGGTACATGGGGAAGGGGTGCTGGAGCCAAGGCTGCCAAGCCAGGCTCCTGGGCTGCCCCACCCTGGGCCCAGACAGCACCCGTTTCACATGGTCTGACCTGGAAAGGTGTGGTACCCTCTGAAAAGGGCACAGCCATTTTTGTGGGGAGACCTCCTCAAACATTACTTTCAGTAACAGTGGTCAACTGGTCAATACTTCCCTTGCTTTCTTCTTTTTAGCAGTAGGACTCAGAAATTACTTAATAGGGAGGCTCTCCTCTCAGTCTTTTCTTATGTTTCATCCCTAGGAAGTCAGACTAGGAAGATGAACTCAAAGGAAAAAGCCTTGTGAGGTGGTGCCCACTGAGGGTAGCTCAAGAGATCAAATAATAATAATGATAATAAAAAGACAAGACCAGAGATGGCTCTCCTCGGCTGTGAAAATGACCGTGAAAGGATATTCTGATACAGAGCTAGGATTTCAATGAGCCTCAGCGTGTCCACGCTACCTTGCACAGCTCATTAAATGTGCTCTAGCTGCCTGCTTCATTTATATTTACCCACCTGGGGCATATTAGCCACCCCCAGTGGATAGGGATGGAGCTTCTGCTGTCTGGGGGAAAGCAAAACTGACAGAGGCCTTCCTGCAGGGCCACAGTAAGTAGGCAGTGCCCAAGCACCCCCAGAGTTGCAGCCACTGTTCTGGGCCATCTGCATCTGTATCTCTTTCACCTACACAACTGTGTCTATCCATCTCCCTTCCTCCCACCCCCACAAATCTTCAGCACGCACCCACTAGGTGCCAGTCAGTAAGCTAAGCCAGTTGCTAAGGACACGGGTATGTGGAAGCCAGACACATCTCTGTCTTTAAGGAGCCTGCAGTCTATGGCCGCCACAGTCTTGTGAGGGAACGATGGCAGAGAGCCAGGGTGCTGTCAGAGCCAGGAAGTAGGCACCTAGCACAGACTAGGTGGAGGGAGGGTGTTGGTCAGAGGGAGGATGCCTAAGCTAAGACCTGAAGAATGAGTGGGAAGTGGCCGGGAGAAGCAGACGGAACTGTAGGAGCAGGCATCTGATGAGCCCAGTGTGGCCAGGCTGGTCCACCCTCGCAGGCATCTGACGAGCCCAGTGTGGCCAGGCTGGTCCACCCTCGCTCTTCAGCTTGCCCAGCGCCCACACACGGTGCACTAGCTCCTGCCTCCATGCCTTTTCTCATGCCCTCCCACCCACCTGGAATGTCTTCCTCCTTCCTATCATCCATATCTCCCAGTCTGGACGAGGACCAGCTTACATCTAACTTTCTGCAGACATAACTCCAATCAAGATTGTGAGGCTATTACTTCAGGATTGATAGAATAAATTTGCAGAATGTCTTCATATTTGCATAGATATTTGTAAATAATGTGTTCTTATTAATTGACACCCAATTAGAGTCTGAATTTCTCCAGGGTTAGGAAATCTCTTTCAGTTCTCTTTGATGATCAGTTTGGCATTGAGAGGAAATTAGATGAGCAAATAACACATGTGTAGAGCATCTGAGAGGTGTGAGGTGCTGTTGCAGCTGTTTACGTACTCATGAAGGCAGCAGCTATTTTGAGGATCTAACAGACCTTTAGTTAAGAATGAAAATGGGCCCGCAACCTAGTGAATTGCATCAACTGCCTATGAAATGGAATGAGGGTTGCCTCAGACTCACAGCCCAGCATGACATCAGGGCTCAAATTAGATCTTGCAGGTGCCAAGAACTCAAAAGTCTCTTGCTCCGACAAAGGCACACATCACCTTATGTTGTAGTATTTTGTTTTTTAAGGGTTAAAAATCTAAGCATCTTAGAAGTTCAGAAATATAAATGATAGTAGGATTCACATTTCCAGGAGGAGGTAGAGAGACAGAGAAGAAGAAAGCGAGAGGAAAAAGAGAAGGAGACCTCATTTAAATGGTTACTTGAAGCTTATATGAAAAGTCCAACCTCTTTATGATGACTAAATATAATGTGAATACTCTTGAAGGCGTGAGTCCCTTTAGAGTCTCTCCAGAAAGTGCTCATAGTACTCCATGCGGGTTTTCTCAGCATGACTGCTGTTTCTAGCTTTAACGGGGATTTTGAGTGGTGATGAATGAAGATGAGTTATATTTCCATCACTCAGTGTCACAGATTTTACTCAACCTGGTCACAGCATGGACATCAAAGGAAGCTTCGGCCAGCTGCTGAGATGGGAGTTAAATGTATCTCAGGGATCACAGGTGGCTGGTCTCAACACAGCGCATTGAAAGGTTAGGGAAGAATACAGCCCTACAGCAAGTTTCCTTCTCCTGACTTTGCCCCTACATAGAACCTTCGAAGTACGGCTCCTCACACGAGAGTTCTGTTCATCACCAACAACTGACCGAGTGGGGGCATGTGCTCTCCCACAGTGAGTCTGCCAGTCCCAGGCTCTGCAAATTCCCGAGGAATGCCTTACAGTAGCTACCCTGGCCGCAGGGATGCTCCATCCACCCCCCGGAACCTGCAACCAGGCCTTTCTTCTCAGGCGCTGTCTTCAAGATCGGCCTCCAGAGGCTTCAGCTCAGAACCTGGGGTCCAGAAATCCCATCCATCAGGAGACAGTGTCAAACGAAGGGAGAAATGTGCATGAGCACAAACCAGCTTGTTGCCTCTGCCAGGAGGATGCTAGAAATGGGTTTCTTTTCTGATGTACAACAATGTTGCCCTTGTTACTTTTACTGAAAATGTAAATTCAGTACCACAGACTACAATAACAATTTCCATGTCTGAAACATTGCCCACCCCCCCTCCAACAACAAGCGGCAGATGTTGGTTCTCACCTGGTTGTAGGGCACTCTTACAACTCTCTTCTCCAAATTTAACATAAACTTGTTATGTTAAATTATGTTAAATAATGGCAGGAAACTAGACAAGACAAGTATTTGCCTGTTTGGGTTTTCCTACTATCATTTTAGTTGTAGGAGAAAAGTGTTTCCTTTTCACACTACGTACCTAGTGGTAAGTTGATGCAAAAGGAAAAACAAAACACAGCACTAAAAAGAGCCCCAACAATGCAATATGCTCCACACACACACCACACACACACACACTCACCACACACACACTCGCACACACCACACACACACACACACACATACATACACACACACAGTGACACTCTTAGAAGAAAGCAATTGTCATAAGGCTGCCTTTCTCAATACAAATGACTGCATAAGAATTTAGAACGTTACCTTAAATTTTATCAGGACTGCAAGTGGTACTGATCTGCTTCCCTGGATATCTTCTACTAACCCAAACTCAAATTAATGTGCTATTTTCTAATAAATGCAAAACAAAAATTATTTGGATTACTCAAGTGATGTCAAAGGCTTCAAGAAGAAATATCTGTGTCGATTCTAAATATACAGATGGCAACACGTGTCAAGCCTTTTCGGTGAACATTACAACAGATAAATTTTAAAAACGATTGCAAAAATGGGAAGAGACAGGAGATCTTAGAACAGCAAAAGTGAGAACGTTCCAGATATTGAGTGGTGTGTCTGATATGGTATAGCGTCACGTGATATGAGACAAGCACACAAAGCACAACAGGTAGAACTATGAGTGAGCAGAAAGCTTCCTAGCTTAATTAATGGCAATGCTAATGAAACTAGAGACCTTGGCTCTCCTTCACCCTCTACATGTGGCTGTTCACCAAATCCTGCCGATTCTGACTCAAATCAATCGCTCCTCTCCCTCTCCATGTTCTCCGCTGAATGCAGGTCGTCCTCATCCTTAGCTGGACGGCTCCAGCAGGCCTCTAGGGAGGAAGCATGGTGGTTTCCCTCAAGCCGTCCCCACCATGTGAGAGGGAATAATGCTAACCATGAAATCTGCAGAAATCAGGATGACTGCATTTCTGGGAGGACTTTCTGGATAAACTGGCTTTTGGGATGTCCACTTGTGCCGGATTAAGTATTTACAGAGCACCCTCAGCTGTTGAGAGCACTGAGGATAACGTGGGAATGAGCCGATACCCACAGGCATGAAGACCTGGGTCTGTGTTCACTGCAAATATCCTATCACAAAGGTTTTTTTGACAGCATATGAACAAGAAGCATAAAAAGTGCATATAAAGAAAAGAGGGGCGCCTTGGGTCACAAAATACTCATTTCAGACCCTGGTTCTGCTACTCCCACGCTATGTGACCTGGGGAGAGCACTGAACTGCACTGTGCCTCAGTTTCCTTCTCAGTGCAATAGTGCCCCAGCCCTGGAAATTAAACAGAGTAGGGATGTGGCTCCTGGCATGCTTCCGGGCTCGCCCTAACCACTCCCTGTGTGCCGCGGTGAGCATGGGCTGTCTCTGTCTGCCTTGGACCGCATTCTGCTGTTCTTCTGCAATAGCGTCCTGCTGTAGGGGAAGACCCTGCTCCCCTGCATGCAAACAGTGGACTGTCAGTGGGGCTGCTCAGCCCAGGATCCTCACACCCTGAAAACAGGCCAAGGCCCGGGATCCAGTCCCACACTGGCCACAGCGACAGGTCCAGGGATAACTGCAGGACCCGCACAGGGCCAGCCACGGTCCTTCCTCGGGAGTTTTCTAAGTAGATTGTTCTTAAAGGTTCCATTCCTCTTTGACTGTGCGAGGCTGTGAACCAGACAGGCAGTCTAGACTGCCCTCTGCCCTGGGGAGCAGCTGAGGGATGGTGGCAACACCCAGGAGCACTGGAGCCAAGGAGCAGAGGGGCCCTGAAGGAGCACCAGGAACCTGAGGCTACTATGAGTTCAGTTTCAGGTCCTGAAAAACAAAAGAACTCTGACTGCTGGAAAAGTCCATTCACTTTTCTCCCTTTCCTAATATATTACTAAATACTTTCAGTATGCTTAAGCCTTTGTTTTATTAGCATAGATACTTCACACATTTAAAAAATAATTCATGTGTATCATCCTTTGCAACTTTTGGAGCATAACAGGACACTCCTAATAATAAAATGTCATGTTTGATTCCTATAGAGAACACAAACAAAAGAGCACATAGTTTTTAAAGAATAAGATGTTATGCTTACATCTTATTTTTCTCATTAAACTTGTTTAAGTATAATCTGTGTTATTCATACATACACTATAAATTTGTTAAACTATATTTGAGAGTTATTTTAAAAAAGTAATTAATGAGAGTGGCAGATACTAATTTCTGCTAAACTACACATTTTAATTAAAATTTTTGGGCCGGGTGTGGTGGCTCACGCCTGTAATCCCAGCTACATGGGAGGCCGAGGCAGCAGACTCACAGGAACCCAGGAGGCGGAGGTTGCAGTGAGCCGAGATCGCACCACTGCACTCCAGCCTGGGTGACAGAGTGGGAGACTCTGTCTCTTAAAAAAAAAAAAAAGGGAGGGTTACTTAGAAGCAACATAAACTGTATATTTGAAAGGCACAAAAAAACCTCAGTCCCAAACATAATCAATCCAACAATGCATTTTTAAGTCCACAAAAGAATAAGGCCATTTTTTTGGAAAAATGAGGTATCTTCTTTAAAAAATAAAACAGAAGGCCAGAAGAATAAACATGACCAAATTACACTTAAAACACTATTTTATATCTTCTTGCTTCTTATTTTTATGCTGTTTTCGAATTCCCCATGTTATACGTAAAATTTGAAGATCTTATCTTTGCTTTCTCATTTTTAATTTTCTGTAATTAATGTCACTAGTTTCCCGCACAACGGTTTTATGCAAAACAAATTTATTTAGCTTTTGGCCATGATTTGTCAATATTTTTTCATAAAATTGGAAGCATATTGAAACAAAATGTTCACAAAATAATTGGGCAGTATCTCTTTTTTCTGAGTGTTCTTATTTTTGTTTTCAAAATTTTAATTGACACATTATAATTGCGCACATTTATGGGGTACATTTTGATATTCTGATACATGCATATGTTGTATAATGATCCCGTCAGGGTAGTTAGTGTATCTATCAGCTCATGCACATGTTTCTTTCTGGTGACAACATTAAAAATTCTCTCTTCTAGCTGCTTTGACATATACAATAGGTTTTGTTAACCTTAGTCACCCTATTGTACAACAGAATACCAGAACTTACTTTTCCTATCTTATAGTTACTTTGTACCCGTTTGCCACCCTCTCCCCAGCCTCTTTCCACCCCTCCCTTCCTCGGTTTTTTGTAAGCACTGCTCTACTCTCTGTTTCTCTATCATCTTTCTTTAGATTTCACAGGAGTGATATCACTCAGTATTTGTCATTCTGTGTCTGGCTTATTTCACTTAACATGATGTCCTCTAGATTCATCCATGTTGTCACAAATGACAGGATTTTGGCTGGGCGTGGTGGCTCACGCCTGTAATCCTAGCACTTTGGGAGGCCAAGGCAGGTGGATCACCTGAGGTCAGGAGTTCAAGACTAGCCTGCTCAACGCGGTGAAACCCCATCCCTACTAAGAATACAAAAATTAGATGGGCATGGTGGCACATTCCTGTAATCCCAGCTACTTGGGAGGCGGAGGTTGCAGTGAGCCAAGATCACACTACTGCACTCTAGCCTGGGTGACAGAGCAAGACTCTGTCTCCAAAAAAAAAAAAAAAACAAGGTGCTTATATTGCGATAAAAAATTTCAAACTTAAAAAACAAAAATAAAATAATATTTACAAATAAATTAAATTAAAAACATCTTTCTTTTTTTTTTTTCCGAGACAGAGTCTTGCTCTGTCACCCAGGCTGGAGTGCAATGGCACAATCTCAGCTCACTGCAACCTCTGCCTCCTGGGTTCAAGCGATTCTCCTGCCCCAGCCTCCTGAGTAGCTGGAATAACAGGTGCATGCCACTATGACCGGCTAATTTTTGTGTTTTTAGTAGGGACAGGGTTTCACCATGTTGGTCAGGCTGGTCTTGAACTCCTGACCTCATGATCTTCCCACCTTGGCTTCCCAAAGTGCTGGGATTACAGGCATGAACCACCATGCGTGGCCAAAAGCATCTTAAAAGAAAGATGAAAGAAATTTGGAAAAACTTGATTTAGATGCTGACCAACATTTGACAAATAACACAAATAGGGTTGGATGCAGAGCAGAGCAAAGGCCCCGCTCCACACTGAAACTTTCTGTATTGCTCTTCAGGAGACTGAAGGGGGAAGATGACAGCTAGAACCGAGGCTTCAGCAAGCTCAGGTGCGTACCTGCCAGAGAGCTAGAAGCGGTCACTTCTCAGGTATACTTACACAATGGTTTTTCCAATGTGCATGAATGATTTCTCGACAAATTCCCGGACACTATGGACCTCCCCAGTAGCTATGACGAAGTCCTCCGGCTCATCATTCTGCAACATCAACCACATAGCCTAGAGGGAAAGAGAGGCAAGTTCATTTTGGAGTCACACTTAGTGGCCACACGGTTTTCCAGCACACATAATCAGATAAGGACATGGACAGCTGGAACATGAGCATGAATTTCATACCATATTCTAACCACAACAGCAATGGCTCCCAACTTTTACTGAGCATCAGAATAATATGAGGAACATTGTGGTGTGGATGCCAGGGCTGCAGCCACAGCAGGGTGGGCTCAGAGGCCTGGAGATTGTTTCTCAGAATCTTTATCCTTAACATCACAGGTGATTCTCATGTTGCAGGTCCTCAGACCACAACGTAGAGGAATGTGATGTGAAGCAGTGTCTATAGCAAATAACCTTTTTATAGTATCATTTACAAAAAGAACAGTTCTTTTTTTTTTTTTTTTTTGAGACAGAGTCTCCCTCTGTTGTCCAAGCTGGAGTGCAGTGGTGCCATCTCAGCTCACTGCAAGCTCCGCCTTCCGGGTTCACGCCATTCTCCTGCTTCAGCCTCCTGAGTAGCTGGGACTACAGGCACCTACCACCACGCCCAGGTAATTTTTTGTATTTTTAGTAAATATGGTGTTTCACTGTGTTAGCCAGGATGGTCTCGATCTCCTGACCTTGTGATCCGTCCGCCTCGGCCCCCCAAAGTGCTGGGATTACAGGCATGAGCCACTGCACCTGGCCAAAAAGAAGTTCTAAAAGCACTAATTTTTCTTCATATCATAGATAGCAGGCAAGGAGAAAACCATTTAAAGATAGATGTTTGTCTCCAAAAGTAGAACCTAATTTTTGAATAATAAAGTTGAGAATGTACTAGTCACAAAACAAAATAAGTACAAATCATTAATGGAAAAACAACCACGTAATGGAGAGTACCACTGTTATAAAAAAGTTGTCTGAGAGGCAATGAAAACATTTATGCCAGAGTTAATGGGTTCATAAGGCAGCATTTCAAGGCCAGGTGCTCAACTTCCACATCAAAACGGATGTCTATACAGGTACACTTTCCCAGTAGGAGCCAGGAGTCTGGTGGGTGAAAATGCCACTGCATATCCAAGATACAGACTGGTGGCACCAGCACAGCCCGGCTCCCCTTGGTTAGCTTTTATCAACAGCAGATAGACCCGGAGTTCCTGTACCTTGCAATTACACCTTAAAGATTTTTTTTTAAACACAGATAGAAGATGCAGTTTTAAAAAAAATTAAGCATAGCAGGAATCCAACAGGAATACGTCTCTTCAAAAAAGGTTGAAACAAAAAAGAAAAAAAAATCGATCTCTATTTTTTCATCACCACCCAATTCTCAAAATAAAATAGGTAAAAACAATAAGGATTTAATTATAACACAGCCTCCAATGATACGTGCATTGAACTCTCGTTCTAGCATTTAAACAAAACTGCTTTGGTTTGTGTCTCCCTAAGTTGTTCCTTGATAAGCTGAAAACAAGAAGCTGCTAAAATCAATGAGCCAGCCTATTTTCTCTTAGAAAATGCCACCAAAAAAGTTTAATTTCCTTTTTATTCATTTGAATGTGTGGAAACCTTCTAAAAAATAAAATTTAAAATAATTTCTCCTTTACCTGAAGTTATTTCCTGTGTATGTTTTTGTATTTGTGGTCTATTACAAGATTGTTTTAAATCATATGGAAGACAAGATTTTGGGCTATTTTACATGCCTTGGAGATGTGGCATGCTGGTTGGGACAATGGTAATGGTTTCAAGTCAGTGATATTCTATAAAGTAATTGACAGATGAAATTATCTTGGTGAGAAGATATTTTTGTTCACATTAATGAAATACCTGCAATTTCATTTTGCCTTAAGAAATCATGGTTGGTGAACTGAGCCACAACACTTTTTAAATGTTATACTACCACCACTACTACTACTAATAAAGCATGAGCTTTTAAAAGGCATGAAATACAAGTTGTTCACTGTTTTGGGATAGTCCATGCAAGCAGATGGAGTCTACAAATGGCTTGGTAGCTCCCTGAACGCTGTTAAACACTGGGGGCTGAAGAGAGCAATGGGACCTGAAATGCAGCCCAGGCGCAGCACCGTCTGTCAAGAAGTTCCCCAAGGTGTTTTTTTGAAAGGGGCACCAAGGCCTGTGTGCATGAGCACAGGCCTAGTGAGCAGCTGCTCCTTGTAGGCCTGTGCCTGTAAGCGAAATTCCCGCGGCCTGGAACGCCCTGTCTCCTCATCTGTCTGGGAATGCCGACCGCTCTCTAGGTCCTGGACCAGGGTCCCAAGTCTGGCCATTAGCATGAATTCCAGTGCACACAGTATGCTGGCTTCCCGGGGATCGGGCCTGCCCTTTGGCCCCCTTCCCAACTAAGCTGCGCCTCCCACTTCACCCAAGTGGGCGCGCGAGCGTACCCGTGGACACACACAGGCACACGTGCACACACAACACACAGAAACTTATTTTGACTTTTGCCAAAATACCTTCAGAATTTTTAGGAAAAATTAAATTATGCTTATGGCTAGAATTTCTATCTGAACATTCTTCTGCGGGATTAGACGTAAGGGGGTAAATACACTTAAATGTGTTTGACTCAAATTTCCATTCTAAAAATAACATTTCAAATAGGTCTTTCAGGACTACTCAGCTTATTTTATTTCTTTAGAAACAGTTCGCTGTGTTAGAATGGTCTCAAAAAAGTCCTATTTTTAGTCATGTGAAAGAAGGCAAGGGCTTGCTAAAAATGTAAGGAGAAAATATGACTGTTGGTTAATGGTGGATCACTTTAAATACCGGCCCGGGTCCCCTGGTGCTTGTTTTGTTCCCGGCAGGAATCCGGGGATCAGTCAGGGCCTCTCCTTTTACTAGAGCGAGACCCAAGAATCTGCTCTTTTCTTCTCCATCAGACTATCTGTGGCCTTTGACCTATCAATTTCTAGGCATTTCCTCTAAAGTTCATATTGTACCAGACTCCAGTCTGGGAATGAGAAGAGAAAGGATATACAACTCCAGATTTATTTGTTATTACTGAATAGTTTACTGGCTTCAACAGAGGGATAGGGCTTTGTTTAAATTTCCACTGAGCATAATTAATGGTTATTGACTGGTAAATGAAGAACAGGTGACACTCTGGATTAGAAGATAAATGATCCTGTGTTCTGGTGTGATAATGGGTTAGTAATTCACCACAAAGCCGAGGCTGAGTGCGTCCCGTTGTAATGCTAGAGCATGTCCAGGAGACAAAGGCCCCTGTGTGAGAAGGACGCAGCCATCCGCCTCCTTATACAGCTGCACACGTTGATGTGCTCCATTTATTCTCTGATGGATGGCACAACTGAGGCAAAAGTTCACTCGTTCTCACCTTCCTGTTCACATGCTGGACCACATGACCCATGACATGGCCAGGCCACACTCTGTGAGCAAATCGCCACCCAGCTTTGGCTTCTGACTAGAGAAACAGCGTTGAGGTTGCATGGTTTAGAGGTCAGTCTTCTCTCTTTGTCTCTCAAGGAATGAAGAAGGAAAAAGACAGTCTGCCTGCATTCCTCTGGTGTCCTTTGAGGATGTGACTGACTTGTCCACTTCCTCAAACACTTATTTACTTTCAGTCCTGACCTGATTACCAGTGCACATGAAAAAAGTCTCCTGTTTTTTAATCCATCTCACGGAGAGGAAAGCAAATCAGTTAAGGAATGTGCCAGGGCTTCAGATTCTTTAACATAAAAATGTCCCTTAATTGCCAAAAAAAAGTGCAGTTTTCAAATCATGTCTTGCATTCATTTTGCTTTTAAGCAAATGAAGTTTAAGGGAAATCTGACTCCATACCATTGACTTTTGATGGCCAAGTCAAGACGGGTATAAATATTACTTAAATTTGGACATGTACTATTTTGTTAACTATATAATCTATCTGTTCTACAAATCCAATTTGGAGAAGTCAAAATAAAACTTTAATTTTATTTATTTATTTATTTATTTAGATAGAATCTCGCTCTGTCGCCCAGGCAGGAATGCAGTGGCATAATTTCGGCTCACTGCAACCTCCGCCTCCAGGGTTCAAGCAGCTCTCCTGCCTCAGACTCTCGAGTAGCTGGGATTACAGGTGCGCACCACCACACCCGGCTAATTTTTGTATTTTTAGTAGAGACAGGGTTTCGCCATGTTGGTCAGGCTGGTCTTGAACTCCTGACCTTGTGATCTGCCAGCCTCGGCCTCCCAAAGTGCTGGGATTACAGGCGTGAGCCATCGCTCCCTGCCTATAAAACTTTAATTTTAAAATGTCAAATAAAAATACCCCTCTCTCCCAGTATCCCATTTGGTAATTTGAGGGGTGGATGCGGAAGTGGTTTGGGAGGCTCAGGAAGGCCGCTCCTCTCGGGAAGCTGCCAGCTCCAGTGGCTGTTCAGAGCTGGACCAATGAAGGAGAACACTCAAAGTGCGTCACCACAGCCGACTGACTACACCTGATTCCATGCATGCCTTCTGTGGTGGGATGTGTGTTTGTCTTAAAAATTTGGATTCTACAATTGCTTCCACCTCAACGTTAACCTCCAGTTCAGTATCCAAGACACAAACACTTATTAACTGAGCTGGCATCCATGAATAACAAGATTTGTTAATGAAGGTTATGTTTAACTTTGTCTATGTGACTGCTACTTTTTCACCCTGGTGCTTTTGTGCTTTACGTGCTACTGTCACAAAAATCTTAAAACCACACACACACACACGCACGCACACAGACACACACAATTATGTATGTATATGCATTTCAGGGGAGAACATGTATGAAATAACTCTAATAAAAATCACGGAAATTAAATTTCCAGAGAAAGGATGCCCAGTGTGAACCCATTCACATGCATTTCATCTCTAAACATTTAGTAGCTGTTCTCATGACGGCAGCCTGATACTTAGTTTGAGTCAGGACCTCCAGCAGTTTTGTGGTCAGGCAGGCCTTATTCTTTGTGGAATCCACATTGGTAGGTCTTAGGTCTTTGGGCTAGTTTTAATTAATAAAACTATACTAATAAAAACAAACAGTGTAAAACCAAAGTCTGGCCTCATGGCTATCTCTATGTCTATTTTCTTCCTGGGCCAAAACGCTGTGTCACATGGATTCCTTAGATTAAGGGACTTCTAGACATTTTAAAGACATGATGTTACTGAACAGAAAAAAAAAAGATAATAAATTAATAAAAGGACCAAAAATAAAAGAACACAACCCAGAAAGCCATATAGCTCTTGCTTTTTTCTTTGCTAACATATCATTCTATATCGACACCACATGTACTGAAAGAAAGAGGCAATGTCAAACTTCGTTTTGCCCTCTATCTTTTAACTCTAACTGACGAGGGTATCCGTGTTGATGAGGAATTATTTGACTGAAATGTGCTATGTCCGGTAAAGGATATAATGTACTATGTACGTTAATGGATTTTTAGGTCGGTTGATATTCTAATGGATTATAATGTCCTTTGGATTCTTGAGTTGTATGTGTTATAGTTGAGTTGTCTAGTAGGGTTCTTGCTTGTAAGCATGTTCTGGACGGGGTTCTAGTAAATATGTAATGTTATGTTTTATGTGCGGTGAACTACTTATAGTACTATATAATATTCATGTTGGCTAGCAGTAATGCACGAACACAGCTACAAACTTCATGTTGGGGTTAATGTTCCTCTTCCCTAGAAACCATATAAAATCGAACAGCTCCTAGTCTTGTGTTTATCATTCTGAATCAGTTTTCTAGGATATTATCTGTTCTTTCAATTTACAGATTCTAGTTATATATTTATTTCTTCTATTTATCTTTGAATATATCTTATCTCTTCTATTCCATTTCATTTTCATGTACACCAATTATGCATATGTTATATCTCTTTCGTTCTGTCTTTTACATCTATCACCTCCGAGCTAACGATGTTTGGGTTTTGTTTCATATTCATTTATATGATTTCCTCCAGCCTGCTCACCTGATTGTTTTAGTAAAATTTACTTTATATTTTGTTGCTCATATGGTTTCAATTTCTGTAAGGGTTTTTTTCTCTTTCATACTTTTCCTGTTTACTACCAGCTTGCTTTTTATCTTTCTGTGACTTTATTTAAGCTAGGAGACAGATAACTTTTTTCTTACAAAGCCAGATAGTACGCATTTCAGGTTTATGAACCATATCGTCTCTGTTTCTCTGCTGTTGTAGCACAAAACAGCAACGGACAAAATGGAATCAAGTGGGTATGACTGTGTTCCAATAAAACAGTTACAAGGCCCATGGACTATAATTTGCCCACCTTTGCTTTCAACAAACTTAACAAAAATATGTTGCCTGTAATTTCTTTGACTCTACAGAGAACAATTACCCAAGCTCCAGCTGCTTATTTTTTTGAATGACACCCCTTACGATATGCACCATGCATCTGTTTTGCTTATGTTCCTTTTCTTCTTCTTGCAACCCTTTCCCCACTCACAGTCAAGCGTAGATTTTGGGGTAGTGCCTTTCTACTTATTATACTTGAACAAGGCTGGCTGTTTGCTGAAGAATCTTGGGAGGGGGAACACGAAAGTACACTGACGATAGCCTGCAGCTTTAATTCAGGCTTCTCTCAAAGCTCTCCCACCAACTTCATTGCATGCTTTGCCCCAGGACATGGCTGCCACAATTTCTCAAGATTTTGCTGGTTAGTGTGATTAGTGGAAAGGAGCACATGAATTGTAGGGCTGCCCTAGTGCTATCTGGCGATGTTTGCTTTCACTCTGCCTTCACCCCAGATCACAATCTGCAGTGTTCCTTGGCTAGGAGGCTAGGAGGCTATGTCAGTGACAATAAAATTGGCTTCTGGCTAGATGTGGTGGCTCACACCTGCAATCTTAGCACTTTGGAAGGCTGAGGCAGGCAGATATATTGAGGTGAGGAGTTTAAGACCAGCCTGGCCAACATGGCAAAACTCCATCTCTACTAAAAATACAAAACTTAGCTGGGTATGTTGGGAGGGGGGGCACCTGTAATCCCAGCCACCTCGGAGGCTGAGGCACAAGAATCACTTGAACCCCAGAGGCGGAGGTGGCAGTGAGCTGAGATCGTGCCACTGCACTCCAGCATGGGCGACAGAGACTTTCTCTCAAAAAAAAAAAAAAAATTAAACATTAAAAAACAGAAATTGTCTTTTCCTTCAGCAACACCTTCTTGCCATTGTGTAGTGTACAAGTGGGTATCTATGAGGATATTTTCCACTTCTTTCTAATAGGTAATATTATTTTATGGGATTTTTAGGACTGAAATTATTTTGCACAAAATTCATAGCCTGTGTGTATAGTTCCTAACATCTGCTCTAAATTTTCTTCAAATTTCATGGTATCTGTCTCAAATACTTTTTCATTTCTTTGTAGACAGGGTCTTACCCTGTCACCTAGGCTGTAGTGCCATGGCATGATCGTAGCTCACTGCAGCTGCGAACTCCTGGACTCAAGTGATCCTCCAGCTTCAGCCTTCCAAGTAGCTGGGACTACAGGCATGCAACACCACACTTGGCTCATGTTTTTTATTTTTAATATACAAAAATAGTAAAAATGTATGTATGGGCTACATTGCTCCTGGCCTCAAGAAATCTTCCTGCCTTGGCCTCGCAAAGTGCTGGGACTAAAGGAGTGAGCTACCAGCCTCAAATTATTAATACCTCATATTTCAAGTTGTGTCCGCTTTCATTGTTATAATGAAGAAGCAGCTTTCTCTTAGCTTTATTTTATTATTTTTCTTGATTTCAGAGGGTTTCAAAAAAAGGAGTGCTGAATGAAAATGCCCTTCTATTCAGCCATTTAAAAATGTATTTCTTGAAGATGGCTGAATAGGAACAGCTCCGGTCTGGCGTTTCCAGCGAGATCAACGCAGAAAGCAGGTGATTTCTGCATTTCCAGCTGAGGTACCTGGCTCCTCTCACTGGGACTGGCTGGACAGTGGCTGCAGCCCACAGAGGGCGAGCAGAAGCAGGGTAGGGTGTTCTCTCATCTGGGAAGCACAAGGGGTTGGGGAACTCCATCTCCTAGCCAAGGGAAACTTTGAGGGACTGTGCCATGGGGAACAGTGGGTTCTGGCCCAGATACTACGCTTTTCCCATGGTCTTTGCAACCCCCGGACCAGGAGATTCCTTTGGGTGCCTATACCACCAGGGCCCTGGGTTTCAAGCAAAAAACTGGGCAGACACTGAGCTAGCTGCAGGAGTTTTTTTTTCATACCCTAGGGGCACCTGGAACACCAGTGAGAAAGCACCATTCACTCCCCTGGAAAGAGGGCTGAAGCCAGGGAGCCAAGTGGTCTAGCTCAGCGGATCCCACCCCACAGTGCCCAGCAAGCTAAGATCCACTGGGTCGAAATTCTGGCTGCCAGCATAGCAGTAGGAAGTCGACCTGGGACACCGGACCTTGGTAGGGGAAGGGGCATTGCCATGACCTAGGCTTGAGAAGGTGGTTTTCCCCTCACTGTGTAAACAAAGCCAGCAGGAAGTTTGAATGGGGCGGAGCCCACCACAGCCTGGCAAAGCTGCTGCGGCCAGACTGCCTCGCCAGATCCCTCCTCTCTGGGCAGAGCATTTCTGAAAGAAAGGCAGCAACCCTAGTCAGGAGCTTATAGATAAAACTCCCATCTCCCTGGGACAGAGCACCTGGGGAAAGGGGTGACTGTGGGCACAGCTTCAGTAGACTTAAAACGTTCCTGCCTGTTGGCTCTGAAGAGAGCAGTGGATCTGCCAGCACAACGCTCGAGCTCTGCTAAGGGACAGACTGCCTTCTCAAGTGGGTCCCTGACCCCTGTGCCTCCTGACTGGGAGACACCTCCCAGCAGGAGTGGACAGACACCTAACACAGGAGAGCTCCGGCTGGCATCTGGCTGGTGCCCCTCTGGGATGAAGCTCCCAGAGGAAAGAACAGGCAGCAATCTTTGCTGTTCTGCAGCCTCCGCTGGTGATACCAAAACAAACAGGGTCTGGAGTGGACCTCCAGCAAACTCCAGCAGACCTGCAGCAGAGGGGCCTGTTTTTTCATTTGTTTGTTTATTTGAGTCTTGCTCTGTTGCCAGGATGGAGTGCAGTGGCGCGATCTCAGCTCTCTATAACCTCCGCCTCCCAGGTTCAAGCAATTCTCCTGCCTCAGACTCCCAAGTAGCTGGGATTAAGGTGCATGCCATCACACACAGCTAATTTTTGTATTTTTAGTAGAGATGGGGTTTCACTATATTTGCCAGGATGGTCTTGATCTCCTAACTTCATGATCCACCTGCCTTGGCCTCCCAAAGTGTTGGGATTATAGGCATGACCACCCACGCCCAGTCGGGACTGACTGTTAGAAGGAAAACTAACAGAAAGGAGTAGCATCAACATCAACAAAAAGGATGTCCACACAAAAACTCCACCCAAAGGTCACCAACATCAAAGATCAAAGATAGATAACTCCATGAAGACGAAGAAAAACCAGTGCAAAAAGGCTGAAAAATTCCAAAAACCAGAACGCCTCTTCTCCTCCAAAGGATCACAACTCCTCGCCAGCGAGGGAACAAAACTGGATGGAGAATGAGTGTGACAAATTGACAGAAGTAGGCTTCAGAAGGCAGGTAATAAACTCTTCCGAGCTAAAGGAGCATGCTCTAACCCAATGCAAGGAAGCTAAGAACCTTGAGAAAATGTTAGATGAACTCCTAACTGGAATATCCAGTTTAGAGAAGAACATAAATGACCTGATGGAGCTGAAAAACACAGCACGAGAACTTTGTGAAGCATATGCAAGTATCAATAGCCGAATCAATCAAGTGGAAGAAAGAATATAAGAGATTGAAGATCAACTTAATGAAATAAAGCGTGAAGACAAGATTAGAGAAAAAGAATGAAAAGGAACGAACAAAGCCTTCAAGAAATACGGGACTATGTGAAAAGACCAAACCTACCTTTGATTGGTGTACCTGAAAGTGACAGGGAGAATGGAACCAAGTTGGAAAACACTCTTCAGGATATTATCCAGGAGAACTTCCCCAATCTAGCAAGACAGGTGAACATTCAAATTCAGGAAATAAAGAGACCACCACAAAGATTCTCCTCAAGAAGAGCAACCCCAAGACACATAATTGTCAGATTCACCAAGGTTGAAATGAAGGAAAGAATGTTAAGGGCAGCCAGAGAGAAAGGTCAGGTTACCCACAAAGGGAAGTCCATCAGACTACCAGCGGATCTCTTGGCAGAAACCCTACAAGCCAGAAGAGAGTGGGGGCCAATATTCAACATTCTTAAAGAAAAGAATTTTCAACTCAGAATTCCATATCCAGCCAAACTAAGCTTCAAAAGTGAAGGAGAAATGAAATCCTTTACAGACAAGCAAACGCTGAGAGATTTTGTCACCACCTGGCCTGCCTTACAAGAGCTCCTGAAGGAACACGAAATATAGAAAGGAAAAACTGGTACCATCCACTGCAAAAACATGCCAAATTGTAAAGACCGTCAACATTGTGAAGAAACTGCATCAACGAACGGCCAAAATAACCAGCTAGCATCATAATTACAGGATTAAATTTACACATAACAATAGTAACCTTAAATGTAAATGGGCTTAATGCCCCAATTAAAACTCACAGACTGGCAAATTGGATAAACAGTCAGACCCATAGGTGTGCTGTATTCAGGAGACCCATCTCATGTGCAAAGACACACATGGGCTCAAAATAAAGGGATGGAGGAATATTGATGAAGCAAATGGAAAGCAAAAAAGAAAAAAAAAAGCCAGGGATTGCAACCCTAGTCTCTGATAAAACAGATTTTAAACCAATAAAGATCAAAAAAGACAAAGAAGGGCAATACATAATGGTAAAGGGATCAATGCAACAAGAAGAGCTAATTGTCCTAAATATATATGCACCCAATACAGGAGCACCCAGGTTCATAAAGCAAGTTCTTAGAGACCTACAAAGAGACTTAGACTCCCACACAATAACAGTGGGAGACTTAACACCCCACTGTCAATATTAGATCATTGAGACAGAAAATTTACAAGGATATTTAGGACTTGAACTTAGCTCTGGACCAAGCAGATCTAATAGACAGCTACAGAACTCTCCACCGCAAATCAAGAGAATATAATGTATTCTCAGGACCACACTGCACTTATTCTAAAACTGACCACATAATTGGAAGTAAACACTCCTCAGCAAATGCAAAAGAATGGAAATATAACAAACAGTCTCTCAGACCACAGTGCAATCAAATTAGAACTCAGGATTAAGAAACTCACTCAAAACTGCATAAATACATGGAAACTGAACAACCTGCTCCTGAATGACTACTGGGTAAATAACAAAATTAGGGCAGAACTCAGTAAGTTATTTGAAACCAATAAGAACAAGGATACAATGTACTAGAATCTCTGGGACACAGCTAAAGCAGTGTTTAGAGGGCAATTTATAGCACTAAATGCCCACAGGAGAAAGCAGAAAAGATCTAAAATCAACACCCTAACATCACAATTAAAAGCACTAGAGAAGTAAGAGCAAACAAATTCAAAGGCTAGCAGAAGACAAGAACTAACTAAGATTAGAGCAGAACTGAAGGAGATTAGAGATATGGAAAAACCTTCAAAAAAATCAATGAATGTAGGAGCTGGTTTTTTGAAAAGATTAACAAAATAAGTAGACTGCTAGTCAGAATAATAAAGAAGGAAAGAGAGAAGAATCAAATAGACACAAAATAAAATGATAAAGCGGACATCACCACTGATCCCACAGAAATACAAACTACCATCAGAGAATACTATAAACACCTCTATGCAAATAAACTAGAAAATCTAGAAGAAATGGAAAAATTCCTGGACACATACACCCTCCCAAGACTAAACCAGGAAGAAGTCAAATCCCTGAACAGAGCAATAACAAGTTCTGAAATTGAGGCAGTAATTAATAGCCTACCAACCGAAAAAAGCCCAGGACCAGATGGATTCACAGCTGAATTCTACTAGAGGTATAAAGAGGAGCTGGTACCATTCTTCCGAAACGATTTCAAGCAACAGAAAAAGAGGGAATCCTCCCTAACTCATTTTATGAGGCCAGCATCATCCTGATACCAAAACTTGGCTGAGACACAACACGAAAAGAAAATTTTAGGCCAATATCCCTGATGAACATCAGTGTGAAAATCCTCAATAAAATCCTGACAAACCAAATCCAGTAGCACATCAAAAAGCTTATCCACCACGATCAAGTCAGCTTCATCCCTGGGATGCAAGGCTGGTTCAACATACAGAAGTCAATAAACGTAATCCATCACATAAACAGAACCAATGACAAGACCCACATGATTATCTCAATAGATGCAGAAAGGGCCTTCGATAAAAATCAACACCCCTTCATGCTAAAAACTCTCAATAGACTAGATGCTGACTGAATGTATCTCAAAATAATAACAGCCATTTATGACAAACCCACAGCCAATACCATACCGAATGAGCAAAAGCTGGAAGCATTCCCTTTGAAAACTGGCACAAGACAAGGATGCCCTCTCTCACCACTTCTATTCAACATAGTGTTGGAAGCTCTGGCCAGGGCAATCAGGCAAGAGAAAGAAATAAAG
>NW_012117332.1:774298-813735 GCF_000951035.1 Colobus angolensis palliatus | reverse complement strand
CCCAAAATCTCCTTAAGCTGATAAGCAACTTTGCAAAGTCTCAGGATACAAAATCAATGTGCAAAAATCACAAGCATTCCTATACACCAATAATAGACAAACAGTCAAATCATGAGTGAACTCCCATTCACAATTGCTACTAAGAGAATAAAATACTTAGGAATACAACTTACAAGAGATGTGAGGGACCTCTTCAAGGAGAACTACAAACCACTGCTCAAGGAAATAAGAGAGGACACAAAGAAATGGAAAAACTTTCCATGATCATGGATAGGAAAAATCAATATTGTGAAAATGGACATACCGCCCAAGGTAACTTGTAGATTCAACGCTATCCCCATCAAGCTGCCATTGACTTTATTCATAGAATTAGGAAAAAACTACTTTAAATTTCATATGGAACCAAAAGAGAGCCCGTATAGCCAAGACAATCCTCAGCAAAAAGAACAAAGCTAGAGGCATCACATTACCTGACTTCAAACTAAACTGCAAGACTACCATACCCAAAACAGCATGGTACTAGTACCAAAACAAATATATAGACCAATGGAACAGAACAGAGGTCTCAGAATTAACACCACACATCTATAGCTGTCTGATCTTTGACAACCTGACAAAAACAAGCAATGGGGAAAGGGTTCCCTATTCAATAAATGGTGTTGAAAAACTGGCTAGCCATACGCAGAAAACTGACACTGGACCCCTTTCTTATGCCTTATACAAAAGTTAACTCAAGACGGATTAAAGACTTAAGTGAGCCCTAAAACAATAAAAAACCTAGAAGAAAACCTAGGCAATACCATTCAGGACACAGGCATGGGCAAAGACTTCATGACTAAAACACCAAAAACAATGGAAACAAAAGCCATAATTGACAAATGGGATCTCATTAAACTAAAGAGTTTCTGCACAGCAAAAGAAACTATCATCAGAGTAAACAGACAACCTACAGAATGGGAGAAAATTTTTGCAGTCTGTCCATCTGACAAAGGGCTAATATCCAGAATCTATAAGGAACTTAAACAAATGTACAAGAAAACAACAACCCCATCAAAAACTGGGTGAAGGATATGAACAGACACTTCTCAAAAGAAGACATTTATGTGGCCAAAATGTTATGGGCCTTAAGCCCATTTACATTTAAGGTTACTATTGTTATGTGTAAATTTAATCCTGTAAATTTAATCCTGTAAATGTGAGGAAAAAAACCTCATCATCACTGGTCTTTAGAGAAATGCAAATAAGAACCACAATGAGGTACCATCTCACACGAGTTATAATGATGATCATTAAAAAGTCAGGAAACAAAAGATGCTGGAGAGGATGTGGAGAAATAGGAACGCTTTTACACTGGTGGTGGGAGTGTAAATTAGTTCAACAATTGTGGAAGACAGTGTGGCAATTCCTCAAAGATCTGGAACCAGAAATACCATTTGACCCAGCCATCCCATTACTAGGTACATACCCAAAGGATTATAAATCATCCTATTATAAAGACACATGACCATGAATGTTTATTACAGCACTATTCACAATAGCAAAGACTTGGAACCAACCCAAATGCCCATCAGTGATAGACTGCATAAAGAAAATGTGGCACATATACACCATGGAATACTATGCACCCATAAAAAAGGATGAGTTCATACCCTTTGCAGGAAAATGGATGAAGCTGGAAACCATTATTCTCAGCAAACTAACACAAGAATAGAAAACCAAACACCACATGTTCTTACTCATAAGTGGAAGCTGAACGATGAGAACAGATGGACACAGGGAGGGGAACGTCACACACCGGGACCTGTCGGGAGATGGGGGACTAGGGGAGGGAGAGCATTAGGAGAAATACCTAATGTAGATGAGGGGTTGCTGGGTGCAGCAAACCACCCTGGCACATGTATACCTATGAAACAAACCTGCACGTTCTGCACATGTATCTCAGAACTTAAAGGATAATTAAAAAAAAAAGTTATTTCTCCATATATCCATTTTTAAAGCATGACATCTGAAAAGATAAGCACCAAACCTGTATAACTTGCTGGATACAGTGTGCAGCATAATACATTCTGAATGAGCACATAAAGAATTACCATAAACAATATATACCCCAATTATGTGACCATGTAAATAATGTATGAAAGAACCTTAATGAAAAATACACATATAAATAAAGGCTGTTTTACTGTCTGCTGATGCTTAACAAGCCATCCCAAAGCTTCATGGCTGCAGCTTTTTGTTCCTTTTTCTCTGAGATGGAGTTTCGCTTTTGTCTCCCTGGCTGGAGTACAATGGCGCGATCTCGGCTCACTGCAACCTCCGCCTCCTGGGTTCAAGCGATTCTCCTGCCTCAGCCTCCTGAGTAGCTGGAATTACAGGCACCCACCACCATGCCCAGCTAATGTTTGTAATTTTTTTTTAGTGGAGAGAGGCTTTCACCATGTTGGTCAGGCTGGTCTTGAACTCCTGACGTCAGGTGATCCGCCTGCCTCGGCCTCCCAAGGTGCTGGGATCACAGGCATGAGCCACCATGCCCGGCTGGCTGCAGCCTTTTGATTGTTTGCGATTCAGTGTGCAGGAACTCAAGAGGGTTCAGAGGACACAGTTTCTCTCTGCTCCCGGTGGTGATGGCTACGGGGGTCTGACTGGGCCAGTGGGGCCAGGATGGCCTCCCTCACAGGTCTGGTGCTGGGTACTGGATGCACCCCAGTTCTCCTCCACGTGGTCGTTCTCCAGCTAAGCGTTCTAAGATAAGCGTTCTGTCATTGTTCATTAGTCTAGTTGATGCTTCTTTACTTGGTGGCTGCTTCCAAGGTGGCAAAACAAAAGCCGCAAAGCATCCTAAGGCCTTGGCCTGGAAGCTATCCAGTTCACTTCCTCCACACACACTGGCTACAGGATCAGCCCAAATTCACACAAAGGGGAAACAGACTGTCCCCCTTATGGGAGGGGTGGTAGAGTCACACTGCGGAAGGGCATGCAGGATGGGAGGGGTTAGTGTAGCCATCTCTAGAAGAAAATCTACCACAAAGAGCTATGATAACTGTGACATTAGAGCTGTGATAACTCTAATGTCAGCTGACTGTTTCAGTGTAGCAATGAAGTTATTATTCTTGTCTCTAATATAAACATTGCTTCAGCTTGCAGTTTTTATGTCAGCTCCATCTATCTTTAACATTGTGCAGCGATAGGTTTAAATGAGGGCAGAAATAACTCACAACACACACACCTGGGATATGGAAGCTCATTTTCAGGTCACCCTAATCTAACGAATGCTCTGACTGGCCCTAACACCACTACAGTCGCAACGTACTTCCCAGAAGTGGTTGTTTCCTGGAGCGTGCCAAGCCACCTGCTTCAGCCAGGTGTTTCCAATTATCTTCTGTCACTCGGATACCTGGGTAAGCCATTCTAGAATTAGTTCCTGGTCCAGTAGGAACAACATAAAAGCTCTGGGCATGCAGGAGGAAGTTTCTTCACACTCATGACCACCTGATCCTCCATCTTCATGCTCTTGGCTCCTGACTGTGCTACCTCAATCTATTCCTGGGAAGCCATTATGACCTTTCTATGACCTTATTCTTCAAGCTAGTCATCCTGACCACCTGATTCTGCCTCTTGGTCCAACTCTGACTTTGGGAATTTAACCTCTGAACTGATTCTATGCCCACTAGAATACTTAGAATAGGTCCTAAGATCATCACAGGTCTCTTGGTTCAAGTGATGACAATCACCGTTACCAGCAAATATCAACTTACGGACGTCATAGTCCGTGCATTAAGGTGGGTGTAGACAGGGCTTGAAGGATTAGTCTAAAACAGCACTGCCCAATAGAAATATAATGTGAGCCACATGTAATAATAAAATTTTCTATCCGTTGCATTGAAAAAGTAAAAAGAAAAGGTGAAGCTACTTTTGATGTTTTATTTAATCGAATATATTCAGTATGTTACCACTTCAATACAAAATATGATTGAGATATTTAACATTCCTTTTCTATGTACCAAGACTTTGAAGTCTAGTCTTTTGTCCTCACAGGGCATCTCAATTCAGAAGAGGCACAGTTTGAGTGCTCAGCAGACACACAGGGCTGTGGCTACCACGCTGGGCTGTGTGGGGCTACAGAGCCAGCCTTATGTTCAAGAGGGAGAGTGAACCTTGCTATGTGACACCCTCCCCTAATCCTGTTTGCCCATCCTGCTAAGACACTCTGCCGGGGCTTCTTGGAGAAGGCCTCTTACTTTCTTCACAGCACAGCTGGAGGAATAATGGCCCCTCCTCCCTTCTTTGTCATTATCTCTACCTCCTGACTTCTTCAGTAGTGATTTCATCAGTGATGACAACTGGGAAAGAGTGAGTGTTTGAAAAGTAGTACAACTAGCTCCTGATGTACTGGCACTTGACATTTGCATGCCTGCCTGCCTCATCCATCCACAAATGGGCACTCATACCACACTCCCTCCCCAACTGGAATATCTGGGAGTAAACACCTGAGAAACCCTTTGGAGTCTGGTGAAATGCAGTGCTGAAGAGGGGGTAGGTGTTCTCAAACGTTAGTGTGCATGAGAATCACCTGCTAGGCTAGAAGTGTGCACTGCAATCCTCTGGAAGATTAGAACGCAGGCTGCCGGCCCCTTGAGCCCTGGAGATTCAGATTCAATAGGCCTGGGTGGAGCTGGAGAATGTACAAGCTGAAGCAGGGGCTGCTGATCTGGGAAGCACGCTGAGAAACTCTGTGGCTGGAGCTCAGGCTGGGAATCAGAAACCCACATCTAAACTCCAGCCCCGCTACTCACTGGGTGACTTCTGGATTACAGGCGTGGGGGCTCACACCTGTAATCCCAGCACTTTGGGAAGCCGAGGCAGGTGGATCACCTGAGGTCAGGAGTTAGAGACCAGTCTTTTCTCAAATAATGAAAATAAATAATAATAATGCCTACCTCAGGGGCTGTTTTATTTATTTATTATTATTTCTGACACGGAGTCTCACTGTGTCACCCAGGCTGGAGTGCAGTGGCATGATCTCAGCTCACTGCAACCTCTGCCTCCCGGGTTCAAGCGATTCTCACGCCTCAGCCTCTAGAGTAGCTGGGACTACAGGTGCCCCCACCACGCCCGGCTAATTTTTTCACCAGGATGATGACAGTGATGATTACACATCTTGAGGTTACTGGTGCCTGGGAGAATGTGTAGTTCATCTCCACAATCAAACTCTTGCACCCATAAATAGCATGGGGAAGGAAGACTAATAGGGTGGAGTGAATTAAATCCTGATTATGTTAGTCAAAGCCACAGGATTTAATAGCTGGAAGGGGCCTTAGAGGTGTTCTCATTCAATTCAACAAATGTTAAAGATGAAGCAGCTGAAACTGGAGAGATTAAATGGTTCACCTGAAGTCATACACCTGCTAAGTGTTAGAGCTGGGGCTGGAACCTCAACTCCCTTTCCTGTATTCTTGCGACTGCATGATGCTCATGTGCATTTTTCTAATGGCTGTGTCTAGAATACATTTTCTTGTTGATACTCTCTTCTACATGTCGGTTACAAATAGCTGTGTGGACTTTTGTGAACTAACCTGGGGACCTGACCAGGCAGGAAATGAATGTTTACATTGTGCCTGCTAGTTGCTGGGCACTGTGCTAGAGTCTGGGGATAGACCACGTAGGAAGAGATAAGGAAGATGCTGTGCCTGGCCTATGTGCATTCAATATTTATATAGGAAAAAGGGGTTTAAAAGCCCAAATCTGATTTAAGAAATAACTTTTGGGACAGAGGCTTCAGGTAGTTACCAGGGAACTCTCAGGTATGGCTCCTTCCTAAAACCTTCCTCCTGACCAGACCGTCCCCACACACTGCTCTTGATGGAGGGGTGAGTCAAACCAGGTGTATTTAAACCAGGGGACCTGTCCCCGTGCCTACTGCGCCCCAGCCCCCCACCCCCCAATACCCTTCGGTCTCCATGGATGGAGAGCTAACCTATTCTGGGCCAACGGCAGTGTCAAAGACATTTGTAGTATGAGACACGGAGGCAGAAACAGCGGGAAAGGGTTGAGCACCAAGTCGTGAGACTGTCACCAGCGGCGGAGCCAGCTGGAGCGACTGGGAGGCATGAAGGAGACCTGTGTGGGCAGCAGGGTGGGAAAGGGAGCCCGTGAGGAGGGAGGAGTGAAGGAGAGTTGTGCAGACGCAAGGAGGGAGGAGTGAAGGAGAGATGCGCAGACGCAGAGGAAAGCAGACCCTCCTTCCCCATTCCTGTGAGGTGCCCTGAGGCTCCTTACAATAAATCCCGTTTTCCGTGAATTTCTTTGAGTTGGTTTCTGCTCCTTGAGCAAAACAACTTTGGATAAAGAGCAAACAGGACTTCTGGACCACGAGTATACGGGACCAGTTGTGTATCAGCTCTGTATTCAGTGGTAAGAAGGGAGCTCCAGGGGGATGGATAAGTCACCACTTGTTGACCTCAGTATCCAGCGGGGAAGACGGCCTCTTGCCCAGCCAGCCACCAAAATGATGGGAGAGGAGCCAGTGTGAAAGGAGCTGTGGGAACACAGAGGACACAACCCAGTACACCAGAGGAGGAGGAGCACTCAGGGTCCTCGTGAGGGCGTCATCAACCCATGGCCCCCGCAGTCCCCACCACCAAGGACTGCCCACCCCGAGTACCTCTGGAGATGGCAGGCTAGGACATGCACCATCTTTGTAACTGGGAACCTAGTGTCCCATGCAACTTGTTGGTTAAAACTCATTTCAAACGTGTTTCCCCAGTTTCTTCATTCACAAAAATCAAGATGTCAAGTTAAAAGTCACTCTTCCACTCAGTGCTCTGAAAAATATGCTGAATATAATTAGATTTAATCATTCTTCTTTTAATTTTTGTTTGCTAATCTAAGAATGTCCCACTATGAGGAGTATCTGAGTTTTGTTCTTTCGGGTGGTCAAATCGCTCTTACTAACTTGATCTCCCCCGGGACTGGGATGCTCTGTTGTCATCATGATTTCCCAGATGCTGACTCTGCAATGTCCTGGATCAACACAGATGACAAGGGAAGCCAGTTATATTTAAGAAAACAATGATTGTAACTGTAACATTTGAGTGTAGTGATACAGGAGGAAAGAAATTCTACTACATACATGCAAACAGTCACCTAGAGAAACCTCCCCTTCCATGGAAGGGCCTGTCCACACTACTAAAAATTAAACAAAAAAGCCCCCTGTGTTCTCCAAGATTCAGAACAAAAATCAAGAGTGCACCTTGAAGTTCAATTATTTTAAAAGCACATTATAGATGATCAAGGGAGTTTAAAAAAAATTAAGTCTACTGAATTCTAGATGAAATGTGGAAAAACAAGTAGAAAAAGCCTACAATGAATTAACACTTTTAAAGTATTTAACTTATCGAGTATTTGAAAACTCTAAAATATCCAAAAAATGCTTTTAAAAATCTTTAGAGAAACTTAAATTATCAGACACTGAGAATGAACATTTATTTTTTGATGACTGAAATTCTCCATAGTCTGACAAGTTATCAACGACTGCTCAAGATTGTTAACAAGAAACTCTGTCTAATACTACACAGCACCATGAGTAATGTCATTTACGCTGGTGCTAAAGGTCGAGATCGGAGGAGCAAGCTTTTCTGTTAATATAACACAACATTTTTCACATTCATTTCATGTGAATGAACAATGTCTTCATTGTTTTCCGGAAGACTAATTTAATGTTGTATTTTTTTTGCTTGTGTCAATGAGTGTCAAAATATTGTTCTTTTAATACATGAAAGTATTTGCATAGGGCTTTATTACTGATCTTCAGATGTTAGCCAGAGGCAAAATAAAACAGAGACGCTCCAGTTGGGAAATCTCGCTCACAATGAAAAGCAAGAGTCCTTAACATATTCTGCTCTCCTGCCAAGTTTTCTTCCAAGTACACAGTGATTTATTTACTCCATAATTGGTGAAATTAAAAACAACACTAGAGACTAAAAAAACTATAGGAACCCCCTTCCCTAAAAATGAAAGAGAGTTTGCAAGCAGGAGCACAAAAACTCTAAGAGGAAGTACTAAGATGTAAGATCCTGACATGAATTAAAGGACAATCTGATAAAAACCTGATTACAGAAAGAGCGAGAAGCACAGTGTGTTTCCACAATGAAGTGAGAAACACAGAGGCAACTTTTATTAAGTTATGCCTTTCAGCATCATCTCATCATTAAATGCTCAATTGCTTACAACCGTCTGCGTTCATGAAGACAAATAAAGCCACCACATTTTCTGCCCGCACAAAGTTGAAGAGTCCATAACCAGGTATGGATGTGGTTTTCAGTTCTGTTTTTTCCCTCTCTAACACTAATTATCTTGCCATTTGGTACTGCCAAAAAAGACAAAATGCCCTTTCAGAGAAGCAGGGGCTCCTGCTGATGGGTTACTCACGACGAAACTTCAGGGCCGTACCCAGGTTGCGGTCAGGAGTGAGCAGTCTCAGAGCTGGCTGCCAGGCAGGCTGGTAAAGGCCATGCTCGCACGGCGAGCGACCCGACCAGCCTTTCAAGTCAAGTGTTGGCTTGTAGACATGTAAGTTAATCAGCTATGAAATCACCACCACAATGTACTTATTGATCACACAGGGCTTATGATGAAACTCTTGGCCCAGGGAAGATGTGCGCTTCTTTCTTTCAGCCTCCAACCTTAAGAGAAAGAGCACTTTGAGGGTGGTGTTTATGAAAAGGCAGATGTTAACTTCATGATTTGAATCTTCCTTGGGAAGATGAGAAACATGCTGGGTCTTCAAAATAAAGCATACCAGGCCCAACACATTCACGTCCCTGTTCACTTTTTATAGAACTTGGTATTTTCAGTGTCTTGTGGTTATTATTTAGACAAGAGCATTTAGAAGGTTTCAAACTGATACATTTTAAATGTGTTCCCCTAATTTCTTTGCTTCGAGATATCAGGGAATGCTGATCATTTTGTTTATAAATCAATAATGTCAAAGAACAGCAATTGAACATTTGCTCCAAAAATCAAAACTATGTTTTCCAAAGCTGGTAGTTTCAGAGTGCCAGTGTATGTACAAGCAGAATATTTAGAATACTTTTACTACTCTTGAAAAGGAGCTGGTAAACACATGTGGTAATTATACTTTCTGCTCAATCTTCAGTTCCCATTTCTACTAAATTCTTTCTGAGAACGCAAAGGGAAAGACATGTGGGTGAGGCTGACTGGTGCTGCAGACACGTTCGAAGATGCTGGCAGATGCGGGCCATGGGTCATCCAGAAACGCGACAAGAAACCAAAGTGTCTTTTCCCACTAGGTCAGCCCCATTGCTCTGAGCTGTCCTCCAAATGTGTATCTTCTTAACCAAAAATGAAGAAGAACAAATTCAGTTCTAACTTCAGTGAGAGGACTATGCAAATGGGCTGCAGTGACTTAGGTCTTTAAGGGAAGTATTCAGTAACTCAATTCTCCAAGGGCATGGAGATAAAACCCCAGTGTCTCCCTGAGAGTAAACCTACTGGCAAGTGGTAAGTCCCCCACCTCCAGGGTGCTGCCCTTACTTTCTAGGGAGGCCGCAGATTGCAGGTGGACAGACATTAAAAACCACGGTCAGTGTGAGAATGAACACGATTGGTGGTACGGCAATTACACAACTGCTCTTTCCTTTTTTTCTTTTATTTCACATAGATTGCCCTGTGTGTGACTGACTCCAGAATAAACAGATTTTTTAAAAATCAAGCATTTCTAACAGTAAAATGGACTTCAGGTTTGCCCAGGGGGGACAATGGGACATCCCAGTCATCATGGTGGCATGAAATCTAGAAAGCAGAAGAACCAGTTTCTCCATTTGTACGAATCTGTCTCCCACTCAGTAGCTCAGTTGGAAACTTTGCTAGGAGCACTAGCGAAAGTAGTGACCATCTACTCCTAAGAGTGAAGAGTGCTCCCTGTCTCCACGCTGGGGGCACAGGTGTAGGGCTCCCTCGGAGGGAACAGTGCCATCTGCCAAACCTGCGATCCACGGGAGCTGAGGCACGCCCTCTTGGCAGGCACCCCTGCCAGTTTGGAGGGTGTGCGGGGGAAAGACAGAGTGGGTATCGCAGGCCTGCCTGCTACTTGTCCAGTACAGCTCCTCACAGTGCTACTGAGGCTGGGGGTTAGGAGTGAAGGAGTGAAGAAAAAAAAAAGCTGTTTGTTTGAAATGATTGTGTTCCCAGCGGTAAAAACAGTGCTGGTAACTGAGAAGGCCTTTCTGTGATCACAAATGTACGTTCACACAAGATGGGAGGCAAGTATTTAAAGCCGGGAATGTGCTGTGAGGGTGAGTACAGAATCATGCACTCAAACCAAGGACCTGTGTGGGATGCGAAAGCCGAGAGGTGCACAGAGGCAAGAGATGGAGGCTTTGTGTGTTTCTTCATCTTTCCAAATGAATCATTTTTACAGGAAAATAGGCAACGATAAAGGACAGTCTTAATATTATGTAGTGAAAAGAATTTGGATGGAAGTCCTAAAATGCTGGGCCCTGTCTGGAATAGGCTTGTCACTTTAGACAACTTACTCATTTCACCCATGATTTTCTTACACAGGTTATAGGGTTTGAAGTATCCCATCAGATAATATGTTAAAAGCACTCTGTGATCTACAAAATGTTATTGCTATTATAAATGATAATATTATTATAGAAAATCCCTGGGTTAATGTGTAAGAGATCATTAGTTCTCCATAACGATCGTCAAGATATGATGTGATAATTCCATGAGGCTGTTATCATACCAAACATAAAAACGCTGCATTTTTCAGAGCATGAATTCTTTTTGAAAGATGAGTTTTAGAACTGAGTCTGGGGTTTCAACATTTCCGTTCTAAAGAATTTCTGATTCCCTGCCCAAAATCGTTTGGTTATATTTAAGTTTTGAAAGAACATAAAAAATCTGGCAATTTACATATGTCTTCACATGTGGGTTTTTACAGTTTCAAGAAAATAAATTTGTATTATATAGGTAGATATTTCAGAGGAGCTGTCTTTTTTTTTCTGAATAGTTAGCTTCATTAATTATTGTTAAATAGTGTTTCTTTAATAGTGTTGCTAAACAGTAAACAGCTGTTGGCACATTTTTTTCCCCCAGTGTGACTTCTCAATGAGGAAGAAACCTTAACTGACAGGAGTGATCAGAAGGTTTAAACAATTTAAATCTTTTAAAAAACAAAACTAAACCAAAAAGAAAAGAAATTTTACAACAGATCAGTTAACTGGAGATTGTGCTTTTTGGAACCGGATTCTAACTTAAGCATGATAGCAACTCTAATGCTATCTTTTATTCAACACCATTTTCCTAATTATCTTGGTCTAAATGTTTCCAAACTCTATTGTTTATTTTGGCAGGAAGAGTTCCCAGGGCCACCGCCTCTTTTCCTAGAGCTGGGGATGGTGTTAACAAGAAGGTAAGATGGGAACACAACCCAATAACAGGCGTTGAGAAGGCTGTGGTCTGAAACACCCTCAAGCAGAAAGAAGGCGCAGGCAAGAGTGAGCCCAGGAAGACAGCAAGGCAGAGCCCCCACAAAAATATTCATTCGCATTGTTTCAGTGAAAATAATCAGAAAGATTTCCCTCAGGTTTCTTATAAACAACATTCATTTCATTGTCTAATTTTACAGATGGAGAAACTGAGACATGCTTGGAGGACTGACCTGCAACAGGGTCACGCGGCGGGTGAGCAGGAACAGAAGGCAAATTTCCTGGTCCTGGGGCCAGTTTTCCACCCAATCTACCCCGTCTAAATGAAACGGCAGAAGCTTAGTTTTGATAAGCAGTTCCATGAAAACATGTCCTGTGCCAGATTCTCTCTGGTGCCCGAGACACTCCCCGATGGAGGGTTAGGGCTCGGAGCCCTTTAACTCCTTCGGCACAGTAGAGAAAGGTTTAGGAAATAGCAGAACAAACGCAAAGGCCTTGAGAAGGTCCTTCCAAGACTCAGCCCAGGACTCTTCTCTCTGTCCTATCATCAGCCCTAAAGCAAAGGGCTGAAGATGTAAGAAGGCTTTTGCCTGGGTCCTTCGAAACATGCCTAGTGCCTTCATTAACTCCTTTACTTCAGATATCAACCGCAAATGTCCTCTCTCGCAGTGGGCAGACTGGCTGCACTACACGAAAACGACACATGTGAAATGGAGGGTAGGTATGTGAAGTACAGGATGATTCGTATCTTCACAAAGGGATTCTCTGCCCATCTGTTTAAATGTAATGCTCTCAGTGCATCAAGATACCTGATTCCATGATTAATTTTTGTGTGTGACACAGAAGGAAGGAGAAGTTAGGTTATTTAAGCTGATGTGCATTGAGTCACAGGAAATTAGACAGGAGCAAAGATCACAGAACTTTTGAGACAGCAGGTTCATTTGGGCTTTAGGAAAAGAGTCACATGAGCTGTTTCAGGTGCTGGGGAAAGGCTCTGCATTAGAACCCACACCTTCCGTCTCCCAGGCCAGGTCTCTTTGGAGGCCACTGTGGAGAGAGAACAGCATCTTGAGAATCCTAATGTGAGCCAATGAAGAAATAAGTGTCATATCTATATATCTGCTATAACTATCTAATGAACAAAGTCGCTTACTTTGAAAAGTGATTTCTCTCTTGTGTATGGCCTGGGAAGAGAGTCTAAGGTGGGCCTCGCTACTCCAGTGCCTCCAGAGCCCAGGTAAGCTCACCGCAGGCAGCGTGCAGAGGCTCTCCCCTTCTAGAAGGCCCAGCGAGCGCCCCGTTTCCCACAGACTGTTCCCACCCGGGGATGTTGAACCAGTCTCACCAGATCTGCTTACACAGAGGAGCTGCACATCGAACATGCTAAAAACTGAGTTATGTTTTCAAAAAACCCAACAAACTCTAAAATGTTAACTGTGGGCTGAAACACCGACTGGACTAAACAAAGCCTGGCAATGGGCCAGATCTGGTCAGCTAGGTCTCCCAGCTCAGCAATCTGGTCTAAAGGAGCACCTGGTAAGGGCTGTTTATTTCCTGATGAATCTGACTTCAGTGTAAAATCGAGCAGGGAATCCCAAACCTTCTTCTCATACCACACCTGTAGGGCACACTGAACTTTATTCTGTTCAGGAGAAAATACAATGAACAAACTATAAAATGCAGCTCCTTAGATTTGTTTATAATACAGATTCAATATTTAATAATACTCTTGTTTTCCTAGTTTTCTGAAATTCTTCATATAGGAAATGTAAACCACAAAGGGAATATGATTTTAAAACCGGAAACATATTTTCCAACCCCCACCCCCCAAATTTCATTAAATGCATAAGAGAAAATATCCTTTGTAAAATACCTAATATAATTACAAAATAATTAGTCACAGAGGTCCTGTATAATAGAAACAACAACAACTCTTAAATTTCAGTCATCAAGAATCAAGGAACTCATTATTTAGGAAATAAAAATACCAGTTCACCTAAAGTAAATTTTGGGTTAAAAGGAAAAAAAGATAGCCAAGCAAAATCAAGTTATTACTTCAATCTTATGCCCTGTCCATCTTTTCAAATGTACTTCAGATAAAAACAAGCCACAAAAGCAGAACGTGCTATTGGTGGCCCTCCCTTGAATTCTTCTCCGAGCTGCCACCACTCCCCAATCCCCCAGACTGACCTCTGAGTCAAGCCAGATGGGACTGAGAGAGACGTTAAGCAAGTGCTGAAAAGGTGACTTGAGTCTCTGGCAGCCGAGTCTGGAGCGAGTTTCTCTGCAAATTCTCTGGGGGTTGCTGCTTTCCAATTTCTCAGGAATGTTTAATTCTCCTCATCCCTTCACTGAATCTCTCTCTGGAGAGGTCAGGGAAGCCTGTGACATCCCCGGAGGGCACTGCCTAACTAAATTAGCATGAGATAACTTTGGACTCTCTCCCAAACATGAAAATATAAGGGAGAGAATTTCATTAAAAACAGAATACTAGGTGATCCAAGTTAATCCCGGCTCTAAGCTGCTGTAGAAATGCTCAGTGTTTATATTTTGACTCTCTTCTCTGTGACAGTTCACTGACTATACTGCCAGGTATGTTATGCATACAACTTGCCCTCAGCTGACCAAACCTTAGTTTCATAACAAAGGTAAAAAGTGGGTCTGGTGGTGTTAAAATAGGTATTTAGCCTGTTTATATGTTACCATATGAAGCAGAAGATCCAGAGGTAAAAAATAAACATTTCAGTACTGAGGCCTTTAAATATCTTTAAATCAGGAAACAGGAAACCTTAATAGGTAACATGAGTCATTAACCATATGAATGCGTGTAAACAGGGGAATATCTAATGTCACTTCAGTAAAGCATGTCATAGAGACATGCTTTCTATTATATCTACAAATATTTGAAAGAATACATTGTAAATATTTAGAATGACAGTATAATTAATAGGATATGTTCAAAAAGTGCAAGGATGATTTCATCATTTGCTTCTGAAAGTTCAATTGGAAGAACAGCTCCGAAAAAGGGATCAATATTGCCAGCTACCAACAATCTACGACAGATAAGATACTGAAGAATTCAAACTTGGGTACATGCCTTAGAACTCCTCTGCTTCAACCAAGGAAGTACTGTGTTTACTCATTCCTTCATGAATAAATGTTTCTCGTTCCAAAATCTGAACTTTTTGAGTGCTGACTTAACGTCCAAAGGACATGCTCATTGGAGCATTTCAGTTTTTGGATTTGGGACGTTTGACCAGTAAGAATAATGCAGACGCTCCAAAACCCAAAACATTTCTGTTCCCAAGCATTTCACATAAGAAATAATCTATATATTTTGCTTTGATTTAAAAATGTTTTTGTATCCTTTGAATATTCATAATTTGTAAAAACGGGCACTTCACAACTACTATTTAACTACTGACATTTTACAGACTAAAAGAATTATGCTTATATTTCTCATTTTTTGTGTGCTTATTCATTTTGAGTTCCTTTTAATATTCCTTGATTAGTGTAAGAGATAAAAGATACAGAATAATATGCCCAGGATAGGAAATAACAGTTTACTCTGTCTGATTATACTATATTCTATAGACAGTAAAGTACTCAGTAATAAAAAATTATTCACTAGTATATTATCATTTAAGTTAGGTTATCTACTGATGTAATTTGTTCCTAGAAAAGTCCTTTATTTTGACTTGGTGATTTTGTGTAATCGACTTTCACTTAAGCTTCACAACAATAACTGACACTAATAGAATTGGGTTTATGGAGATAAAGAGGAAACGGATCCTTCTCCCACAAGCAACCAGTGTAACAGAAGGTACACAACCTAACTTGTGAGTAAACAGAATTCTGGAATGTCCAATACTGGGGTAACAAATTCTCTCAAAGCTGGGGGAAATAAAGAAAATGACACTTTAACCTGTGTCAAGCTACTTCTCAGCTAAAATCCAAGTTATATTCACACTGAAACTATGAAAACACAAACCACCCAGGAAGCACAGGGAGGAAACTGATTGGCATACTGTAATTCCCTGCCTTCCCTTCTGCTAACCCTTCGTGGGCATCTTCAAGGTGACTGGCAGGACTCAGTGAAATCCTCAGCCACATAACCAGGCTATTAATTGGCCAGGAGGAAGAGTGAAGCCCAAGCTTCAACCTCAATAGTTTAAAGCTCTAACAAACCAACATCAATTAGCACAGACACAAAATTTTGATATTCTTTAGGTAACACAGAGTTTAAATCTTTCTTTCTTTTTTTTTTGAGATGGAGTCTTGCACTGTCACCCAGGCTGGAGTGCAGTGGCACGATCTCTGCAACCAAAAAATGAGTGATCTCTGCACACTGCAATCTCCACCTCCCAGGTTCAAGTGATTCTTGTTCCTCAGCCTCCCAAGTAGCTGGGATTATGGGTGTGCACCGCCAGGCCTGGCTAATTTTTGTATGTTTAGTAGAGATGGGGTTTTGCCATATTGGTCAGGCTGGTCTCAAACTCCTGACTACAAGTGACCACCTGCCTCGGCCTCCCCAAGTGCTGGGATTACAGGTGTGAGCCACTGCACCCAGCCTAAATCTAACTTTCTAATGATTTATATCTTTTGTTATGAATGTTAACTAAAATCTTAAACATTTTGGGGCTCTCTGTTTAATATTTTAAAGCACTTATTATTAACTTTACTTGAGTCATGGACTCCTTTGAGAATCTGATGAAAAATGAGGAGGATATCTTCTTTCCTGAGAACTGCACACACATGTGAGCTGACACGTGGACACTTTTTTTTTAACCTACGACTTGAGGAGATTCACAGACAGCTTTAGACCCTAGGTTAGGAAATTTGGATTTTCAGGGAGAAGGCCACAATTTCCAGTGATCTTTCACTCACTGATGCTTCAATTTTACATGTGTTTACTGAAGACCATGCGTTAAGGCACTGTACTAAAAGCTGTGTGGGACACAAGGAACTACGGAATCTGGTTCTGGCAGTGGAGAATCCGACCGTGGAGCACACACAGGGTGAAGCGGCAGACACCGTCAACGTGGCTGCTCCAGAGCGCCTCTGGGATGCCCGTTTCCTCCTTGGTGATTTGGAGTCCTTGCCATGACCCCACGGTGTGGGGAGTGCGACAATGAGAGTGAACAGTACTTGCTTTGTAAGTGGTAAACCACGGTGCAAGTGTTAGCTGTTGGTTTTATGAAGTCAAACTTGCTTTCCTGTTTTGAGAGCCAACCATTGAGTAGTAAACCAAAAATTTATACCAGGAAAGTGAAAGTGAGATGGCAGAGGATTAGTCAGAAACATCCATAAGGGTCTTCTTAATGAGGATAGAAGATCACTTAATCAGGAGTCTGCATACCAAAAGCATCCAGTCAACTGTTCTGAAAAGGTATTTTAAAATGATGATCCAATAAGAAAGAAAACTGCCAAGGTAATAATTGAAGAAGCATTTGCCACTGTAGCATGGAGCTCTGCCTGTGAGTTTATGAAAAGTGTTATTTTAATTTCCATTTTCAGGTAATCCCAGATATTTCTGATATATGTAAAATGATGAGCTATTCATGTTTTTATAGGATATATAAACAAACTAAAATTAAATAAATTAAATAAGTGAAATGTTTATGAGGCATAGTCACTTCTTTCTCATATGCTAAAATAGCCCCTCTCTGGTGTTAAAATATCAATATTCTTTTGGAGTGAAGCCATCTAAGTCTGAAAGTGTGATTAATCTGGAGCGTGTCAGCTACCAGACAGTCAAACAAATCATATTCAGTTCCAAATGCATCCCACAGAGGATGGCTGTGCTGGGGGTTTGTCTTCTCTTCCTCCTAACTCTCTTCATCCTAACTTAGGATGCTGAAAGAAACAGTGAGGAAGGCCTGGGCCTCAGACACACTCTGGTTTGAATCCCAGCTCTGCTACTTAATGACTGTGATGCTGGCAAGTCACCTCTTCTGTAAAATGATGATAACAAGGCTTCCTTTGCAGGCCTAAACAAAATGAACAAGAAAATGAGTGTAAAGTGCCTGGAACGGTGCCAGGCAAATAGTAGTGAGTCAATACAATGGTGGCTGCAATAGTGTGCACTGATGATGCTATTTCCTCTGAGTAAATTGGATGCATGTATCCTACAGCTACATAGCACTGTTTTGCAAAACACCTTCATGCAGATGTCATTTGTTCCTCATGATAAATTTCTGAGTTTTGTGCAAGTCTTACTGCAACCTGTGAGAAAACAATGAATGACAGATGTTCATTGATTGGTCAAAGTCACACAGTGTAGAAATAAGAACTGGTCCAATTGAAAACTGGAGTTTGACAATATCTGATAGGTCTAGCCAGAAAAGTGTCTTACATTATCAGCATCTATAGGTACAGGATGATGTTCAAGCCCAGCTCTATGAATACTGTAAAAATTCAAGAAAGAGAAAAAGAGAAGATCTATCTAAGAAACACGAACGTGTAACTAGGAGGCAATCAGTCTCAGGAGAAACTTTAGAGTCTAAGAAAGAAAAGGAAGAGCCGGCAAAGAGGTTTTGTTTAATTTCCAACGGCAACAGAAAGAACAGCCCTGTGAGCGGAAACCTGTGGCCTCACCGAGGGCTGGGCTTACAGGGACTAGAAGAGTGATATTTATGAAAACAGTACGATAATGTGTCGAAGCATACATGCCCTTTTGTAATCTCCAGAATCGCATGCGATTTTCAGTTCCTGTTACAAGGAAAATGAAGAAGGAGACAAGGAATTGAAGACCATGATCAAAACCTAATGCATGAGCTCTCTCTTTTTTAACCCCTGAGGGCAGGACAAGGAAGGAATATGCTAAAGAAAAGAAAAAATATGTTCCTTATCATTGGAAAGTGTTTGTACTATGTGTGGAGAAATTCTGTTGCACATAATTTCCTGAGTCCTTTCTTTTAACCCCCAGAGAAAAACATGGCATACCCCTTCATTTGAATCTGCACAGAAAGAGAAAAGGCAAATTTCAAATCCAGAAGGGGCCAATACAGGATTTCACTGGGTACTGGAACTGCATCCGACAATGGGTAGACATTTTACAAATTCTACTTATTTCTTCAATTAAGGTAAAAAACGCTTGAACAGAGATGCAGAGGTCATTCACTGAAATTTGGGGTGTAACATCATCTCCCATGGTACTGGCTTATCTAGACAGAGCAGAGCACGGAGGAGTGTACGTCCGTGGGCCATGGTACTGGCTTATCTAGATGGAGCAGAGCACAGAGGAGTATACGTCCGTGGGCCATGGTACTGGCTTATCTAGACTGAGCAGAGCACGGAGGAGTGTACGTCCGTGGGCCATGGTACTGGTTTATCTAGACTGAGCAGAGCACGGAGGAGTATATGTTTGTGGGCCATGGTACTGGCTTATCTAGACGGAGCAGAGCACGGAGGAGTATATGTCTGTGGGCCATGGTACTGGCTTATCTAGACGGAGCAGAGCATGGAGGAGTGTACGGTCGTGGGCCATGGTACTGGCTTATCTAGATGGAGCAGAGCACGGAGGATTACACATTCGTGGGGATGGGCATATGAGAACTTTGAAAACCAGCTGAACACTGTGGAGGAGGCCTGACTGAAGAGTTGGTCAGGGCTGGTGATGACACCAAAGGTAAAAAACAAAAACAAAGCATGGACTCAGGGTCTCTTCGCTTCCTCTCCACTGTTCTGTAGCTGGTGGCTTGTCAGCAACAACTCGTTTCTAGAAAGAGAGTTTTATTGAAAATACTACCTCTGTGTTCCTGTTTAATACTCCTCATGCTCAAGCTGAAATGGATATTTCAGAGCAAAATAGCAGTTAAAAAGATTACACAGGAAAACTTTTGACTGTCATTAGCTGGAGCCAATATTGTAAAATCATATTCTTACTTTGTGAAGGACACAGCCTGCTAATCCCTATTTGCAAACATTAGGCTCAAATGGCAGGGTTAAAGCAAACTGTAAGGACAGGGGAGGCTCTTGGCAAGGAGGGTTTAGACTAACTCACTAGATGATGAAAAAAGGCAGCAGACATTCAAGGGGAAAAACAGAGCATGGCCTTTATATTTTATATGCATTCAGGGCAGTTAGAAAATGCACAGATGGTCTCTCTCTCTCTCTCTCTTTTCTTTTTTTTTTTTTTTAACTTTAAGAGAAGTCTACTATTTGAGAGAAATATCTACATTATTTGGGTTAACCAAGGTCTTTCTCAATAGTTATGATATTCCTTGAAAGTAATAGCATCTACTGAAATAATAATTCTTTAAATACAACTCTCTTCTCTTAACAAGGTTATTAACAAAAGCTCTGACTGTTGCTTAGAATGTTTAGTGCTCAGCAATGTCAAAGTGTTACGCATGAAATACACATTTGTGCTAAATTGTTTCACAAAATGGTTGGGGATGCCTGGGGACTACAGTCCGCAGAGTGATGCTAATGGAGGAAGAGGGCTGCACTTGGGCAGGTGCGCACATCAGAGGGAAATCTGAGCACATGTGGTGTGACAGCTTCACAGTGGGCCAGAGAAGTGCTTGACTGGCTCTGAAACAGGCCTGTGCTGAGCAGCATCGATGGCTGCTGGATGGACTGGCCGAGTTCTCCACTGGGAGTATCTGACACAAGAATTCTAACCGTTTCACTCTTGAGAGGATTTGCGAGGAGGAATCCACCATGGAGGTAGTTATATCTTATTCCAAGAAGGAAAGAGTTAATCAAGATTTCAGTCTCCTTGGGAAGCACCCAGGATAGTTTCACATGAAAGGGTGTAGACTTGTTTTTAAGAAATATCAAATCCATTAACAGTTTATGAGTATCTCAGACTTCAAACATTTACTATTGGGTCAAAAGTTCAAACCACTATACACTGTACATTTTTGAAAAATAGGAAATAAACTGGATTTTGAGTAGTAGCTTCAATTTAAAGCAGAGAAATGACAAACTATTTGAAGCCAACATTAGAATGACATACAAAAATTAATTAGAGAAAATCTTGAAGGAAGAAAGTGATGGCCATTGTTGCTCCTTAACAAATTCCCAGAGCACTGAATACATCACAGGAAAGGCCTTATACATAAATGAATCAAAACCATAAGAATTCTACTTCCCTCATCTCTTTTCTTAGCTGTAATGTTCATGTAAACATAGCTGCAGAATAAAGGACAGTATATTATCTGGTGTGGAGAGATGTACTGTCTTCGTAACTCACTTGTATCTCATCACTCACATGTCACAGGCCAGCCTCCCCCGCTGCGGAAATCACAGCATCTATCATAGGATCATCCTGCATCTGTGGAGGACGCTCCGAGCAATGAGTTGATATGAGATATGGAGCATATCCCACAAGGAAGAGGGGCAGGCTCTCAGATGAATTATGAGGGTCATTCCTTCACAGCTGGAGATAGTTTTCATATTTTATAAAGCAAAACATGAGGCAATCTCTCAGTGTGTTATTAAGGTGGATTAGGGCCCATCAGCATCCCCCAATGATGACTGTGTGTAAATGTGCAGACACACAGACACACCTGTACATGAACGCACACACTCGTCCTTCTGTCTGTCTCACCAGATATCCAGGAAAGATGTTTCAGGCTACAGTCACACTGAAAACACATGCGCAGAAAGGCATGCTGAGTCATGTCGGGGTGGAAACGGCCTGACCCGAGCTGAGGAAGGAGTAGCTTCCAAAGCTCTCCTCTGTGGTTATAAAGAAGCAAACTTTCATCAGTCATCACTGCAGTCATCTTCACCTGCCACTCTGATTGAATCAGTGTGGCATACAATTTCAGGGATCAGAAGACCGGAGATTGAGGAAAGGGAACTGAGTTTCAGAGAGCCGAAGGTGGCTAGTTCATCCGAGGCAAGGCCAGGCTGACTAGTGAGGAACGTCTTTGGGACCAGGCAAATGACTGCCCATTCCAGGGGGAGTTGAAGGGGGTGAGAAATTTCCAAGTGGAGCCTGCTTGATGGCTTCCTGTCTTTGGCTTATTCCGAAGACAAGTCTGTTAAAGACAACAACTTAATAAAATCTGTAACAGCTAATATGATTGATAGGAAAAGTAATAATAAATCAAGGACTCACAAATGAAGTTCTTCAGAAATATCAAGGCTTCTAGAGAAGAGCTGGAGAATTACACTAGCAAGCGCATGCATGGCTGAAGGTGGGGAGTTTTATGGGCAACCTTGGTAAGACCCCACTACTCATCTTCTTTAGTCATACAACATCTTCCTGTCTATCTGCATAGTATTTGGAGATACTCGAAGAGCCAAAACTATGCAAATATTAAAAGACAAACACTGCATAACCACCACCAATTCTACAGGGTGGCTGCTAGCTCAAAGGCATCTTTGAGTGTCAGAGAAAGGTGCCTTTTCCTTTTACTCTGTTGAAAAACTATATTAATATGTTGATTCTTACGATAAAACACTTTACTGTCACTTGCCAGAAAATTGCCACAAGTATACAAACCAAGGATGTCTGGAAGAATGGCACGCACACTGGACATGATGTGCTTGAACCCACTATACTTTGAAGCTTTCTTGACCTCATGTTTAGCAGGGGTCAAAACACATTACTTTGAAGCCTGTGTATATAGAGCGATTTGCAGCTGGCCTGATGCCCTGCTCCAGGGATCCAGGGATAGAAAAAAGGCAGTGTTTTGCCAGATAGTTTCCATGTTGCTGTGAAATGAAATGAAAGTTTTTTTGTTTTTCCTCTAGAAACTTCTGTGGCTTGGAGTTCAAAACACGGTTCTTTGAAATGCAGAGAAATTATCCTACATTTTTTCAAAAATATGAGTAATAGATGGCTGTCTTTACATAATAGTTATTTTTTCTTCAAGTTCTCTAAATTCTCTAAAATGAACTCTTATTCTTTTCTGTCTTTATTGTGAAAAAAGAGAAGTTTATTTTTGAGAAATAAAAAAAGGGGAGATGGGAGGTATGTGGGGTTTTACATTCTACTGAGCAATACAGTGGGTGTCCTGTCCCCTCCTGTGCTGTGCTGGCACAGCCTCTGCACTGCCACCATTGTGGAATGACTTGAGCAGCCAGGATGAGCCAGCTGGACTCAGAGGCTCAGTGACTGCATCAACCTCCAACGAAAGCCATGACCATTCAGAATCTGGAGTAGACTATACACCAGGATCAAGAACACACAGTTTTCTTAACTATTCATGGGAGGGCAGTGAATAAAGACCATTTCTCTTTCCACTGAGTTTGGAAAGTCAGAGGACAGTTGCTGCCTCTCTTTGAACAAATCATGCAAAAATACATAGAATTTTCATTTAAGATTTCATTAAATCTAAGGCATTGCCAAAATCACAAAGACTTGTGTCCCACACAGAATTTGTGGAATATGAAATCCTTGGTTTTCAAAACATGGTCTGTGGGGCCAGGTGTGGTGGCTCACATCTGTAATCTCAGTGCTTCAGTTGGCCGAGGCATGGAGATCACTTGAGGCCAGGAGTTTGATACTAGCCTGGGCAACATAGCAAGACTTTGTCTCTACAGAAAAAAAAAAAAAAAAAAAAAAAATTAGCTGAGCATGGTGGCATGTACCTGTGGTTCCAGCTACCCAGGAGGGTCACTCTGAGCCCAGAAGTTGGAGGCTGCAGTGAGCTATGATCGCACTACTGCACTCCAGCCTGGGCAACAGAGCAAGACCCTGTCCCTAAAAAAATTAAGAAGGTCTGTGGGCATCACTTGAGAGTGAAATATGTGGACTCTTAGGCTCTGTTTCAGATTTACACCATCGAAACCTGCATCTAAGTATATTTTCAAAGCACTGATTTTGCTCCTTTCTATCTGGGCACTCAACTTGCCTGCCCTGAAAGACCATTAAACAGGCAATGCAAAGATATATGGGTGAAGACCGACACTCTTCTCTCCCAAGATCTGCCGAGTCCTGGCGGAATGTGGCCCAAACCTCATCAACTAAGGAAGCAACAACAAGAACACCTGTAGGTGGGGATCTGGCACTAGGCCCCAGATGATAGATGAGGTGTTAGATAACCATGAGTGTGAAAACAAATGGCTTCAGACACTAATTCTAGGCACATTTTACCCTGTAAAATTCGGCATAGTAATAATAAAGCCCCTCACTGATGAATGCCTACCGTGTGCCAGGCACCATATAGGCACGCTCCATATCCCTAATCCTCACGCCAGCAGCGAAACAGGTTACACGGCTCCTGCTGGGTGGCAGAAGACGTGGAGGTGAGACGCACTGCTGCGCCTACATAGCACAGCTCCCGTGCAGCCTGGAGATCCTGTCCACTTCAAAGGTCATGTTCGTCCCACTATTCCACACTGCTTCCTTAGTGTTCATGTTGCTATGGAGGACGTGTGATATTTTTTTAAATGTGGCGATTCTAGAAAGAAAACTATTTCGCTTGCATTTTTATGTTATTTCTATATTTCTTCTTGATATATTTCCAAATTTATTGCTGAAGGCTGAAGTCACTTTGTTTTGAAAAATTAAGAAAAGACACACGCACACCAGCTTCAACAGTGTGTGTTACACCATCACTCTGAAGAGAGTTTTCCGAGATTGTAATGACATCAATATTTCTAGGAAAAAGGAGAATGTTGAGCAAGTCTCTGCTCCTGAAATGCAGTTCTGTGCATTCAGCAGTCATGTGTAGGGAACAGAACTCGAGTTTAAATTAGATGATCTTTGGATGAAATTCACATTTGTGGAACACTTTCTTCTTCGGGGGATGGAGGGATAGCAAGAGGGTATAAAGCACCTTCCCCATTATAAAACACAAACTGTTCTCAGCAGACGGCTCACCATGAATAACGAACCAGGGAATTAAAAGCTTTAAACCTGTTAAAGAAGCAATATTAAGTTTGGTATAAATATAGCTGAAATAATCCAGACAGTTTTATGACCTTACACCCCAAATAAAGGTGAAATGCTGAATTCTTTCCCGAGAAATAGAGGTAAACACAGCTAACAGATGGAAGAGCTGAATGGAAATTTCAATAAAGAGGGCCACAAAGAAGCATTTGTAAGCTCAGGGGTGCATGCATTGAAAAAAGAAGCTGAAAAATGGAACTTTGTTTTATTTTGATAGAGTGCCAAAACAGTACTGCATTCCTTAAAGAGCTGAATAAAGGATCGAGTTAGACTGGCCTTCTCAACACCTCACGAAAAGCCCCCTTGGGTCTCATTTTGCTGGGATGACTATTTATATGACAGGTAAGGGAATAATTCTGCTGGATTCTGTTACACTAGGGCCTCTGTGACCCCTAGGTCAAAAGAGCAAATGCAAAAGTGACAATGTGGATAATTGCCTGTTTAGGATAATGGAATACTGATTGAAGTCAATTATTATAACACCTGAAAGATAAATGAGCCGATGTTAAAGGTTCAGTGGAGACAGCAGACGAGTGGAACGGCAGGCACTGTGCTGAGGAGTGGCCAAGGAACTGTGGAATTCAAGAGGAGGGGGCAGCCTTCCTGACCTGGAACTTACTCCAACCTGGAGTGTTCCAAGATCTAAAATAGGTTAGTTTGTAAAACATGCCATAAAACAGAAATTCAGCCCAATGTCCCAAACTGCAGGATTAGAGTAACATTAGTTAACGTGGCCCTCCATTAATTTTCACTATAACCTCTGAAGGCCTAGACTTGCCCCAAATCCATTATTTTTGTCTGTCACTGGAAGGAACTTTCCCTTCCTGCCAGCCAGGAAAAAGCCTGCTGACGTTTGCAGCTCAGACCTCAAAGCTCGTCGACAGCAGCGGCCTGACCAGTGTGGGCCAGGACTGTACCAGCTCTGCAGTCAGAACTTGGCCCTTTGCATTTTCTTGTGTTTTTTTTTTTTTTTCTCTTACAGCAGAAATATGCCTGAAAATGTTTTTCCAACCCCAACACCCCTGCTGCCCTCCTGGTTCAGGTTTCTTCTTGCTGTGCCTGGCCCTTCAAAGGCCTAGCCCATCATCTCGCGGTGCTGGCATGGCCTCCCATGCGGTTCCCTGGACCAGTCCTGGCTGGGGTGGGAGTGAGGAGGGAGCGCTCAAGTGGGGACCTCAAGAGAAATGAGCTGCCCTCATCTACAAATCAGACCAGACGTGATCACCACCGTCCATGTGCCTCTGGGTATGGGGACAGCTTTCCTCCAGCAGCCCTCTCAGGGTCATGCCGGAGGACTTTCTGTCCAAGGCTCCACTTACTGGAAACTTCAGAGGAGGGTCTTTCATCCCCCGAATGCTCCCCTCTGAGCCCAGGCCCAGTTCTGACCATTCTAGCCCAGGACTGCTCACACGGCCTCCTGGCCAGGGGGAATGGTACTGCTTCTGGAGCTGGAAGTGCTCCTCGGCATCCTGATGAATTTACTGAGGCCCAAGGTCACAGATCAGGTGAGTTAACAGCCCGAGACTCTACCCGGGCCCTCTGCCTCCAACTGCCACCACAGATAAAGGTAACTTTTACTATTGAGTAGAACCCTGTGTGAATTGAGAAGCTTCTACAGACAATGACTGTGGAAGGAAAGTTTTTGATAGAGTCTGCGATTTTCCAGCGGGCAACAATGCGTGTGACCCCTGCTGAGACAATCCTCATCTAATCCATGAGCATGAGCATGCGTCTGTGTGAAAAGGAATGTTGTCTGATAGGAAACGACCACAAAAGCGCCCTTGTGTTTCCCATCCCCTCCCAAGAACAGCGTATAAGCAGCTGCATAAGCATGACTCAATCGTGGATGCGAATGTGTCCCTCTAATTGATAGTGGCAAAATGAAAAGAACACTGACCAAATTCAATCTTTCTTAACTGATTGAAGGCCACAGATGTAATTGAGCTAAGTGTCGGTGTTTGCTGAGTGCAAGTCGGCCCTGTGACTGTCATATCACACACGTTTTAGTGAACAACAGACGCAGCCAGGCTGGTACCAAAACTGCTGAAGAGAGTCACCTTTCCCAAGTCCTGCCTCGGCTGGCTGAAGACCACCAAAGGGACAGGGTGGTCCAATTCTGAGTGTGGTCTTCTGAGGGCACGTCCCACCCAACAGCTCTCAGGCCGGGAGCCACAGTGAGCACGCCTCACTAAAAGCGGGGAATGGACGCCAAACTGAAAAAGAGCGAAGTGAATCCGACACACTCCCTCTGCGTACAGCCCGTCCCTGGCTTACACGTAAATATACATGCTGGCAATTGTGTTTGGTATATACAAGTAAAAGTTTTGTTTTTCAGTATGGCGATTCCTCAAGGATCTAGAACTAGATGTACCATATGACCCAGCCATCCCCCTACTGGGTATATACCCAAAGGATTATAAATTATTCTACTACAAAGACACATGCACACGTATGTTTATTGCGGCACTATTCACAATAGCAAAGACTTGGAATCAACCCAAATGTCCATCTGTGACAGACTGGATTAAGAAAATGTGGCACATATACACCATGGAATACTATGCAGCCATAAAAAAGGATGAGTTTGCGTCCTTTGTAGGGACATGGATGCAGCTGGAAACCATCATTCTTAGCAAACTATCACAAGAAGAGAAAACCAAACACCGCATGTTCTCACTCATAGGTGGGAACTGAACAATGAGATCACTTGGACTCGGGAAGGGGAACATCACCCCCGGGGCTTACCGGGGGGGGGGGGGAGGGGGGAGGGATTGCATTGGGGAGTTATACCTGATATAAATGATGAATTGATGGGTGCTGAAGAGTTGATGGATGCAGCACACCAACATGGCACAAGTATACATATGTAACAAACCTGCACATTATGCACATGTACCCTAGAACTTAAAGTATAATAAAAAATAAATAAATAATAAAAAAAAAGACTAGTTGACCGTAAAAAAAAAAAAAAAAAAAAGTTTTGTTTTCTAAATAATGATTTCTAATCCTTTGGACATGTGTGACTTCAGGCAAATCACTTCTCCAGGTCCTAGTCTCCTCATCTGTAAAATGGCGATAATACTACGTAGTGCCACAGAGACTCTTTTAGGGGTTAAATTACAGTACCCAGGATGGTACGAGACACACAGAATGTATTCAATAAATGGCAACTACTACTGTTATTATGGGCTGCTCATACAGTGGCAACTGTGTCCCCACAGCTTCCCGGGAGCACTTCCTCTGCTGGCCTGAGAGAGGAAGGCACGGCAAGGCTCCACCTCTATGCCGATCCACAGCACCAGGAGCCTTCCGGTCAGTTATAAACCCTCTCCTTCCCCTCCTGCTTCCCAGCCACTCTTCCTGCCTGACGAGAGCGGGGCTGCTGGGTGCCAGGCCCAGAAGCTGGCTCCCGCACTGCTCTGCCCATTCTCTGCCCAGGTCCCGGTAGCATCGACATGCAACGGCTCACTGTCACCCCTCCAGGCTGCAGGGTTCACTCAGGCCATCACAGGAGCTCTAGCGCTTCATGAGATGTCAGACTCAGAAGAACCTTGCCATCTTGTTTTGCTTTGTTATACACCAAGGTCATGGTTCCATTTAATCAGAGAGACTGAACGGTAACTGTAGCTTGTATTTACAAGCACAAAGCCCGGGGAGAAATTTCACGTGGTGCAGAGGTTGCAATGCTGCGTCATGTCTCGAGACCTTTTTTTTTTTTCCCCAGGTGTAAACCTAAAGCCATTGTATCAAGGAACCAAACTTAAATTTTAAAAACTAGAACCAGATTTCCCTTCTACTTTTCCTTTCACATCTCATTCTGAAAACAATTTGAGTTTGAAGAATTGTCTGTGGGGAGTGAGTTTTTCTCTGAAACTCTTGCAGTTGGACAAAAACCGATCTGTGCTGTAAAAGCATCAAATTCACAAGCACTGTCGTAAGTGGGGAATCACATGACTGCAAGATGAAGGAAATAGAGAAGGCACGTGACAGCTTGCTGGTTAGAAAAAGCCCTTTGCTGACCAACAGTAAGAAAATGGCCTTGTGTTTCAGGGAACCAAGGCAGGCCTCACGAAGGGGTCTCTAGCTCTGCCCGGCTCCCTGCCTTCGTGGTCCTTCCTCCAGGTGTCCTTGCTGCTGGTTCAGGTCCCGGGCGAAGGACAGAGTCAGAATGGGCTGTGTTGCTGCTGCTGCTCGTGGTCCTTGTCCAGTGTGCAGACTGCTGCCAGGCTCCCAGGCCCTTGCTGCTTATTCTCGCTGGGTGGGTTTCTGGTATTGTGCTACTTTGGGCCCCGGCCTGGGCTTCTAGCCCTCTGCTCCTCAAGCTGACTCTGCCGAGCCTTCTGCCTACTTCCTTGGGCCACTGCTCCCACTGGGCCTGATGAGCCCGAGTGCCCGCGTGTGGAGGCTGAACTCTAGGGCCTACTCCCCTCTGCTGTCTCCCTGCCACCCTCACACCCAGATGGGGCCAGCTCAAGTCAAATGTGGTGATGGCTCTTCCACGTGGCCTTGGGCCCTCTGAATTGTCGGCTGGGAGAATAACATCCCGCTGTGAATATCCTCTGAAATGAACCTTGCGGGTCGTGACTTCCTTTCCTTTCAACTTAGTACTGAAAGATGAGTCACCAGATTCCAATATTCTTAATGGTCATGGGGCCTTTGTACAATTTTATAGTATTGTAGGAATAATAATTTAGAACTGGTGCAATCCTCTCAAACCACCTTTTATTTTTGGCAAAAGCTGAGTTTTAGAGAATCCCAGCTGTCCTGAAATATTGATGAGCAGGGGTAAAGTGGGCTAACTTCAAACACAAATCCTGGTCCCTACACCTCGCCGCCAAGTTCAACAGCCTGCACAGCAACAGGCTGTTGTGCTTGGATCAGAAGGACCTGAGAGTCTTGAAGCTTGAACTACAACTGATTTTATTATGAATAAAATTAATTCAATGGAATTCTATTGAAACTGCATGGGGGAAAGAGAATTTGACCCAGTTTAGTCCAGACTCACAGAATTTTTTCCAATTCTTTCATTTACTACCTTATACCAACTTAGCCCAAAAGATATTTCTAGCAAAAGACTCAGTTACATGTATTTTAAAAGCATGAAGGAAAAATCCAACACCAAACCAATAAGCCTAAACATAGTTAGAGTCACTGTTTCCAGATGCCCGTAACCGAACACACTCATCTGCACTTCAAGCTCGGTGAACATTCGCTTCCTTATTTATCTTGAGTAAGGACAAACAGATAACATTTTTATTATCTCATCAGAGGCTACAAAAAGCTTCCAATCCTTAATCTTTTAATATCTTTCCAGTCCAAGCCTTAAGACCAACTTTGTTAGGACTCACAAAAACCTGAATTTAGAGAAAAAGGGACCATGATCAAACGTGAATTCCGTATTACCCATAGAAAGAGGAATGCTCTTCATAAAGAGACTTTGGATAGATGATATGCCTCATGGCTAACTGGCTAATTTTTAGAGCTTACTGATTTTAACTCACTCTTGGCAAAGGCAAATATTAGGGAACTGTTAGGAAGGGATAAGTAAGGGTGAAATGAGAACATAGATCAAAAGGAAATAAAACACTTATAAAACAATTTTACTAAATGTCCACTGTGGGCCAGGCACTTCCCATACCTGGGCGTGGACTTGTCTAATTCTCAGAATAATGTTGTAAAGGAGGCATTATTATTTCTCTGTCAAGAAAGGATCACAGAGGCTGGGTGTGGTGGCTCAGGCCTGTAATCCCAAAACGTTCGGAGGCTGAGGTGGGAGGACTGCTTGAGCCCAAGAGTTCGAGACCAGCCTGGGCAACACAGTGGGACGCCGTCTTTACAAAAAAAATTTTAAAATAGCTGGGCATGGTGGCATGCACCTGTGGTCCCAGCTACTCCGGAAGCTGAGGTGGGAAGATCACTTGAGCTTGGGAGGTCAAGGCTGTAGTGAGCAGAGACCACGCCACTGCACTCCAGCCTGGGCAACAGAGTGAGACCTTGTCGAGGAGAGGAGAGGAGAGGAGAAGAGAGGAGAGGAGAGGAGAGGAGAGGAGAGGAGAAGGTTAAGAAACTGGTATAACGGGGAGAGTAACTGGGGAGCTGAATCCTGAACAAGTTATTTAACATCAAACCTCAAACAAGATATAATCACTCAACTTGAAGCACTCTGATATCCCTTCCTTCAGGAGATCTTGCTCCTGAGGCTCCACGGGGTGCAGGTGCAAGTCATGGGCTCTGATATTCTAATAATCTATTTACTTGGGTACGTCCCACAAAATTATACATCCCTTGAGGTAAGCATGGTGCTTCCTAGACCACTGGATCCCTAATGCCTGACTCAAGTATGAGACCAACACTGAAGTCAGGATCCACACATCAAAAAAAATCCAAATAGAGAAGCATGTTTCTCTCATTGTTTGGAATACAGAATCCGAATAAAATCTGTGAATCAAAATAATAAAATGCACACTGAATAAACTTAACCTTTCCTTTTCCTTAGGAGAAGCCATGATGTTTTACATAGGTAGTGATAACATTGCTACAATAAATACTTGGCTATTTTAAGAGGTGGTAATTTTATTACTACTGAAAATACAAGGTAGAGAGAAATTTGAAAACATTAAGTAGGTATAAGCTATGACAATGAAGCTTACTCATTCAAATTAATAAGCTTCATTTACACATACAAAAAGGCCACGAGGCTCTTTGTACTTAGTGACAGAAATGACGTTGAGATATGAAGGTTACTTTGGGTGACTATAAAGCCCTGTCCCTTGCCCCTGGGTCTATGCAAGTCCTGGATTTTGTGATAACTCAGTAGGTTGTGACACAAGATGAACAAGCCTAAAAACACCCCAAACCATGAACATGTCTCAACTTTAGTTAAGGCCCTAACAGCAGTAAAAAAAATTAGGAAATTAAATCTGTTGTAGTAAAAGTAATATTTTCTATGTTATGGGTGGGCTATTTATTTTTATCCATTTAAAAAGATTTCGAGCATAATAATATGTGACAGAGACCTGAAAAGTCAGTTTGAAAATCTTGACCAACCTGGTGAAACCTTGTCTCTACTAAAAATACAAAAATTGGCCTGGCGTGGTGGTGGGTGCCTGTACTCCCAGCTACTGAGGAGGCTGAGGGAGGAGAATCACTTGAACCTGGGAGGCAGAGGTGGCAGTGAGCCAAGATCGCGCCACTGCACTCCAGCCTAGGCGACAGAGCGAGACTCCGTCTCAAAAAAAAAAGAAAAGAAAAGAAAAGAAAATTTTCATAAAACTCCCTCTCTTTCCCTTGCCTGAGGATGTTCCGTTTGCCTGATCCCAGGACTACCCAGTGTGGGAAGGAGAGCAGAGGCGAGAGCCAGGGGGGACAGAGGAGACAGCGGATTTGGCTGGATGTCAGAGCCAAGTCTGGGGCTGAGAGGGATAAAATGAATCTGGAGACATTTGGGGAGATGGATGGTAGAGAAACTTTCAGACTTACTGCTCTGGGTCATGTGATTGACACCCCTATGCCACTTCTAGAGACTGCAGAAGAGAATAAAACCATTTTCCCATGCTTCACAGTGAAGTTGGCTTATGCTTCTTTTGGATGGAACACTGGACTAAGGCTGACCACCCAGCAGCAAGCTTCCTTCCTTTGCTTACATGTAAAGTGCACTGATGTCATTCTCCAATCTATGACTGTTATGCCTTTGCAGATCTGACTGAGGGAGCACTGCAGAACACCAACAATTGCACAATTAACTGAACTACTGCACAATTAATTGTGAACATTACTTTCATTCATAAAATGTGAAGAAAAAGTAACTTAGAGAATTTTCAAGAATAGTTCTGATGCAAAAACAATCTGTGCTATAACAGAGTTTTCTCAAAGGATAAAAGGTGGCTTTTTAGTCTAATAGGGCAAGGCTCAACATAAAACTGCTGGATAAAGCTATAGCAATACCTTAAAGTCTAAGAAGCTGACCCATTATTTTCTAGCAGAGAGTTACTTTACCCAAACAGGGTTATGCATATAATTCATGAAGCTCTTTGTCCTGCTATAACACATCTAGGTGGTTAATAATTGAAAAACAAAATAAAAATGTGTGTTTTTTTGTGCTCTTAATAAATCTTCAGCATGGAATGTAAAAAATAAAAAAGAGCTCTAGATGGTAGGTTAAGAAAAATTCTGACAAGTAGCAAGAACAAATTGCCTTAAAATTTGGTAGCTTAAAACAACCATTTTCTACGGTCATGAATTCTTTGGGCCAGCAATTTGGACAGAGGTGTTGTCTGGGCCCTGAGCTGGGAGAGTCCACAGCTGGCAGCTGTACTTGTTGGAAAGGTCATTCACTCCTTTGTCCGGAGGTCAGTGCTGACCTCCAGGCCCTTCCATGCAGCCCTCTCCATGTGGGCTCCCTTGGGCACCCTCCCAGGACAATGACTAGATCCCACAAGAGCAAGTCAGGAGGAGAAGCGTTGCCTACCACGCCCTGCCTCAGCACCAGTGCTGTCTTCTCTTCATCCAGGCAGCCATGACCGTCCTGCCCAGCATCCATGGCAGGGAAGGAGGCTCTGCCTCCTGATGGGGGTAGCAAGGCTCTGGAAGAGCATGTGGTACTGTAATGCGGTAGTATTTAGAGCATAATCTGCCATGGTGGCTTGGTAGAGTTCATCTCTGTGAGCTTCAGAAGGGCTCGTTTTCTGCTCACCACTCTTACTCCCAAGAAGTAAGAGGGTGAAAAATGCTCCCGGAAATAAATTCAAATGCAAGTGCTGATGGAGGAGGTGAAGAGGCTCAGCAGAGATGGTTCTTAGTCAGAAACTTTAAATAGTAATGAGTGAGATGTTAAATATGACAGTGGTAAAGGAAAAAAAAATTCACCTAAAACCAGTGTGCTACTATTTCAGCGTGATGTTCCAGTGCTGTCTGAGAATTTGGAGAAGGTGAAGGTCTTGGAAAGTCTTTCTAGTGAAGTTCAAGGTCATATAATGTATGCAGAGTGATGTGATTTTAGTAACTCCATAGAAATGTTTTCTCATTTACAGTTCAATTCACTTCACCAAACTTCATTAAATTGCAGCCATCAATGAGGTTGGTAACTATGATCCAGAAAGATGGAAATGCAATGCCTCAGTAAAAAGCATCCAGGAGGTCTAGAGCCTTGGTTGAGGGAAGCAGCACAGGAAGGAGGGCCAGCTATGGGCAGGTACCAGTAAGAACCAAGGCCAGCAGGCCAGGGAAAGAGGGGGACTGTAGCCTCTGCGAGGAGGACGCAAAGACTTAAGACGAGACCCCTCGCACAGCCTGGGCAAAAACAGCAGGGGCTTCATGGGCAGGAGGAGACCTCAGCATCCCAGGCTGAGGCCACATACGGGGGCCAAATGAAATGAACTCTGGCCCTGAGTGTGTGATGGTTCAGGCACTAGCTGGAGTGGCGCTGGGCAGTCTCCTCCTTACAGACTAAGCACAGCAGAGGCCTGGAAAAGTCTTTGGGCTTGGAAGCTCGAAGCAACGCTGCCCACACTCCTCGGAGCCTGGTTTTGGTGGTGACAGCAGGAGCTGTGGCATCTAAATGAGACAGTTGCATAGCAAAATTATTAAAATCAAGGAAATCTGTCAGTAATTTGTGGCATTTTTTATCACTGCAATAAGTTGAAAACTGTGATTACACTGGAAAAGAAAAGAACGAAAGAATGACTACCAGTTACTCAAAATGTACAATGGAAGTGAGTGAGCTGACTGCAGGACTGTGACCAGGAGCCACCTCACACATACCTAGAGTCTCCCGCCATTCTGCCAGCGCACGTACCCACAGCCAAGGGCCCATCAGCAAGCTCAGCCCCGCAGCCACTCATGACTCTCCAGACTCATCTGTGTCAAAACAAAACTAAAGTTTCCCACTTAATAAAAGCGAAAGGCTAATAGACTTGAACGTTTACTGCATGTTGTTGGGTATGCCTTAATCTCTCCCCTGGCTAAGCTGCCATCATATAAATCAGAGCCGTGAGTTATCATTGTTCTAGTAGCAATAAAAATAATAATAAAAGCACTGTGAGGTCAGAAAATGTCAAGACCAGTCAGAAAAATGAGCGAGACATAAAACAAAGTATAAAGGACCAGCTAGGTTCGGAAAAATTCAGGTACTGTACCTCCAAGTGTGCTACAGCAGGAGGTAGCTGCCACTGCTGTTTTATTTAATGAGTCTCCACATAAATTCCAGCTGCTAACCATGTGATAAGTCCATCTCAGAACACGAGGGGCCCCGTTCACTATCGGTGTTCACGTCCTGGCTGCCATTAATGGGAATTTCACTTACAGTAAGGGAAAAACAGATCTTGAAATGTTCTGTTGGATTTAGGTTGTTAGCTTTTTAATTTTAATATTAACTGGTTTGACTCTTTTTTAAACAACAAAATTAATATGCAAAGTCTCTTCATCTAAATACAAGAAAAAGGAGGGCGAACAAGTCCTGGATACTTAAAACATTTTTAATGTGAAGAAGGTGTAAAAACATTTTCCTGGACACCAGAGACGGAATTTAGACTGCAGAGCAGAAACAGCCCACATAAATTTCATAAACTGCCTGAAATGAGTAAATATAGAAAAGAGGGGATTTTGTTTGGAATATATTTTGTGTGGCACACACACTTTTGTAAACTTTTTAACCCTAAGGTTTTGGTGGCAAATGCATCATTTTTCAAAGAGGAGTGTGTACAGGACTGAAATGTGGACCTCCGCCTGGTGCTGGAGGCGCGGCTAGTGGGAGGTGGCGTGGGAGAGTGTGGAGAAGGCAACCCGAGACAGGCAGACTGGGAGCCCAGACCTGCCACTGCCCACCGTGCAGCCTTGGCAGGTTGCTCACCCTTGCTCTCAGTCGCCCAGATGTCAAATCGGAATATTAACGCATGGAGGTTAGACAGGCAATGAGGAAAGGCTTGGCAAGAAAGCCAGAAGCAGGCACAGAGAGGAAACCATGAGTCACAAGTAAGGGAGACAGAGGCAAGGATTGGGAGCCGACCAAGGCCACAGTCGGGAGGGCGATCCAGAGTTCAGACCAGGGAGGTGGAGGAACAGGCAGGCTTGAAGAACGCAGGGCAGAACTGCACAGGTAAAGGATGTCTTACGTGTTCTGTGTACTCCACCGGATTCTTCCATTTCTTCACAATTAAAAAGCAATGGGACAAGAGTTAAAGGGAGGCAGTAGCACACGAATGGTCTAATTTGGGGGGCATTTTTGTTGGTTCCTAAGAGGCATGCGTCAATTCATTCACAGGCATTACTATCCTGGGGTTTCCTGGCAGAAATGTCTGGGATGATCTGCTTGGAAATACTTACAAGAAAGAGGTAGTTTCTCATATTACACTAGCAATGGAAGGGGAACAATAAGGTCTGCAGGTGATGACCTCATCACTTCAGATAAGAGAAAAAGAGCTTCAGTCGGAATTCTCCTTTTTCACAAACCTATAATTTAGGGCTAGCCTTCAATCTAGTCATTAAGAAATATCCAAGTTTCTCAAACGCTGGAATTTGGCTCAAATGCTGTTAATGGAACTCTGTGTTTTAGGTCAAATAATTTTAACTCTTTCAAAAGCCACTTGTTGGATTTTAGTTACAAGAAAAAAATTAATTAACTTAGATTTCTGGACACCCTTTCATTTTCCTCTATGCGTTAGTGTAAAACTGCAAAGCAATTCTTCTGCTACCCACCTGGAGTTAGGGAGTGACTCTGCAGACTGAAGGGCACTATCCCCAACAAGACAGCCCTCACTTCGGGCACCAGCCACAGTTTGTGCAGTTTGTGGGTCCCCAGGTCACCTGCACTTACAACCGACTGGTTATACACTTGAGGGGTCTCCACCTTCAGTTTGATAATTGTGAGGATGACTCACAGAACTCAGGACACGACAGACATGTAATGACAGTGCTATTAGAAAGGATACAACTCAGGACCAGCCAAATGAAGGGACACCAGGGGATGGTCTGGGAGGGCCCCAAAGGCAAAGCTTCCATGTGCTCAAGATGCATCACCCCCTTATTACATCAATGTGTTCACTACCCGGAAGCTGCACTGCCCAGAGATTTTACTGAGGTTTCATGACATAGTCATGACTGACTGAACCACTGGCCGTATGCTGACCTCACTTGACTCAAGGCCCTGACTCTCTAAGCCCATGGTTGGCTTATCTAGCATGGCCAGCCCCTACCCTGAAACCATACAGGGGCCCACCATGAATGACAGAGACACTCGTATTACTTACGAAATGCCAAGGATTTAGTCTCCCTCCTAGGAATCAGGACAAAGGCCAAATTCTTTATTATATAAGTTAGATAGAACTCGACAAAAAAAATATTTTTTCCTTTTTCTTTTTTTTTTTTTCCTGACAGGCTCTTGCTCTGTTACCCATGCTGGAGTGCAGTGGTGTGATCATGGCTCCCTGCAGTCTCGACCTCCCAGGCTCAAGCAATCCTCCCACCTCAGCCTCCCTTATAGCTGGGACCTCAGGTGCAGGCCACCACACCTGGCTAATTTTTCTGTATTTTTTTTGTAGAGATGGGGTCTCACTATGTTGCCCAGGCTAGGGCTGAACTCCTGGGTTCATGTGATCCTTCCAGCTCAGCCTCCCAGTGACGGGATTGTGGGTGTGAGCCACCACACCCAGCCTAAAATTACTTTCTATCTTACTGCTGGTAACATAGCTAAATATTACGCCAGCATTTAAAGAAGTGGCATATAATCCCACTTCTGTTTAAATAGTATCACACTTATATTTATGAGCTTCTATCGTTTGTGATCCACTTTGTTATGTTCTATCATTCTTTCCCCATCTTGTATTCATAAAGATACATTTTTCTGTTCTTAAATATATGACATTGCATTATTGCTATTAAAGTTCTTATTATTTTTGATGAAATGCTCTCACATTGTCAGAGTCATCCTGAAAACCTCACTCTTTCTGTCAACAATCTTATCAATCCTACTTACTCGGCGAGAAATCTAGAAACAAATGGTCACACTCCAGTATGACAGCTCAGAAAGAAATTTTCAGTATTTAGGGCTTATTAGACAAGCCCCTCTTCTCAGAAAGAAGACGAGCCAATAATTAGCAATAATAATAATAAGAGCTCACAATTATTGAATGCCTCCAATGTCTCCATGGGAGTTAGGCATGGTCTTACAACAGCCCAGTAGGGCAGACACTACTATTTTCTTTATTTTATAAAGAAACAAAATGAAATGTAGAGAGGCTGAGTAACTTGTTCAGATTCACATAGAAAGTGGTACAGTTGGCTTTTAAAACTCTGCTTTGACTCTAGCACCTAAACTCTTAACTGTTGTTGGCTTACCTACCCGTTTTCGAGGAAACAGGTAGGTAAGAATTTCATGAGGCAAATTTTGCATGAAGTTTCCAAGTTTTCCAAAATATCAAGGTTTTCTATACTTTTTCTATAGTAGTTATATATGGTATATATAGTTTTTCTATAGTATATGTAAGTATAGTAGTTACATATAGTTGTATGATTTGAATTTTCATTTATATCCACATGTATCAAGGAATATATGATCTTCAGTGAATACCAATTCACTGACAACAATCGTGATACTTAGGGATGAAGTGTAAAGAAGTTCTGCTGCTGCCTCCTTTACCTCTTGTGGTAGGCTGAGTAACGCCTCCCAAAGACGTCCATGCCCTAATTCCTAATCAGTGACTATGCTACCTCGCATGGCAAAACGGTCTTTGCAGATGTGAGTAAGAATGCTGAGTTGGGGAGATGATCCCAGTCTAGGTGGACCCAATGTCATCAAAGGGCTACAAGGCAAAAGGTCAGAAGAGAGAGAAGGTAAGTGACGATGGAAGCAAAGGAGATACGTACTTTGTAGGCACTAGAAAGAGCCGCAAGCCAAGAACTGCAGGTGGCCTGTAGAAACTGGAAAAGGCAAAGAAACAGAGTCTCCCCTGGAGCCTCCGGGAGGGATGTAGCTTTGCCAGACACTTTGACTGTGACACTCATTTGGACTTCTGATTCCAGAACTGTAAGATGATGATTTGTGCTTGGCTCAGTTTACTTGGGCTGCCAATACAAAATACCTTGGACTGGGCGCTTAAACACAGAAATGTGTTTTTTTCACAGTCCTGGAGGCCACACTTCTGAGATGACACTACCAGCATGGTCTTTTTCTAGTGAGGACGCTCTTCCTGGCTTATAGATGGTGGCTGCGTTCTCACTGTGTCCTCAATAGGGGCGGGCGGGGGAGAGCTCTGGTTTCTCTTCCTCTTCTTACAAGGATGCTAATCCCATTATGAAGCCCTGGCCTCCTGAAATCACCTAAACCTAGCGATCTCCCAAAGGCCACATCTCCAAATACAATCACATTAGGAGTTAGGGCTTCAACATATGAATTTTGGGGAGACACAATTCAGACCACAGCAGTGTTGTTTTAAGTCACTGGTTTTGTGGTAATCAGAAAAAAAAAGGCACAAGTATGGCTTGTTCCCTTCCTCCTAAGTGGAATTAACATCTTATTTCCTCTTCCTAGAATACAACGTGCATTTTGGTGTTTTTAGTAAAGATAAAAGCCGAATATATTTTTAAACTTTACTACTGTTTATAACGTACAGTCAAATTACATGGTTTTAAATGAATTTTTAATCTAATCAAAACAGCCTATATAAGTAATATGAAAAGTCAAATAGTGATGAGACTGATAATAAAAAACAGAAATCTCTTGTTTCTTGCTCCTCCCACCTTGCCAGACTCTTCAGAGTCCTCTTTCAATACTTATAGTTTGCCAAATGATGTGTCTGTTCTGTCACCTCCTGATCGATGTATTTGAGGAATTAACTACTGACTTCTTATTACAGCACTAGGGAATTTTTAGCATATGTATAAACTTTCAAACTCACTTCCCCTCTACAATTACTTCTCAATTTTTGGTTAAGTCTATATTCACAGTAGCAATTATTAGTTTCTATATAAATATTATTTTCTTCAGGATCAGCTAGTATAACATGATTTCATTCCTTTCTTTGAATGAGTAAAAACTGGAAGCATTCCCTTTGAATACTGGCACAAGACAGGGATGTCCTCTCTCACCACTCCTATTCAATACAGTGTTGGAAGTTCTGGCCAGGGCAATGAGGCAG
>NW_012117332.1:757278-771788 GCF_000951035.1 Colobus angolensis palliatus | reverse complement strand
AGGCTTGAGCCACCGCGCCTGGCGCCAGTGTAATTTTTCGTACCTTCAAACCTGTCAGAGAACTTACTGCTTCCTTTTTATTTTTCTCATGGAAACATCTCTCTTGAAGGGATCGGTGTTCAATACTGTTTGTTTCACCTTCAGTATTGATCGTTTCACCTAGACCTGCTACTGTTGTCTGCTTGGGATTTCCTTTGCTGTCATCCTGAGAATTCCCTTCTCTCCCTGTGTTGGATCTCCTACAACTATTCCTGAATACTACACCTTCATTTTTCTTGATTTATTCCCTTGTTTTGGTAGAGTATATCTACCAATAGCTTTCTCAGAAAAGTACATGGAGGATAATTACATTAAAAATGATATGTGTTTGAAAATGTCTGTAATATCTTGACTTGGTTTAGAATTTCAAATTAAAAGTCATTTCCAAAATTTAGAGGGTTTTGCTTTACTGGCTTCTTATTCCAATATTAATAGAATGCCATATTTACTCCTGATCATGTGTCTGAAATCTGTACTTCTGGAAGTTTTATGATCTTCCCTTTAACTCCAATGCTGAAATTTGACAACAGTATTTGGTGTGGGTCTTTGTTCATCCACTGAGCTGGACAATCACAAAGCCTTTACAATCTCAAGAATTATATTCTGCTCTAGGAAATTTTCTTCACATACTCATATGATAATTTCCTTATCTTTTCCATCTCTCACTATGAAATTCTTATTAGATGTTTTCACTCTTCAATATATCCGCTAATTCCCAGATATCTCATCTTCATCCCTTTCTTGATGCCCTTTCCCTATCTATACTCATTCCAGTAGTGATCTCTTCTAGTTTCAACAAATGACTTCTTCAGGTTTCCTCCGGCGGCACCGTGGGGCAGTTTCCTGGGTCATAAATTCCCCAATGTCCTGTGTTCTATGATACTCTCAGAACCCATGATAAAATGACGATGCATTTGTGAGGTACTTCTCTACTTCAGGACGGCTTTAGGAGCCTATGAGGCTGTTCTAGGGATAGAGACAGAGGTTAACATGAGCTTAAGAGTTCCAGCTGACTTCAGAACAGTTTACAAGAAATTCAGATAAACTTATAAATTCCATTTCCCTTTAAAGTAGGCCTCAACCAGGGTGGGAAACTTTAAGTGACCTCTTTCAAGAAGTTCAGGAAACAAAAATCTGACTTATTACCTTTAAGATGTCCATGGACTTGATGAGTCTGCTTTTATGTCAGCGAACATCATCAACTCCAGGACACCTGGATATTTTTGAGCCACCGCAGGCGGAGACTGGAGTGCCTTATGTACAGAGGTGATAGATATAGTTTATTGTGAAGGCAGCTAATCTTCCTACTTTAAAATGCCAAAGGAAGTCAAAAGCCACGTGGAGGATAATTACTACCCTTTTTCTTCATTCTCTGCAATTTTATGGTCACCTGGAATTCTGGGTTTCTCATTTTGCTTAGTATTCCTGGAGAAACATAAATTCCCTGCCAGTGTATCTCACATCTCAATGTTTCTCCCAAATGTCTAAGACTTAAACGAACAGAAAGTTTGACCAGCTTATGGCCATAAATGAAGAAATGTTTGTACTCAGTTTAAAATATAATGTGCTTAGGTCTAATAGGATAAGGAGTCCCCAATAATGGTAGCAGTGGAATGATGGAAAGGGCTTTACACACTGACGTGGGAATAACCTCACTTTAAGTGGACAGGAGATGGAGACAGATACTTCTAAACAAAGCCTGGGTCACTGAATGATTATCCCAGGAGGATGAGAAAAAAGAAACAACAAAATATAATGTTTGGATCTATATGAGAAGTTTATCCTAACCTTTTGAAATCAATTTACCAGCCACTTTTCCAATGCCCTATCAACACTTAGTGAGTTCTTTCTCCTTTTATGGTAAATCCATGAAGATTTCCAGTTATATAATTGCATTCCAAGTCCCATTTACTTCTGTCTACTCTACTACAAATATTTCTCTACCTAAGATATTCTCTAAAATAACTTCACTGAGGGAAAAAAAAAAAAAACTTGGAAAATTGCAGCACCATATATAAACCACTGAGGTGTACAAAACACTTAAATAAACAAAGACACATGTATATTAGCAAAAATCACAGGGAAAGGAAATTGGGGCATTATATAGAAAGCTGAGTGTTTGGTTGGTGGTTGAAACCATGGTAAGTTCTATGTCTAGGGACAGAATTTGAGGTCAAATCTGGTACCCAGAAGCTGCAGGAAATGTACCAGCCTTAGAGAATTTGGCCTCAGTTTGACTTCACACCACAGTAGGGTTAACATTATTGGGTTGATCAAAACTTCCTATCAACTCTGAATATTAATAGTGATACCCAAATCATTTTATAGATTGATTGAGAGCTACCTATATTTCCTGACAAGACCTTTATATGTGTACTATTCGGGAATATCATTCTTATCCCAAATACATAAAAATCATACGGAACCTCTGAAAAGGAGACAGATGGTCCATTCTAATTAAATTTTAAATTAAATGTATTTAAAATTTAATTTACAGGGGTGAGCCACCGCACCTGGACGATGATATCCTGAGCAATCTAAAATGAAGCTGGGGCCAGGTGTGGTGGCTCACCACTCTAATCCCAGCACTTCTGGAGGCTAAGGTGGGGTGGGCGATTACTTGAGTCCAGGAGTTTGAGACCAGCCTGGGAAACATGGCGAAACCCTGTCTCTACAAAACAAAAGCAAAGAAACCCCCAAAACCACAAAAATTAGCCAGGCATGGTGGCGCAGGCCTGTAGTCCCAGCTATTCTGGAGGCTGAGGTGGGAGGATCACTTGAGCCCGGGAGGAAGAGGTTACAGTCAGCTGAGATAGCACTACTGCACTCTTGCCTAGGTGACGGAGTCAGACTCTGTCTCAAAAATAACAACAATCATCAAAAATGAATGTATTTTCATACATAGATTTCTACACGCTACCAAAGACTCTGAGGTACAGATTTTTGGTTTTTTAAGGAATTCCTAGTTATACCTAAAACCCACAAGGCATCAAAATTACACAAATGTATACAACACTAGTCTAATGGCTAAAATGACTGTATGGCGTCTACTGATTTTCCTTCTGAATATTCATCCCTTTTCCCATATAACTGTATATGTACATTCAGATATATATGCATATATGCATATATTTCCCTTAAATCATTTATTAGGAAGAGTATCTATGCCTACCTCACAAACTATATTTCCTTACTGGGGAAAAATTAAAAGGTGAATGAAACATTACCGATTTTAAAATGATAATCAAACAATGAGAAATGGGCAAATCAGGAGGAAATATGCTTTGAATTCAAATAAAATTTAAAGATTAGGTCAAAACAGGAAGTTCACATGAAATGCTTCAATGGTATAATAAGCTTTGCAATTTAAAGAACTTGTAAATCAATGTTTTTATTCTGAAAGCAGTTCATTCACATGAACAGTCATCCACATTTCAGTGAACTCAATTTAAACATCTCCTTAATTTTAAAATATGCAAGAAACATTTTCAACAGGACCCTAAATAAGCACTCAGATGAATGCTAATAATTTATCCGAAATATATAACCTGCATATTCACAGTGACCCAATAAACAGTGAAGCCAGAGATTGGGGGAAGGCAGGGCCTGGCCAGTTCTCTTCTCTCTACAAACTCCACCAGATTAGCAGGATGTCTATATCTGAAAAGAAAGTGGTAACCAGAAGCGTGGCTTTGGCGGAACGAGTTCCTTTCCCCATATAAGCACAGGGTTGTGTATCTTCTCTATTCAACAATTCCCACAGGACCTAGAGGGCTCTGCAGCTGTGAACTGTCCACAGGGCTCTGGGGAAGAGATCCTGGAATGCTGGCTCTGGAAGTCCACCCAGTCTCACAGTTCCTCATAGGCTTACCGAAATCTGGGATCCATAGTCATTATATCTCAGGCAGGAAGACATGTAAGAAAAAAATGTATGTAGGAAAAATGTATGAAACTTGTCATTTTTCAGTAAGATAGATCTTCAAAACATAGGATAACAAATGAAGCTGGTCCAGGTTATAGACTACTCTTAGTATATTTTCAAACCCTTGTGGCACTTTTAAAAAACACAGATTCTCAGGACTCATGCCTGCAGATTGCAATCAGGTACACTGGAGAGGGACCCAGGAAACTCTAACGTTATAAAGCTCCCCAAATGCTCATAATGATCAAGTCATGTTTGGGAGCTCAGATTTGATGCTGTTTTGGAAAACTTCCTTGGGATAATATGACTTCAAATCACAACCCTCAGAGTTTATTTCAATCTTCTAATATTGAACTTCTACATACACTTGCTCCGTTAGCAACATAATAATTCACCGACTTACCCTCTCCCTTCAGTTAAAAATAACAATCATAAAATATTAATTTGCTGTGTTTTCCATTCAAATGTTCACTTTTAGTAGCAAAAAACTTGAGGAAGCGGAGAACAAGCTTCTTCCTTCCTCGGCACTTAGGAAAGATCTAGCTCCTTCAAACTGTACTGATGTTTGATATACTCATCAGATGCTTTACCCATTCCCTTACAGCAAATCAGAAAAAAGTGATCTTGATTCAGTGAGGAATGTTTATTCAAATGGCTCAAAAATGTAGGAAGAATGGTGTTACTATATGCACAACAAATGATCACTAGATCATGACTGCTGTGTGCTCAAGCAGGGATCCCTAACACCCAGGCCAGGGACCAGTACCAGTATGTGGCCTGCTAGGAACTGGGCCGCACAGCAGGAGGTGAGCAGCCTGCAAGTGAGCATTACTGCCTGAGCTCTGCCTCCTGACAGATCAGCCGAGGCAGCAGAGTCTCACAGGGCGTGAACCCTACTGTGAACTGCGCGTGCGAGGGATCCAGGTTGCACACTCTTTATGAGAATCTAATGCCTGATGATCTGAGGTGGAACAGTTTCATCACAAAAGCATCCCCAGCCCCTGGTCAGTGGAAAAATTGTCATTCAAATGTTATAGCGAGCCTGCTAAAAGCACAGGTGCACCTGGTAAACTCCACGTGTTAAAAAGGTAAAAAGAACTCTCTCACTTCCTTCTTGAGCTAGGTCATAAATATTTTAACAGACTTGTGTCCATCTATGCTGACTTTCTATGAAACTGAAAGTTCCTCTCAAGTAAGTGTTTTGCGATGTTTTGATCTGTACAATGCAAAACACAGTGGCAAGTACATGTCAGTACTGTCATTGTCATCAGAGTTACTAACATGTTAAAATATTCACAGTCCAAAGCATTTTACACACACTAATGTGTTTAATTTCCCATTGGAATCCTATGAGGTAAGTATGAATGTTATCTTCATTTCACACAGAGAGAAACTGAGGCACAAAGAACTTAATAGACTTGGCCAGCATTTCACAGCTAGGAAGTGTGGCAGAGCCAGTATCTGAACCCAGGAAGCTCAGAAATTATGTTCCAAGGGGCACCATTCACATGAATACAAGGGAAGGTGTACATTTGTGGACCCCAGTGGACACAGCTTGGAGTGTCCTCTATAATTACCAGATCCCATGCCTCGGCCTATACCAGGACAGGTTTGCTAACAAGTCAAGGTATCTGCACTTTGATGACAGACCCTTGGTCTCTGTTTGTTTCAGTTTTGTCTCTGACTCATTTTTTGGTTCTAATGCTAGGAATGTCACATAGTTATTTCCTGGTTTTATATACTCAAAAGTACTCCTGGAAAACATCTTCCTGCAATTCTTGAACAAAGGAGTCAGAGGACACAAAGTTTTCACATTTTTCCAGTTTTGCTTTCGATCTCAGTTTGTACCAGCTTCAGAAAAGCACTCATTCCAAAGTTCTAGAAATTTCATTAACTGTGACTGCATTATGAAGAACAACCTTGCTTAAATTTTGATTTATGAGTTTACTTCTAATTCCAGAGCGCACACACATACACACATACACACTGCTGTCTTAAGAGAAAAGTTCTAAGAATTTAAAAGCTATCATTGAAAGATGCAACTCCACACTGTTACGATTTCCAAATAAGTCACTGTACTGGATAATTTTAAAAGAAACCAGATTTTTAAAGAAATATTAAGAAACTGTTTCTGTACTGAGTTCTCAGATAAGAGCAGAACCTGTAGAACCACTGAGCCTTGTGCAAACCTACTGTGTGGGTGGGTCTGGAAGAGCATCCAGGTTTTCTCGTAGCTGGAATGGGAGTGAGGCCCATGTGGAGGCAGGAGCATGAGCCTCCTTTGGATCAGAAGGCTCTGTAATTCTGCCTATAGCCAGCCACCCACTGAATCTCCAAGAGAAGGCAGAAGCCATCCCTTTTCTTGGCGTATTACTTGTTTGGGAGTCCTCCAAGTGAATGTCCCCTAAATGTCAAACAGAACCGAGCACTATAAAGTTCTGTTTTGCCAGTGCCTCCCTTGCAATCAGATCCCATTTTCTGGTTTTGGCATCGCATACTGTTGGAGAATACGAGACAGCTTTGTTGGCACCTACACCGGGCGTGTGAACTGCAGGCTATGACACATTGGTGGCAACACAAACCTGCATCTTGCTTGCTTCAAAACATACTTCTTCCTTATGGGAAGTACTGGAACACAAATAACTTAGAATCCCCCCAACTTACTTCTGTCAAACATAGGGTGTTCTGGGCCCGGTCCATACTTCATGAGCCAGCAAAGAGGCATTTTGATCACTACAACTTGTTTTTAAATAGGAACTTTCAAACCTTTACTCCTGCTGATCCCCAGGATATCGTGTAGGTCAAAGATGAGCAAGGGAAGGGACTGGAGCCAGGGAGCTGGGCTGGAGGTGGAGTAAGAGTGGAGAACTGGCCATGATGAGGGTGGAGGGTGTGGGTGGGGAGGGAGCCAGCTAGCCCTGCGCTTCCTGCTGGCCAAGAGTCCCCTGCCCCCTCCTTCTTTTCCCCTCAATGTTCAGATAATAAAAAACAGTCTCTTTAAAACATCCAATTTATTGTGGATTTAATCCCTAACGATGAAAGTGACTGGCCCTGATATGCTGGAGTAGATGGCATATATCTAAGAAAGCCCAAGGCTTGGCAACACAGTGCCTTTTGACTCCCAGCCACCTGCCTTTGGTCTAGTTTTCTTTTTCAAGTTGTGATACCTCTGATGGGAGTAATTTTTACATGGGAAAACTGTGATCAAGATATACTTTTAAGTCTGAAGGTCTTCATTATTATCGAAATAGGTGAAAGAAGATGAGAAAATAGCGCTGTGCTTGTTCTTCCTTACTTTTTAGTCACATTCTAGAATAACAGAAGTCAGGAAAGTCCAGGAAAAGAAGGAAGGCAAAGCAAGGAAATCAAGAGAAACTGGCTGAGGGGCTGGGGAGGGAGGGAGAATTAAAACTGGAGGGAGACTCCAGAGATGACTCTTGATATATGCATATGCTATCCATTTAATGCTATATGTTACCACTAACACACATTGTTGATTTCACAGCTACAGCCTACTAAACAAATTGCGTCCTTTATTCCTAGATACACTAATTTTGGGACTCCCTCTCTGAACAGACAAGAAAACTCAACCACTACTTCAAATACCTCCTCACATATTTATATCAGTTGGAGATTTGTTTAGATTAACAAACTCTCCAAGGGTTAAGATAGTCGGTCATTCATACCTTAATGTCTTTTTTTAAAAAAACAAAAATCCCAGCTAGCTGCAATGGTCTCAGTGATTCAGAGCTTTGCAGTGAGGAAGAGAGCAGGAGGCCAGGGGAAAAGGAGGCCAGCCTTCCCTTCCTTCCTCCCACCTTGACCAGGGCTGCTTGATGATGCCCATATGGTGGTTGGCCTCTGAAATTCTTCCTTCTCAACAAGGTCTCCTGAAATAAAATTTAGGTTTCCAAGGTGAATAAGGTCTGGTTTAAGTAACGTGATATATGGAAATAAAGAAGCTTCCGATTCTGAGAACTCTGGTTGTGAACCCTGGCAACTCCAAACACAGGTTGTATTGATATTGGTGAGCTCCTTCAACTCTTTAAGTCTCAGTTTATGAATTTGTAAAAAGTGGATAGTAACACCAACCTTTCTCAGGAGGGTTAGACATCTATAAAAAGGCAGCAGAAAGTTCTTATGACTCCTACTAACATCCATTTCTTTTTTTTTTTTTTTTTTTGAGACGGAGTCTAGCTCTGTCACCCAGGCTGGAGCACAGTGGCATGATCTCAGCTCACTGCAACCTCTGCCTTCTGGGTTCAAGTGTTTCTCTGGGACTACAGGAATGAGCCACCACACCCAGTTAATTTTTCTTTTTCTTTCTTAAGTAGAGATGGGGTTTCACCATATTGGCCAGGCTCGTCTTAAACTCCTGACCTCAAGTGATCTGCCTGCCTCAGCCTCCCCAAGTGCTGGGATTAGACATCTATTTCTCTAGGGCACCGCATAGTCATCATCAACTCCTTAGCCCTGGGTGAAGCAGGCATAGCACAGCAAACAGCTACAAGAAGTGGATATGATTCTACCTCTGAAAGCGCAGAGGTGGGCCTGGGCCTCCAAGAACGGAGTCACACCAAAAGACGTCAAGGTGCTGAGTAAACTGCTGGGAAGAACTGCTGGAGGAGCGAGCTCTGGTTACTGGTGATTCTTGAAGAGTGAGTCCTGTCTCAGGGTCGTGAATGTGACAGATCTCCATAGCAGGCAGCTGCCACTTCATCCCTGCTCCTGAAAAGTGACACTCGGGGCATACAATCTGCTTCCAGGTGCTCCCTGGAGCGCGACTATGAGGACTTGTGACTAGAACAGCCTGCCCAGAGCTGTAAAATGTGCTTATTCTGTGAGACCTGCACCAAAATTACCTTTCAGGAACAGAGAAATATTCTGTGAGGAAGCTATGTAAGGTGGCCTCTTGAGGAAGGGGGCACAAGTATAAATTTCCAGTCAGTTCGTGTGAGTTTTCAAAGAAGCAAGCTATGCTCCTTATAGGAATGAGAATCTTGCCTTGTTGGAGAATAATGAGTACATAGATATTTGTGATTATTATTCAAGCTGCCAATCCTGGTAGCTATTCAGTAGATAAGTAATTAGTAACAGTTTTGTTGGACCATGAGTATCAGAGATTCATACTCTTTGAACAGAACCTTAATACAGCAGTAAAGGTTTATAGCTGTATAAAGCTGTCCAGCTGGAGTGGAGGCAACCCGCAACATTTTCCATGCAAAATCCACTCACATGATGCATTCCCCACCCCACCTCACTCCCGTCGGAGAGGCAGGGCAAAGGGAGCAGATGTTTGCACGGGAATTTTCCCAGGGCTCAATTCAAGAAGCTAAAACAGTGAGCACACCTGAGCAAATGAGGCCTGGCTCTGGCGGGCAGTCCCGGGCAGAAGCCCCACATTTTTCCGAGACTACGTTTTCCACACACAGAGAGCCATAGAGGGTAGAAAAGAAAGGCATTTTCAAGCTTGAAAGTTGGAATTCTATTCACTCGCTATACTGTTTAACTTTATCAGCTTTCATGAGGGGACAATGAAGAACTATAGTAATTTTTAGCTTGTTGAATTTTATGGTTTATTTATGCACATCTCAGAGAAAGACTTCATCTAATGCTACCCTCCCACCCCAAATAAAAATGGCACTGGACACTATAAAGTTGAAATAGCCACTGACCTTAAAAGCCACTGTCTCAGGCATTGCCAGTAACAAAATTTGGACTTGGATATTTAAACAAATTGTATTTAATAAAGGCCATATTTGCCTAAATAGAAAAACTGAGATGCAGTACTACCTGAAGTGAAAAATGTTGAAAGTTTCAGTAGATTATTCCAATGTCAAATAAAATCAGCTTCTTAAAATATTTGAACAGAAGTACAAGTCTTCATTTGAGAATTTAAATTTCATATAAATTAATACTGTCCTAATGACTGCACAACTTTGCAGACACCAGTTAGTTCAGGATCCTGTATATAGTCGCTACTCAATAAATATTACTTGACCTGAAGGACAAGACAGCAATCTGTGAGATCAAAAAATAATAATAATAAAGTTTCTACACAGCAAGCATTTTCTATAATAGGCATATCTCAAACTAATAGGCAGGAAGTATATTTAAAAAAATGTTTTTGCTTTAGGTCTAAAAGATTTTCCTTTCCAACTAGAAAACAGCTGAAATCATGTATCCTCAGCCCAACATAATTTCACGCCTAATTTATGGAAATAGAATACCAAAGGCCTCTGAAAGGGAGAGGGCAGGCAGGAGGGAAAGGATAGTGTGACATTAACACAGGGACCTGCTCCGCTGCTGTCTGGCAGGAGGGAGGCCTGGGCGAGTCTGCCCTACAGGGCGGCACAGTGAGATTCCAGCAAAAACATGTGTTATGCAAGGAGGAGGGGGCGCTCTGCTGAATGAACTTACTGTTACCTTTTCCCCCTCGAACATAAGTCTTCTTTTTCCTGATACTGTCTGAATTTGAAACATCTAATTTAATCCATTGGAGGGCCAGTCTTCCTTTTATTTCCTGTCTGTACTGAAGCAGTCGCCTGTTTCAATTACGACTTTCTCCAGCTCCTACATTTCTTGTGCTCCAGCTGGCTCAAAGTGCACTTCCTTGGAAGGTAAAATGCACTAACTGTGCTGATCGGAGACTGATAGCTGGAGAGCCACAATATTTAATAGCTGCGCTGATAAGGAGGTTTAAAAAAATCCATTTTTGAGCCTAAACAAAAGGATATTATGTAGCTGCATGTTCAATTAAGATCTAGTTAAATTCTTTTTTCCCATTATGTGGAACCTCATGCAGGCAGCCGACATAACTCATAGTGTTATGGCAAATTTCATCGGCACTGTACGTTTGAGAAATGTTTCCCTCCTGCTTTTCAGTTAGTTACTGCTGATTTGGGACCAGCTTGGTGCAATTATTTCAAAGAACAGAAATGTGGGATTGATACGGCATTCTTGCAAAACCTTGGCTGGCTAAAAATAAGACTGTTTTGTAGTCGAGAAGGCAAAAAACGTCTCTGGGCTGTAAACACCAGTCAATGTATTTCTTTTCTGCTTTATGAAAACCACAATTTTTTTTCTTTTTTCCGTCTCTCCTTACTCATAGTGTAGTTTAATTACAGTTTAATCTCTTTCAGCGAGCAGCCCTCGAGACCTTATTGTTCAACCACAGTATTATCAAGGCTACAGCTACAATTTATGGCAAAAGGTAGAGGCTCCCTTTAGAAAAACCAAAATGCTCCCTCCCTGCCCCCAAATAAATAAATAAATAAATATAATAGTTACTTTATTACAAACTCACATTACAAATTTTTATTAGGCTCTAGAGATGCCAGGCCAATAATTAAAGAAATACCTGAGAGGTGTTGATCAACACTCACCCTGTTTAACTCTGCTGGGTCAATAAATCTGCAGGAAAACTTTTAAGTTAACAAGATTGTTTGGGCCTCTAGTTGCTGAAAGTATTTGGTTACACTGAGGGGAAATGAGGTGGGAGAGAGTGGAGGAGAGGTTCAGAAATAAAAAACGGACTCTCTACTTGCTTGAGGTACAGGAAATATACAGTAAAGACTTTGCTGCAATTGAAGGGGTGAATAAGGTCAGTAAATTATTTTTGCTGCTTTAAGCTCACAGGTATAATTTAGTGTCTCTGAGTTTTAATATATATTTTGAAAGAAGTGCCAAAATCCCAGGGGTTTCAATAAAAGAGAAGGTAAAACTTGGCTGTTCACCACAAGAAAAGAGATTCAAGCATAAGGTGACTACTCAAATTCGAGATGAAACTTTAACCATTACTTTGTTGTTGTTTTTGTTTTTAATAAGATGCACTGTTTCCTTTTTGTCTTCATTCTTTAAATGCTTTATGGTCAATTTGATTTGCAAATTCATTTGCTCTAAAGAAGTAAGAACAATAAAAGCTCTCTGTGCAGTTTGCCAGTGCTCTCTGCTACATGGCGAGTTCCCCTTGTGCACACTAGCTTGGTTCTGAAGAAACTGTGGAGGCCATGCATTGCCCGTCAGTCTGAACTCACAGCTGGCCAGTGGGCGGGCGCCCATGTGGCCCACCCAGGCCCACCCCAGCCATCCCTGAGGCTCATCTCCACCACTGGTAACTGCGGCATCTGCCACCTCCATTTCTCCTCGCTGCTTTTTCCTTCATCACTGCTGGGATTTTAGGTAAAACTGTTGGCTTTATTGCTATTTTGCCAGTGAATCAGAAGTGCAGTGCATGCTGGGCCTCTCAGCGGATTACACTACCACAGAACACTCACATCTCTTATGTGTCATGAATTGTATATGCTTTCATTTAAAACTATAGAACTTCATTATATATTAACTTTATGGAAAGAAAGCAGCCAGCAAACAGAAAATTCTGAAAATTTATTAAAAACTCACTTTGAATCCCTATCAATAGTTTTTTTTTTTTTTTTAACATGGCAGAAATGTGTTTATTCTACTTTGTGATTTTCTAAAATTCTTTAACATCATATGCTCATTTTCAATGGCAGCTGAACCATATTACCCTTAATATTTTTTAGGCTAACGTCTTCTCTGCCAAACTTTAAGGCGCAGAACACTAGGCTCTCAATAGAATGTATTTCCAAGTGCTTCAAAAGAATTAATGCCTTTGTTCAAGGAAAAACCTTGGTCTCTAAGTATCCTGTAGCCAACCTTCTAAAGAAGTTGAGTGTCTATTTCAAGAAGAAATTAAGACAGGTATCTTACCATCTATAATACAGTGGGAACTTTCCTACCTGCTTTATTTCATTTTTGGAGCTGATGGGTCTCTCTTCAGTAACACAGAACTCATATCTCTGTCTTTATATTGTTAGATTTCCATAAGGTAAATTATTAGTTTAGTTCTTTGAGATGATTCAATGCTAAGTTGTAGGATTTTATTAAATATTAATATAAGAAGGGGTCTGACATTTATGCTTTATTTTTCCTGGTAGTTATATATGCACTAAAGTATTACCAGATATACTGCTTCTTTTCTGACTAGGAGGAACATATCTTACTAAAAATGTATTTCGATGTATTGACAGTCCCCCACATACATGCCACTGTACAGAGTTATATGGTATTCTCCTGTACTGCTCTAACATGCTTACCATAAGCATTCCAAGAGCACAGGGCTGAAGTTCTCAAAGTATGGTCCAGGCACCTCTGGAGGTCTCTAAGACCCTTTCGTTTGGTCTTCAAGGACAAAACTATTTTTATGATAATACTAGAACCATATTTCTTTGGCATCCACATTCTTTCACCAGTATACAGGAGATATTGAAGCAGTTAAGAGAACTCAACTGTCTTCTGTTAATGCAGACATTAATGAAATTTTTTAAAATTGTGAAACAATGCCACTTTACTAATATTTTTGTCTGGGAAAATATAGTTATTTTTCATAAAAATATTTATCACGAAAATGAATTAATAAATATCCTTTAAATATTGCAGTTTTATCTGCTACTATGGTTGATAGATATAACCTACATAAGCAAAAGTGCTTGTGGACCCTCGGTATTTTTAAGACCATCAAGAGGAGTTCTGAGACAAAAACAGTTTGAGAAACTCTGGTATAAGGTATTTAGGTTGTTTCCAATTTTGTGCTACTTCATTATGAAACTTCAATTTATATGAAAATGTAGATACACGTAATTGTGGTAGGTATATAAAAATATATGTGGGTTCTGGGCTTGATGGTATGAGACAGTAGTCCCAGCTACTCAGGAGGCCAAGGCAGGAAGATCTTGTGAGCCAAGGAGTTTGAGTCCAGCCTGGGCAACATAGTGAGACCCTGTCTCTAAAAAAGGAAACAAAGGAAAGAAAAAAAGCTTTAAAAAGGTATCGAGGTTATCAACTTTTCTCTCCAAGTCAAATTTAGTCCCTCATACATTGGAGGAAGGAGTTAGTCATTCAAAAATTAAGTTTAGGGGCTTGAAAGAGAGTTATTCTCACTTAAAAAATAGGCAGTAGTATTTGCTTATCATAGGCTACTAAAAGTACTGAATACTACTAAAGGTTCTTATAAATTGAAAACTCAGTTTTGGATTAGAGAGGCACATTCCTTTAGATCCGGGTTTATGCTGTCAATGTAATTCAAATCAAAGAAAGACTGAATTTTGGGATGGGTTCTCTATCAATTGTCAAAAGAGACCTTGAGCACATGGGAAGACACATACACGCACATGCAGAGCACATGGGAAGACACACGCACATGCAGAGCACATGGGAAGACACATACACGCACATGCAGAGCGCCTGGGAAGACACATACACGCACATGCAGAGCGCGTGGGAAGACACATACACGCACATGCAGAGCGCGTGGGAAGGCACATACACGCACATGCAGAGCACGTGGGAAGGCACATACACGCACATGCAGAGCGCGTGGGAAGACACATACACGCACATGCAGAGCACATGGGAAGACACATACACGCACATGCATACACACAAATCCTTAATGAAACCCCCGTCTGTAGGCTCTTTTGTAACTGAACAAATCGGGGCTTAAACATTGTTTCCACTCTGTCCATTTTAT